>NW_020173758.1:7815868-8040997 GCF_003031525.2 Neophocaena asiaeorientalis asiaeorientalis
TTCAACCTCAGAAGCCAATTCACATTACACAGAAGCTAGCTCCAGGAGGATTCCAGACCTAAATGTGAAAGATGAATTAATAAAGCTTTTAGAAGAAAATATAGGGCAACTTCTTTACCTTTGAATACTTTGAATAGACAAAGACTCCTAAAAAACGCACTCTCCCTCTCTCTCTCTCCCTCTCTCACCCCCCTCCCACACAAACATATGAATAAAAAATAAAACCACAAATAAACATAAAGAAAAAACATAAGTTGCAGTACAACAAAATTAAGAATCTGTGCTTATCAAAAGACCTAATTAAAAGAGTGAAAAAGCTATCTACACAGTATACAGGGGAGAGAAAGCATTTGCAATACATGTATCTATCAAATTCCTTACATCCAGAATATATATGTAGCTACTAATAATTAATAGAAGTTTAATAAATCAATAGAAAAAAATAGGAGAAAAAGATTAAGCACACTTTGTAAAAGGAAATACCGACATGCCCAATATATCTTGGCTAATGTGTTCAACCTCACTAGTTAAGAGAGAAACATGAATTAAAAACACAATGGGCAACTGTTTCACAGCCACCAGAATGGTTAAAATGAACAAGATAAAAAAAAAAAAAAAAATCCAGGGTAAGGATGAGAAGCAACCAGTATTATAATACACAGCTGGTGAGCGTTCATTTTGACTTCTCTGAAAAACTCTTTGGCAGTATTTATTAAAGCTCAACCTACGTATGCCCTATGACACATCAAATCCACTCCTAGTTATATATCCAATAGAAATGCATACATGGGTTGACCAAATAGATATACAGAAATGTACATATCCCCAAACTGGAGACACACACTCTGCATGAATCTCAAACACAATATTGAATTAAGGAAGCCAGATACATGAGTTTACATTGTGTGATTCTATAGACTCTGGACTATGACATTTTTGCATAAAACTAAATAATGATAAGGAGGATTGGTCTTAAAGAAATCACTTAATAATCTTCATGCACTTAAAATTTTTTATGGGTTAAGACGTAATTGCTTAATAATGATCTTTTCTGGATTTTTTTTGTCCTATTTATCTGCAGCTTTATGTTATAGAACTCTTATTTTCCTTCTATTTTTATAACTAATATTCTTAAGACTCTTTTTCTTACTCTTCCACCAGCCACACATTAAGTACAATAGAAGCATTCTTGGGGGTTTGTCTTCAGCCAGTATTCTTTTTTATTCTATATGATATCCCTAGACAGTTTCATACCTTACCATAGCTTCATATTTATAGGTGAGGCAGCAATTTGCATTGATCACTCTAAAAACTCTTATATGCTTGTGACTTGTATTTGTTTCTGTCTGTTAAGGAACATAATATGGTATTCTCCCATCAACTCAAAACATTTTCAGAGTTGTATTTATTACTCCCTTGCTTACTTGTGTCAAAATCGTTTTGATGCTAAACTCTCCTTTATCATTCTTATCAGTTGCTGAATCACACTGATTCTAACTTTGAAATGCTTTTCATAGCTACTCACTTCTTTTTTATTCCCAGTTCTACTGTCCTAGTTTAGGATCTCATCACTTTAATTCAATTCACATCAGCAATCATCCATTAATTATTTACTATGAGGTAGGAGCTATGAAAGGTACTAGGGATATTGAAATGAAAAAAAAAAACAGTTCTTATAGTTTTTGCAGTCTTTTGTGGGAAAGCAAGAAAGTAATTATACAGTGCTTTAAGTGTAATTCGGAAGTTATACATGCTAGATGAACACAAAGTAGGGGATACCAATTTTATAACACAGGTTTTTTCTTCAACCTTAGCACTAATAGGATTTTTAGTAAGATAATCGATTTTTATGGGGGTCTATCCTATGTATTACAGCATATTTTTCAGCATCTCTGGCCCCTGTCCACTAGATGCCAGTAGCACCCCACTTCCAATTGTGAAAACCAAAAATGTCTCCAGACGTTGCCACATGTTCCCTGGGGAGGGGGACAAAATTGTCCCTAGTTGAAAATTACTGCTATAATACAATAACCTGTTTTCTCCTACAAACTTCATGAATTCCCAAATAAGTTATTTTCTTAATATACTTTAAATATTCATAATGCTTCTCTGAAACCCACTAAAGATGATCCATTACTTAATGAATGAAGATCAAACCTCTGAATATGACATTTAAGCTATTATTTCAGCCACAAGATACCTTTCTGGTCTCAACATCAAATACATCCTTTCCTTCAATCAAAGATAATGTTAGTTCTAGGTGCTTATTGTTTCAACACGTGTCCCGAACTCTCCACGTGTTACACCTCCTTTGGAATTCCATCTACTGAGTTACCATGCCATGGTGGCCTTAAACAAGTCATTTTAATTTTCATTTACTTACCTTTACTATGGGGATCATAATGATAATTTCATAAGATGTTGTAAAGATCAAATGAAATAATACAAGTAAAGATGGTAATAAATGTTGACAAGTTGTAGAAAATATTATAATCCCTGACTTTCAACTGTTGATATTATCCTTCAAGGCTCATCTCATGTGACATTTTCTTTATTTCTCCTGAGCACTTCAAGTGAATTTTTCACATTACTTCCCATAATACTTGGTTTTTAATCACTATAATCCCTTTTAATTTCATATCAGATTCTTGTCATGCATCTTTTCCATTATTTCAAGAAGTAGTCCTAGACCAAATTTTCTTAAATTTTGCCATATTCCATTGCCAACATAACTGCCCTGCACAAAACAAATATTGTGATACCTGTAAAATTTAGTGCTCTTAAATCACACTATTAAAAGATACAAGTTTTAGCATTTTTTGAGCACCTATTATCTTTTCAGGCACTGTCCTGGGAATATCTTATAAACAATTAACAATTGTTTAATAACAATCAATAAACAATTCATTATTCACAATTTTGAAGGTCTAATATTGATATTCCTAATTTACATGTACAGAATCTAAACCTTAGGGAAAAGTTATGAATCCAAGTCTATATTGTTAATAACTAACAAATTCAAGATTCAAACCTAATTATTGTCTGTCTGATTCCAAAATTCTTGATTTTCTGTTATATTGTGCTGTCCCTCAATATGAGATCTGTATATGGTCATGGTTGATCCATTTAGAGCAACAATGTCTAATACAAATATAATGTGAGCCATATATGTAATTTAAAGTTTATCAGTAGGCACATAAAACAGGTGAAAATAATTTTAATAATACAGTAAACTTTAACTCAATATATCCAAAATATTATCATTTAACATGTAATTAATATAAAATTATTAATGTATTTTATACTTCTTAAAAATATATATTCTTCTATTATAGTTAGAGGTTACTTTAGGACAAATTTTAACCAATGAAATGAAAATAGAATTCATTGTATGAAGCTTCTGAATAATAATTTAATAGTAGCTGAGTCAGCTGGCATGGGAAATTCCTTTCCCTTACTTCCTTATATGAAAATGGAAGATAAAAAAAAGAGAGGTCATCCATGATATCTTTGATCTGTTGAACAAATCCCAACATCCAGCTATTTTGGCCTTCTCTGTATATGATGCTAAACCCAATAGCTGAGTGAATGAGAAAGTAGTATCTGAGCAGAGACCTGAAGACACAAGACAAGTAGATTTTGAGTGAAGTTCTAGGCAGAGGAAACTGCAAGTGAAAAGACCGGAGGGTGGGAAGGTATTGAAAGTAGAATGTATCCAAATGTTTCAGTTACCAATGCCACATACCAAACTTCCCCAAATGTTAGTGGCTTAAAAAATAATCACTTATTTTGTTCACATATCTGCAATTTGGACATTATTTGGTGAGGGTGACTCATTTCGTTTCATGAGGAATTAGTAGGGGTTGAGAACTTAGGACTGGAGTACCTATTTTCAAAATAACTTATTCACATGGTCAGGGAACTCAACTGGGTTTGTGGGCCATTATGTCTGTTCCTGATCGTGTGCTTTTCCACATTCTAATTGAGTTTCCTTGCAGAATGATGGCTAGATTCTAAGAATAAACATTTCAAGAATATCAGGAAAAACTTGTATTTCTTTTAGTGACCTAGATTTGTAGGTCATATAGCATCACTTCTGCTCTAGTCACAGTTCTATCCAGATTCCTAGGGAATGAAACATAAATTTCACCTTCTGATAGGAGGAATATCGGCTCACCTTGTGAGAAAAGAAAGTGAAATGCGAAGTATTATTAAAACCAGTTTTCAACAAATACAGTGTGCCACACAAATGAAACGAGAACTGAATTCACCAAGTATCCATTAAGCTTATGTCATGTGCTACATACCTTTTTAAACACCAGAGATACCAAAGTAAACAAAAGAGACAAAAATCACTTATCTTCCTTACGAGTTTTATATTTTAGGAGAAGAGTGATAAGGGATGGTGTCAGGAGAGTAGACAAAGTCTTATAGGACATGCTAACAGATTTGAGTTTTGTTTCTAACTATGATAGCTTTCATGCAGGGAAATGATATGGTCTTACTTATATTTTCAATATCACTCTCCTTGTGGGGAAGAAACAGAAGTCTATGTGTTTGGTGGGGGTGGGAATGGGGAATGGAAATTCCAAGAGAAGTTAGGATGTTAATGCAGCATTCCAGGCAAAAGGTGATGGGGTGGCTTGGACCTGAATGATAACAGTGGATACGGCAAAAAGATTCAAGATATATTTTGATGGTAGAGGCAAATTTTAGATTTTTGGATCAGATGTCTCCCGTGAGAGTAAGAAAATAGTTAAGGATGATGTCCAGTTATCATTCTAGTTAGAGGAAGCAGGCAATAAAAAAAATTAAGTAAAAAATGTGTATTAAATTGCTTTAGGGTTTAACAAATTAAAATAGAGAATGATTCACTGAGAAAGTGACTGAAATAAATAAGAGAAAGAGATGTGGGAGTGAGTAATGCTATTATATTAAGGAAGACATACCAGAGAGCGGACACATCAATTAAAAATGCCAATGGGAGAGAGGGGGAAGATTGCGGAAGAGTAAGACGCGGAGATCACCTTTCCCCCACAGGTACACCAGAAATACATCTACACGTGGAACAACTCCTACAGAACACCTACTGAACGCTGGCAGAAGACCTCAGACCTCCCAAAAGGCAAGAAATTCCCCACGTACCTGGGTAGGGCAAAAGAAAAAAGAATAAACAGAGACAAAAGAATAGGGACGGGGCCTGCACCAGTGGGAGGGAGCTGTGAAGGAGGAAAGGTATCCATACACTAGCAAGCCCCTTCGCGGGTGGAGACTGTGGGTGGCAGAGGGAGGAAGCTTCGGAGCCGCGGAGAGCGCAGCAACACGGGTGCGGAGGGCAAAGTGGAGAGATTCCCGCATAGAGGATCGGTGCCGACGGGCACTAACCAGCCCGAGAGGCTTGTCTGCTCACCCGCCGGGGCGGGCGGATCTGGGAGCTGAGGCTCGGGCTACGGTCTGAGCGCAGGGAGAGGACTGGTGTTGGCTGCGTGAACACAGCCTGCAGGGGGTTTAGTGTGCCACAACTAGCCCGGAGCGAGTCCGGGGAAAAGTCTGGAGCTGCCGAAGAGGCAAGAGACTTTTTCTTGCCTCTTTGTTTCCTGGTGCACGAAGAGAGGGGATTAAGAGCGCTGCTTAAATGAGCTCCAGAGACAGACGCGAGCCGAGGCTAACAGCGCGGACCCCAGAGAAGGCACGAGACGCTAAGGCTGCTGCTGCTGCCACCAAGAAGCCTGTGTGCGAGCACAGGTCACTGTCCACACCGCCCTTCCGGGGAGCCTGTGCAGCCAGCCGCTGCCAGGGTCCAGCCGGCCTCTGCCGCCACAGTCTCGCCCTGCATCTGTGCCCCTTCTTCCCCCCAGCCTGAGTGAGCCGGAGCCACCAAAACAGCGACGCCTTTAACCCTGTCCTGTCTGAGTGAAGAACAGATGCCCACGGGCGACATACCTGTAGAGACGGGGCCAAATCCAAAGCTGAGCCCCGGGAGCTGTGCGAACAAAACAAGCCCTCAATGGAGACCACGCCAGAGCAATGTGTAATTATATTTCACAATATACTGTGTTCCAAATATCATTCATACCTCCTTCATACTCATAATTGTCCAAATATCACCTACAATGTTAGAGCAGCTATCTGACTTGGTTCTTCATATCTATATCCAGATCTAGATCTAGATATATATCAAATACCATACATCAGAGTTCAGTAAACTTTTTTCTGTAAAGTGTCAGACAGTAAAGGTTTAGAATTTGAGGGCCATAAGTTTTCTGTTCCAACTTCTCAGTTCAGCAGTTGTAGCATAAAAATAGCCCTAGAAAATATATAAATAAATTGATTGGCTGTATTCCAATAAAACGTTACTTACAAAATCAGGCAGCAGGCTGAATCTGGTTCAAGGGCAGTAGTTTGCTGACCCCTGCTACAGACACACCCACACATACTCACATGCATCCACACACATTTGAATTGTAGCTTATTTTTAGTAACATGCACAAATTTTTAAGATACAGCTTGAATGATATTAACAGTGAACATACCCTTGTAAGCGCTGCCCAGAAATACAGTACATTTCCAAGAATGGATTTTTTGATGTCTGCTTTTCTGAAATTAAATGTATATTAGACTATTCCCTATTCACTTTCTTGACTATTACCATCTCTAATATTTTTATTTCCCCCCTAGTTTCTTTATACTTGCATAAAGTCAATGAATTCTGTGTAGATTAAAAATAAAGTATTGGATAACATTTATAATTATATGACCCCTGCTACAGACACACCCACACATACTCACATGCATGCACACACATTTGAATTGTAGCTTATTTTTAGTAACATGCACAAATTTTTAAGATACAGCTTGAATGATATTAACAGTGAACATACCCTTGTAAGCGCTGCCCAGAAAGAAATACAGTACATTTCCAAGAATGGTTTTTTTGATGTCTGCTTTTCTGAAATTAAATGTATATTAGACTATTCCCTATTCACTTTCTTGACTATTACCATCTCTAATATTTTTATTTCCCCCCTAGTTTCTTTATACTTGCATAAAGTCAATGAATTCTGTGTAGATTAAAAATAAAGTATTGGATAACATTTATAATTATATTTTTTTCTGTGCTTTGATGAACTATCCATGCAAATCAAGAATCAATTAACTACTCTGCTTATTCCTGAGTGGGGTACTCTATAGATAACCAAAGAAAACATGGCCTTTACCACCACTATGTGTATGCATTGCATATGAACATTTGTTCAGTCTCTGTTAGGATACATTGTTTACATGCATAAGTTAGCATCTTGATGAGTGAATCTTGGCTAGAAAACAGAAGACCTGAATTCAGGTCACAGTTTTACACTTATGAGAAGTGCATCTGTGACTAAGTAAACAGACCCTTTATCTGAAGATACTTTATGATCTTGCAAAAGAAGAGCAGTAATTCTTGCATTCTTGTTCATCTCACTGGGTTGTAAAAAGGATTTCATCATGGAACAATGTATTTAAGAACAATATTTGAACTTTCAGTAGAATAAAATCTGGTAAAAAACTCACTCTACATTGTTCTTATTGTATTTTCTATATTTTAAATTATTTTTAATAATTAGACATGTAAATATCTTAGATATATAAATAAACTGAGAAAGGAAATAAAAATACTTATTCATAATCTAGTAGCTGTTAAAAAGTGATAAAACCTACTCTTCCATTATTATTATCATCATTAATTTGTTAAGCTGCTTATTTGTATGAAACATACATTGTTTTTAATAATGCTTTCTTCTACAGTTTCTCTTCATATTTCTCTGAATATCGACTCAGAAGGCAGTTAGTAGCCTTTTGTTATCAAGCAGGAAAGCTGCCTTCATTTACCATGCAGTCACTGTGAGTCATTTTTGTACTTTCTAGGAGACCTCTATTCTGGTATTATTGGTTATGATATAGGAAATCATTTATATAGCCACTTGAAGAACTTCCTTGCCTGCTTCTAACTTTTAAACTGTAATTTTAATGAGTTGTAAAATTATTACCTGGTCATGCATATCTTTCAGTTTGCTACCCCAAACTTTAAAGTATTCATTATCCATTTACTCTACAAATTGCATTGGGTATCTACCATATATCAGTGTATATATGTTCTAACAAACACCTAGGAATAAAACCATGAGCAAAACAGACAAAAATCTCTGCCCTTGTGGCAATGAAGGTTTAGTTGTGTTTTATTTTTAAAGCTAAATAAATAAGTAAATAAGAAAATAATAAATAGAAATATATAGGATGTAAATAAGTGCACTAATAGTGAAAAATGTTATAGAGAAAAATAAAGGTGAGAAATTAGTCAGAGATAATCTTGGTGGGAATGGATTGGACAAATTCCTATTTTACATGTTGAGAGAAAGCATCACTGATAAAATGATGTCTGAGCAGAAATGTGAGAATGTGTTGGCATTTGCTTTGCTGATATCTTCTAAAAAATATTGTAGGCGCAAATAACAGACAGTGCAAAGGCCATGGGTTGGGAGCAAGCCTGGCACGTTCAAGGAACAGCAAAAAAGGCAGTATGGCTGAAGCAGAGGATAAGGGGGTGTGGAGCATAGGCAGAGATGAGAATGCGGAGATAGCAAGGAGAGGAGGCCCAACTTTTTTCAATTCTCACAGATGCTATTAAGAAATTTTGCATTGATTCTCAGTGATCTGCCAAGCCATTGGGGGTACTGTGAGTGAGAAGTGATGTGATCTGATTTTTATTTTTAAATTGTTTTGGCTACATCATTAAATTTTATCTACCTCAGTAAAAATGGCCATTAGTCTGTGGGTTTGATTAGTTTGGGTGTTATAATCAGAACTGGGCCCCTGAAGACTATTCTATAATTGGCAGTATCCTGCCTCTATATGTTCATGCACAAGGGGTGTTATAATCAGAACTGGGCCCCTGAAGACTCTTTATTCTATAATTGGCAGTATCCTGCCTCTATATGTTCATGCACAGGTGTAGCCATCCACGACGAAGAAACAGGATTTCCATCCAGGATTTCTCATACCTAACTGTTCTTGTAAATCTTGGCTGGTGTTCCTTTTATTTTCAGATAGGATTTCCAGAGTGGTCCAAACTCCTCTTCATTAGAAGAAAATAATGAAATAAAAGCTAGACTAGCTAATAGTATACAATTTCTTGTTTATCTCCCGTGTGTGCAACTGACTGTGAGATACAGGATGGACTAAAGTTTGGGGTTTTTTGCCTTCTATATTATTAGAAAACCTCTCTCCCTTCAAATTGTCATTGGATATATTCAATAATCTTTTTTTTGAATGATTGAAAAATGTGAATAAATATATGAATGATAAATAAATAAACAGAAACAATTTTCATTGCCTTCTGTGCCAAGTATTTTCCAGCTGTCCCTTCTGGGCTACTCTTAAAGTTTCTCTCCCCTTGGGAGATAACCCATCTAGATTGTATTAGTTTCTGGAGGCCTGTGGTTCTTGTCTCCATTCAGACAATGAAAATTAGAGGGAGGAGGTACAGTAAGGGAAGAAAGTGAGTTTGGGGTATTTACCCCCAAGGATAGTTCTGTCCTTGAGAAGTAATCCTAAATTGGTTTTTCTCTCCATAGTGAATCATTCTTCTTTTTAATGAGGCAGCTCTCTCTACAAGATTCTCTTTCACTTATAATTCCAGTAAACTCTTCTTCTCCTTGTTCTTTTGGTCCTACAGATGATTACTGCTCCATAGCTGCTAGTCGAGATTCCTGCCCTCTCCATTGTGGGTCCTCTACACCCTACCCATGCCTCAGTAATTAGTCTCCTTATTTATAAATCCTCTTCAAATTTTCCTGATTTGCATGTGGCATCTGTCTTCTGCTAAGACTGTGACAAATACACTGTCAGTTCCACTGCTGCTCGGCAGATACAAATACAAATGTGAAAAGGAAGAGTAGTAGGCATCTTGAGATAGACGATAATATTTTGCTTGTCTTATTGAACTTATTTTCCACTCCAGTTGACTGTAACTTCCACTCTAGGGCACTGAAAGGCTAATGGGATATTATGGCTTGAAACAACTTAAAGAGATCATCAAATCGAATTCACTAATTTTCTAGGTGGAGAAACTGGGACAGAGTTTCCAAGTTTGGACCAACCTTGTCCGCAATAGCTAGGAGGCATTTGACCGATCCAATCCACTACTGTCTGGCTCCTGCATTACAACCATAGCTTCTCAGATGCTCTTCTCCCTTACACCCGTGCCCAGAATGAATTATTAGCAAGCAGGGTAAGATCACTTATTTGCTCAAAACCTTCCAATGGCTTCTCATTTCATTCTGAGGTAAAACCAAAGTTCTTGAAATCAGTACATTATCTAGCCCCTCCCTACCTCTGGGATCCTAGCAATCTCGTTACCTTCTCTCTCTCCTCTTTTTACAGCCTCCCTCACAGGACCAAACTATTCCTATGTGTGTTAAGGCCTTTGCACTGGAAAGCTCTCTCCAGATTATCTGCATGGATTACTCCTTTGCTGATAGTGAAATGTCACTTTATCAAAAAGGACTTCCCTACCCACTCAACTTAAAATAGCAGCCTTCACTTGTGATATATAGGTATAGGTATAGAAAGATAGATTCTTTCTTTGTGCTGTTTTATTTTTTGATGTGCAACACCAAACATCCTATATACATTATATTATATTTAATTGTCTATTTATTTTTATTTTTCGTCTATTCAAATGTAAGCTCAATAAAAGGCAGGGATTTTATTTTATTTTTTCCATTTTGTTAATTACCAATCCCTGAGGACTAGAGAATCACTAGCATATAGGAGACACTCAAATGTTTTTGAAAGAATAAATGACTTGTAAAGCTTCATTTGTTTGTATGATGGGACAGTCAAGTTGACAAACAGTTGTATGACTTTACTGGGATCCTTGTAAAGATACAAGGACTTAGAGGATTCATTTCTAATCTATTAGATTTTCTGTTATCAGCAGGATAACTATTATTCTACTACATGACAAGTTTAACTGTGTATTATACTAAAGAATGAATAAATATACCCCACCATTTTTAAGATGTAGATTTTTTTTAAAAAATCCAGCTGAAATATAATCAAGCAAGAGAATATATGGGTCACACTATCCATTTACTTATACATAAATTATACCTGGATATATTGGCAATAATATAGCAGGAATGTAAACTGATGTTCACAACCTTATTACATATATTTCCCACACCTACTATTATGAGAATCTAATTAGGATACGAAATTTGTATTACAAGTGTATAATAGATGAAAGGAATATATTTTGTTCTCTACAAGAAAGCTACAGGAATTCATTTCCTATTCTTCATTACAGAGTCAGAGATTTATAGTACTACTTACTGCATTTCATAAATCAGAGCACTGGAACAACATTCTCCCTCCTAAATTTATGCCTCATGGAATTAAGAAACAAGTGTGTGCAAAGTAGAAGATTCTGGTATTCATATACTCATTTCCATTGTGCCCTACAGAGTAAACTCTGGAAAGAAGCCTATTATTTAAATGGGTTTGCACATCCTTTTCTTATAGAACTTGGATTTCTCATATTTTTTTAAGTTTCATAAAAATGTATATGTCTGTTTTTATCTTCCCGAATGATGGCTCAACAAAATCAAGAATTTTAGAAGATGGAGCCTTTGGCTTTTTCTTTTAACTTTCTATTTTGATAAAATTTCAACACAGAAATTTTGCTAGAGTAGTACAAAGAATTCTGTAAAATCTTCAACCAAATTTCCCAAAAGTTAACATTTTGCCATATTTGCTTTTGTTTTCTCTTTCCCTTTCTTTTTTTGTCCCTCAATCTGTGCGCACATGTACACATTCACACACACACATTATTTTCTGAATCTACCAAGTTATAGACATGATGCCCTAGTACTTGAACCTTAAATTGAGGGCTTAATAATCAAGGTAATGAGGCAGGATAAGAATCAAGGATTAAATTTTTTGTTTGTTTTCTCTTTTTAAAGCTGTGTGAGAAAGACATTGGTATGTTATATTTTATAGGAAGATAAACTTGAGAATAAATTTTCAAACACGTCTTCCGGCAATGTCTTCTATGTACCCCATTCTCCAAATATACTGTACTACTTATCCTTGGGAAAATTGTCTTTTGGGGCTCTCATTGGATAATCATTTATTGAATAAAATGATCACCTTAAAACCATGCTATGCCCAACTAAGGATAAAAGAGAAAACCACACCCAAATGAACCAAAGTTCTTTACCATGTACCATGTGGGAGGTCATATTTTCCTTTGCCTCTTGCTCTGTTTAACTAAGCTTTTCTTGATACCAGAAGTAAAAGAAATGAGCTTTAGTTAGGACTACCAAGTAGCCCTTACTCAATTATTAGCACTTTTCTTGGAAGAACTAGTGGTTTTATAAAGGACTGCATATCTCCTCAGAGCACTACTAATAATGATTATGGTAGACAGCCTATTTTGAGTTCCACATTTATTTTTAGTATTTCAACAACATGTGGCATTGATAGTTAAACAGCCAATTACTGTGGCTAATGCTGATGATCTTGCTGTACGTTAAAAGAAGGTATCACACTTGAACTAGCAGAAATTTAAGATTGCACTAAACTGATTGAAATATCATTTATTTCCTTTAACCACTAATACTGTCTCCAAAATGCTACTCTTTATATTTACTTTCTTTGATCTATACTCTAAAATTAAATTTTTTGAAAAGTATCATCATTTTTAAAAGATTTTTTATGAAAATTATTTGTGATTGGAAATCAGTATCTGTAGGAGGCCACAATGTTGAAAAGGAATTCTGATGAAAAAGAATATATGGTTCAAAGTACTCGTGTATATCACATATTTAAGAATCTAATATGTACTATAAGTGACTACTAAAGATGGAATAACTCCAAATTCTACAGACTCTGTGACAAAGAAAGCTGCTTATCACATCTAGACACCAAATGAAGCTCTCAGTCATAGCTTTGAAAACAGTTTTTTGATTTTCATTTCAGTCATTCCTATGTGTCTCCTCAGAAACATCTTGGATGTAGGCTTATAGTAAACATGGCTGTTTTTTGTGATCCCTAAGATGATGTAAATGCATGAAATGAAACACATATTAATTGAAAGTACTACAATGTGTCATAATATCACGTTTAGGTACAGCAAGTAAAAGAATACACATAATTATGTGACCCATTCCCTTTAATATAAAATTTAAAATACTCTAAGGAAAAAATAACCTCAAAACAAGACACTGTGAAATAATTTATTGACCAAACTTTTAAAAATATTTGGGACTTCAGATAGCCAAATCAAGGAAAAAAAAAGTTTAACTGGATACAGGAGCAATAGGTACATAGAATTTCACAACAGGTCACGTGCAGATAGAGGTTCTCAGATTGTTAACATGAACATATTCCCACATTTAAAATGTGACATAATTAATTATATTTATAATGAGAATTGTCTTCTAATATAGTAGGCAAACCATAGTGAAAGGATCTGGATGTTTAAAATGCATAAGCACAAAACTCAGTAACATGAGTAGAACTGCATTTTAGAAAATTCTTAATGACCCATAACTCAGTGTCTATGAAATGGATTGTCAGGATATTTCACTTTGGTAAAGCAAATGTGTTTGGGCAAATGAAGATGACAGTGTGGTGAGTGAGAACTTATCAGGATGTTTGTTGACTGAAGAATTAGAATATATGTGAGAAATGACCCTTTCTAAAGAAAGAAGAGGTGAAACACACTTGGTTTGCAGGAGAGAAAGAAGAAAATTTGCACACAGTATATTGTGCTATAACCTCATTTTTCTACCTAACCTGCCCTGCCCACCATTCGACCTGATGGGCATATGCCAAAACCCTAGGAACTGAGAACTGTAAACTCTATCAGTAACTCAAAAGAAACATTTCTCATATTAAAATATCTTTAAAGTCAGATAGTTCACATTACTTCATGACTCCCTCCACCCCTTCTCTAAGATAACTACTCTAAATTTACTTTTTATATCGTGGAAGAGGTTAGTGAATACTATCTTGAATGGATATCAGTAAACTTCTATTCTTTTTTCATGAAGTTGAAGTTATAGTATTCAATATTTCACCAATGAAATGAATTACACTAATATTAATAGATTTTCAAATGTTAAGCAAACCTTGCAATCATAGGATGAACTTTATTTGGTAATGATGTATTAACCCATTTTGTATTGCTTGATACTGTTTGCTAATATCTTTTCATATGCATAATTTTGGTTCTGTTTCTATTGACTGATTATGTTCCTCATTATGTATCACATTGATACGCACTTCTTTCATGTCTATTAAGTTTTGTGTTCATGCTTAACATTGTCACACTATGCACTGAGTGCCTAAATTATATTCCTTTTAGAATTTATCATTTTATTTGACTAACATTTAATTTATTTGTGTAGCATCTTGATCTTTTCTAGGCTTGACTTAAAATATTTTTTTTGAGCTATAACAAACATACTGTAAAATCTAATTCTTTAAAGTATAGAATTCAGTGAATTTTAGTATATTCTAAAGCTATATAACCATCACCAATATCAAACATTTTCATCACCCCCAAAGCAAATGTCATACCCATTAGCAGCCATTTCTCCTCCCTCCCGCAGTCTTTGGCAAACACTCACCTTTCTGTCTCTATACATTTACCTATTCTGGACATACTACATAAATGTAATTGTACCATCTGTGGCCTTTTATGTTTGACTTTTTACATATGTTTCAAGGGTCATCCGTGTTATAGCATATATCATAACTATTTATGGCTAAATATTATTCCATTGTATGGATATATGAAATTGTGTTTATCCATTCATCGATTCATAGGCATTTGGCTTGTTTCTGCTTTTCAGCTATTATGAATAACCTATTAAAACCTGTGTGCAAGTTATTTGTGTGAGCATATGATTTCTATCCTCTTGGGTGTATATCTAGGGATAGATATGCTGGGTCATATGATAATTTTGTTTAACATTGTTAGGAATGGCCAAACTGTTTTCCAAAGTGGTGGCATCATTTTACATTCCCACCAACAATGCAGAGGATTCCAATTGCCCATCCTCATCAACAGTCGTTATGTCTTATTGATCAGAGCCATCCTAGTGTGTGTGAAGTGGTATCTCATATGATTTATATTTCCTTAATAAGTAATGATGTTGAACATATCGTCATGTGTGTATTGGTTATTTGTATACTTCTTTGGAGAAATAGCCATTCAGATCCTTTGACCATTTTCCAATTGGGTTGTCTTTCTTATTGTTGAGTTGTAAGAGCTCTTTATATATTATAGATGAGTCATTTAAGTATATGATTTGCAAATACTCTCTTCCATTATCTGAGTTGTCTGTTCACTTTCTTGATTGTGTCCCTGGTTAGAACCTCCAGTACAATATTGCAGAGAAGTAGTGAGAATAAACGCCCTTGTCTCGTTCCTGATCTTAACAGGAACACTTTCAGTCTTTTGCCATTGAGTACGATGTTAGCTATGGGTTTTTCATAGATGCTCTATATAAGACTGAGAATGTTCCTGTGTATTCCTAACATATAGAGTGATTTCATAAGGAAAGAGTGCTGACTTTTTTGTCAAATGCTTTGTTGTTGTCTATTGAGATAATTTGTTTTTTTTGTTCTATTTTTGCCTATTAATATGGCACATTAATTGATTGATTTTCTTCTATTGAAGTGATCTTGTACTCCTGCTAAACACTTCTTGGCCATGGTATATAATGCTTTTTATATGTTGCTGGATGCAGTTTGCTCATATTTTGTGAATGATAATTGTGTCTATATTCTTACATGACATTGATCTGTGATTTGTTTGCTTTTTGATGTGTTTGTTTGGTTTTGGTATAAATATAATACTGACTTCATAGAATGAGTTGGTTAGTAATCCTTCCTCTTTTATTATTTGGAAAGTTCTTTAAATATTTGGTAGAATTCAGTAGTGTATCCATCTAGGTCTGGGCTTTCTTTTGTTGGATGTCTTTATATTACTGACTATCTCTTTGCTTATTATAGTTCTAGTCAGATTATCTATTTATTCTTGTCAGTTTCTGTAGTTTGTATCATGCTCACAATTTGTTCATTTCATCTAAATTATCTAATTTCTTAGCATATATTTCTTCATAGTGTTCTCTTATCCTTTTTATTTCTGCAAGACTGATAGTAATCTCTCCTCATTTATTCCTGACTTCAGTAATTTGACCCTTCTTCTCTATTTTTTCCCTTTGGTTTATTTAACAGAGGTTTCTCAAATCTTTTTAATTAATTTACTTGGTTTTGTTAAAATCTCCATAGTTTTTCTACTATCTATTTTATTTATTTCTACCTAATTTTTTAGTATTTTCTTCCTTCTGTTTCTTTGGGTTTAGTTTGCTATTCTTTTTATACTTCCTTAGGGAGGAATGTTAGATTATTGATATAAGATCTTTCTTCTTTTTCGATATAGACATTTACAGCTATAAATTCTCCTCCAACCACTACTTTGGCTTTATCCCATATGTTCTTATATGTTGTATTTTCATATTTATTTGCCTCAAAACATTTTCCAATTTCCATTGTGATTTTTTTTTGGTATCACTGTTTATTTAGGACTGTGTGGTTTAATTGCCACATATTTGAGAATATCTCAAATTTCCTACTGTTACTGATTTTATTTCATTTCATTGAGGTTGATATTTTGTTTCATTTCAATCCTTTTATATTTAATGAGGCTTGTTTTATAGCCTAACATTTGGTCTATCTGGACAATGTTCTATATGTACTTGAGAAGAATGTATATTCTGCTGTTGTTCTATATATGTATACTCCGTGGAGTGTTCTATACATGTCTTTAGGTCTAAGTGGTTTATAGTTGTTCCTCAAATCTCCTTCTTTACTGATCTTATGTTTATCATTCTATCCATTATTGAAATTGGAATGTTAAAGTTTTGAGCTAACATTGTTGAATTGCTGTTTCTCACTCTATTTCTATTGGTTTTGTTTCATATATTTTGGGTCTTCATTGTTAGGTGTTGTTAGGTTTACAATTTTTATATCTTTTTGAAGGATTTACCCTTACCCTTTTATCATTATAACTTGTATTTCTTTTTCTATAGTAACAATTTTTTTCTTAATGTTTATTTTGCCTAATGTTATTATAACCCCTTCATCTCTATTTTGTTACCATTACCATGGTCTATCATTTTCCATCCTTCTGTTTTCAAGCTTTATGTTACTTTGAATCTAAACTATATCTCTGATAGAAGGCATATAGTTGGATAGTGTTTTTTCATTCATTCATTTTTTTTTAAATCTGTCTTTCTCCCCTCTCCACCTCCATTAGCACCTTTGGTATGTTAAATTTTAATTTAATCCTCAGATTACAATTAATTTCTTAATTTACAATAATCTAGCTCTTATTAAGACCAAATTAGTTACAATTTCAGTAGCTGACAAAAATTTTAATGTATATATCACTTTATCCTCTCTACTTCCTCTATTTTTTTGCAAATTATATTTTTATACATTGTAGGTCAGTAGATATATATTTATAATTATTTATACAGTTGTACTTTTGTTTATTGTTTTATCTTTATTTTTTAAATAGACTGTTCATTAGAGCAGTTTTAGGTTTATAGCAAAATTGAGTGGATATTACAAAGAGATTTATAATTATTGCTTTAGGCAGTTGTATTTTAGGTCAAATAGCAGAGAAAAAGTATTACTAACAAAAAATACATTGCACCCTCTTTTATGTTTACATATTAGTTATCTTTAAAGCTGTATTTTATTTATTCACATAGATTCAAGATATCATCTAGTGTCTTTTCAGTACTATATGTCAATTATGTTTCAATAAAATAAATGAATAAATTACTGGAATTTAGGGCCCAGTCTATGTAGTTCTCTGTATCTTAGAGAAACAGAATAGTGAATGCCAGTTACCACATTTAATTTCTTATGTGTTTGCTGAATAAATTAATAAAGTGCTTTATGATATTTTCAACTGTTATTGATAATTTAGAAAATTCGAGTAAGAAAATGTTTCTATATGGTTTATATGCTTGTCTTATGCAAATAAGTATAGTTAAAATAAACTCTATGGAATTATGAACAGACAAACAGAAGGATGGCTAAACAAATATGATATGTGACAACCATCAGATATCTGCAGCAAGAAGTCTATAGTAATTTATAATAATATATTTTTAAATGATTTCAAAATTAAAAAGAGTTTTAGGGATGAAACACAATAACTTTAATATTTTGACATTGAAAATCTACTGTGTAAGCTATTTATGCAAGTATTTAAAAGGACTGGGATAATATAAAATGACAACAATAATGTAGTAAAGTAACCCTCAGAATTTCAGGTAAAATTGGAATGGCCAATTTATGTCATCAATTGCAATTAGTTGGAATTAATTATATAACTTATTGTAAAAAAAAACAATATACTACTTTATAATCCTAAAATTAATATATTTTTAATGTAACTACTGCTTTAAGGTCAAAACTTAACTGAGGTATTTAATTGGAAATATTGGAACATGTATCTGGACACATTTGGTACAATATTGATCTTAAACCGTTTAATTAGACACTTTTATTATATAACAAAATTACATAATAGCATACCTTCCTAATTTTCTCAGGTCATCTAATTTT
Organism: Neophocaena asiaeorientalis asiaeorientalis; assembly: GCF_003031525.2. Taxonomy (NCBI): domain Eukaryota; kingdom Metazoa; phylum Chordata; class Mammalia; order Artiodactyla; family Phocoenidae; genus Neophocaena; species Neophocaena asiaeorientalis. The sequence goes on from NW_020173758.1 coordinate 7,834,565, forward strand.
TCTTTATCTTTGGTTTCTCATTCTGAAATTAATTTTTCTGACCAGTCTTAAATTATCACACCTTGAAATACTAAAATATTTTTTCTGGAGACACAAAAAGTCAATAAATATTTGACATAAAGTACTGCTTTTCTATTCAAATGTTTTGGTCATAAATAAAAGTGTTAAAATAAGCTCTCTGATGCTCTAAAATAAGGGTGTTTAGCATGTTTAAAATTTGCCACCAACTTCATCCCCATGGTTTTCAGGTATTTTACTACTAAAAGAGAAAATTAGTTAAAGGTACTGTTTTGATAGTTTAAGCTGTCCCAATTTTTAAAGACCAAGGGCTTCACCTGAAGGTTGCAGTCTTTTTATCAACATAATCAGCAATCACAATATACAGAATTCCCTTCCTAAGATAATAAATGCATTTCCTTTTAAGGGTCTTATCTTCCTGCTGTCTATTACCTGCCATCTGAACCCCATACTTTGGAACTCATTCTCATTTACCAGGCACTTGGCCTAGTTTCACGAGCACCTCTCATTCAAACTTTGTTTTCTTGCTGTATGACCATTAGTTTCCTAGATGTCACCATTCTAGGTGTCACAGATTCTAGGTATCTGTGTAGATCTTCAGTGCCCACCTATTATTCCTTCAACTTACATTAAGAGCCTGACTTCACATCATTAAAAACCTCCAGGTTTGGTTCCTGCAAAGATTTTCTGGGTCAAAACTTCAGGGCATCAAGCCCCTGCTTTAGTGTTCTTCCTGGTTATGCTCTTCTATACACATTCTCTTTGCAGGCTTTGACCAAGGTCTCCTGCTTCCTACCCTCCTATATCTTTTTACTATCTTCCCTTTTGTAATGGAAATACAACTGTGGAAATAAATTGTTATTATTTAAGCCATATATCTGATTATCTGACTCCCCTACTCCATATCATAAACATGAATCTCTTTCTCAGTTTCTCCACTGAATGTTTGTACAAGATGTTAACTGTGTTTCTCTATTATTAGTTTCCTTATTTCCATTTGTAATTGTTCAGTAATATAAATAGCATAATGAGTTAATCAGTGTTTATTGAGTAACAATAATTTGACCAGAACTGTGTCGAAACAGGGAGATTGAAAAAAAAAAGTTTAAGGTGTGACAGTTAACAAATGACTAAAAAAAGTGTATGACCGGGGGGATGAGGAAGGGAATGTAATTTCTTTTACTCTCTTTTTCATTCCCTCTTTTTTTCCAGGAAAAGCTAGGTTTTGCCAAGAAAGTACAAAAGCAAGCCGTGGAAATATTTTATGGTGGTAAAGATTTGCACACACATTATAAACCAGGAAACATTGTCAGAGTTTGCTATTTAAAATACAATAATATCTACCCAAGGTTATAACTAGAGGTTTACCTTAGGGATTCAAGTTTTCTCATTTTATAATATCATTTTATTAGATATAATTGTGAATATTTAAAACCATGCATTTGCTCCCTAAAAATTACATGAGGTTTATGGAGGTAGAAAATCATGAATAATACAAAACATGTACATTACTTTTATTCTAATAAATGTGGCTATTTCAGTAGTTTAGTCATCAAAGAAGAAGAATAATAGTTATGAACATTTTAAGAAACCTAGAATCTGGTTATTTTCCACTTAAAAAACATATAATAAGTACTTAATATGTTCCAGGCATAATTCTGCATGAATTAACCGTATGCACATTTTATTAAGAAGCTTTAATTAGTTTTCACATTTTATTGAGGAGGAAACTAAAATACAGGGAAGTTAAGTAACAATGCTTTATCTATTTTACAGTCCACATAAAATCAATAATCAAGCCAGGGCTGATACAGTTTTAAAACTGAGTAAGATCATGTGTTTAATTTGATATTTTTGAAATATGTTTTCATAACTCATTAATTCTATTATTTTGATATTAGAGGAAGTACTAAAAGTTCTATAAACTATGAAATACAGAATAGTTTGTGGGTTTTTTTTCCCCTCTCATTTGGTTTAGGGCATAGCCCTGAGTTAGAAGCTCAAAGCCTTTCACCTATATCATGTAATATGTTACTTTTTAATATTTCTGTTTGTATTACTAATTTCTTTCATTTACTGATAATACAAAAGTTAACCCAATTTTTTACATTTCATGTCCAACATGTAATTAAAATGTAATAATGACTTCAGACATATTATAGGCATATATCTATACAGAGTAAAGAAAGTAGGATATGGATATGACTTTTCTTAAATTTCCCCTTCAAGAGAAATTCTAGCTTTACCATCTTATATTCTATAACTCACTTCCATTTTTCATATTATTTTAGTTTTTTGCTTTGATATTGTTATTTCACTTTTGACTTGAAAAATGCATATTCCTGTTTAAATGTTTATCTTAGTTGTACCAAACTACACCTATTATTGGTTTCATTAGGTGCCGTAAATAACATAATTATATTCTAAAGACAGTGTTGTTTTCTGATTGACTTTTATGATGTCCTTCAAAATTGTTTAGCATCCTGTTTGTACCGATATCAAATTCTCTCCTGTGTCCAGAACATTCTTTCCACTTGCCTCCTTGACTTCCTCTCACACATTGCCCTCTATTATGTATAAGTACATATATGACTGATTACAATTATACTTTCCACTACCAAACACTTCCCTACTACTTCCTTCATGGATGGCCCACATAATCTATTTTTCTTACTGTTTTGTAGTGATCTATCTTGCACCCTGGCAAGTACCTATCAAGATTTTTCTAAATGAAGTAAAATATTTTCTTTTATAGAATAGTAAAACCATTGCTGATTATTTTGGGTGTGGAGGATTCAGCTTTCATACATAAATGCAGTTTCTAAAAAATATTCCCTCTAGTTAATATTCTCTTTAAATATGTTTTGAATGTTATATATCACGTATATTTGCATATAATGGCTCTAGTTAATGCCAACTTTTTGACAATACAAACTGCCTTGCATTTCATTTTTATGCATATGCTCCACTGCATTTTACAAAATAAGCATACTAATCTGTCTTAAAATGACACATAGCATATTTTTATTCCCTTCAGCAACTTTGTTGAGATACATTTTAAATCTTCTTTTAATTTATATTTAATTTTATTCTTAGCATTTACAATGGACTTTCCCCTGAAATAATACAATTCATACCATACTTAAACTTCCTGATAATATTATTTAAGCATTTTTGTAATATAAGGTGGCATTAATATAATCTACGAAAGAGTAAATGTGGAAAGCCTCAAAGGACAGTGAAAGTAGATATAGTATTATATGTTTCTTTTATATTTCTAAATGTACCATGTATATGCCAAATACTTCAGAGAAAATAAGAACTGTTTTGTAGATTAAGTGAAAAATCACACTGTCAGAAAAACTGTGTCTTTGAGTAATTTTCACCTAGCCTAAATATGTGAAATGGACCGTGGCTTTATACTACAATGTGCAAAGGACAAATAAATTTTATTTCTTACAGTCAGTAAATTAAAATGTAGGGAATTTTCCATTAAGGTGATGAACTAAATGTGTTTTTTCTGCAATTTTTCTCTCTGGAACAAGCAAAAATGTGACAGAAAGAATGAAAAATTTAAATGAAGAAAATATCTTAATGAAATTAGGAGATAGCCAGGACCCCTAGTCACTTGAATAATGTAAAAAGATACTCCAGATAAACTGAAATTTGGACCAAGTTGAGAGAGAGAAAAAAAACCTTAAATCTACCTCTCCAATTTTGGGGTAGCAAATAATAATTGTAGAAAATAGGCAGCATAACCTTAAAGGAACCAAACAGTGATTATTTATTCATTTATCATTGATTCATTAATTCATTTATTCATTAATTCATTCATCTTTTTATGGAGCAGCAGGATTGTGGGCATGGATGACTGTGGTAACGTCTTGCAGCCCTGCTGCATATTAGAAGGTGGTAAACTAGGGAATGTTGAAATGAAAAGGTAAATAATGTAGAAGATACTAATGGTCATTGTGTTGAAATTAAACAGGGATAGTAGGTGACAGTCACTTCTGCAGCAGCCTCCCAGGGTCAGTTTATGTGAGATAAATGACAATTCCAAGAGAGTGAATATGGGGACTCTGTAAGGTAAACTATATTCTTGCTTACTCTGAAGGAAAAATTATACAATGTAGTTGAACCATTTGTAAATATCTTCACCTTTAATTTGATTATTTTTCTGCTGTTACTTTTGCTTTTGTTTGACTCATCTGTTTGTACAGTACTTTATCTGAAGGGCTTTTTGTTTTACCTTAGATGTTCTTTTATCTATTTAATATTAAAGGAGGGTCTCCATAGATCATGAATCAAGATATAGACCACCAGAGCTTCCATCCTATCCAATCTAAGCTGGCCTAAATATTAATGGCTGGATGACTTACTAGGCTGGTGAATGACAGTAAAAAGAGATTGGTCAAACTTTGCTTTGGAATATTCCTTGCCTAGTTAATTCATTAAATAAGTTCACTTTCTTTTGTTTAAGTTTGGGGGACAAGAATGGTCCAACCGCTGAACCTAGACCCTACTTATTCTCTGAGTGGCAAGACAAAATTTATAAACACCTACTTTTGACTGACTTGAGGCCTTTTGGTACCCTTTTCCTGTTTGTCATGTGTTTGTCTATTTCAAAGTTGCTACCTCCTACTGAAAGACCTCACATTTCCTGTATGAAGTCTCACTATAATCCTAAACTTATTTTGGGAAAAAACTATAGATATAGATAAACTAAACCTAACATTGGGCATATGGGGAACTCTAGACATGTTAGAATTAATAAATTAATACATTTAGAGGAAACCTAAAAATTCAATAAAAGGGTATTTAAAAATTAATAATCAACTTAATTTATATATTTTGTTTAACATCTTTATTGGAGTATAATTGCATTACAATGCTGTGGTATTTACTGTTGTATAACAAAGCGAATCAACTATACATATACATATACCCCATATCCCCTCTCTCTTGCTTCTCCCTCACAACCTCCATATCCCACCCCTCTAGGTGGACACAAAGCACCAAGCTGATCTCCCTGTGCTATGCAGCTTCTTCCCACTAGCTAACTACTTTATATTTGGTAGTGTATATGTGTCAATGTCACTATCTCACTTTGTCCCAGCTTGCCCTTCCCCCTCCCAGTGTCCTACGTCTGTGTCTTTATTCCTGTCCTGCCACTAGGCTCATCAGAACCATTATTATTATTATTTTTTAGATTCTATATATGTGTTAGCATACGATATTTGTTTTTATCTTTCTGCCTTATTTCACTATGTATGACAAACTCTTGGTCCATCCACCTCACTACAAATAACTCAATTTCATTTCTTTCTATGGCTGAGTAATATTCCATTGTATATATGTACCTCATCTTCTTTATCCATTCATCTGTCAATGAACACTTAGGTTGCTTCCATATCCTGGTTATTGTAAATAGTGCTGCAATGAACATTGTGGTACATGACTCTTTTTGAAATGATTAGGTTCTTTGTTTTTTGATACTGAGCTGCATGAGCTGATTCTGTATTTTGGAGATTAATCCTTTGTCAGTTGCTTCATTTGCAAATAATACTCTGGTCGCACCTTTAGGATTCTCTATGTATAGTATCATGTCATCTGCAAACAGTAACAGTTTTACTTCTTCTTTCCTGATTTGGATTCCTTTTATTTCTTTTTCTTCCCTTATTGCTGTGGCTAAAACTTCCAAAACTATGTTGAATAATAGTGGTAAGTGAAGGCAACCTTGTTTTGTTCCTGATCTTAGTGGAGATGCTTTCAGTTTTTCACCATTGAGAATGATGTTGGCTGTGGGTTTGTCATATATGGCCTTTATTATGTTGAGGTAAGTTCCCTATGCCTACTTTCTGGAGGATTTTTATCATAAAAGGGTGTTGAACTGGGATAAACCCCACTTGATCATGGTGTATGATCCTTTTAATGTGCTGTTGGATTCTGTTTCCTAGTATTTTGTTGAGGATTTTTGCATCTGTGTTCATCAGTGATATTGCCTGTACTTTTCTTTTTTTGTGACATCTTTGTCTGGTTTTGGTATCAGGGTGATGGTAGCCTTGTAGAATGAGTTTGGGAGTGTTTCTCCCTCTGCTATATTTTGGAAGAGTTTGAGAATGAGAGGTGTTAGCTCTTCTCTAAATGTTTGATAGAATTCGCCTGTGAAGCCATCTGGTCCTGGGCTTTTTTTGTTGGAAGATTTTTAATCACAATTTCAATTTCAGTGCTTGTAATTTAACTATTTATATTTTCTATTTCTTCCTGGTTCAATCTCAGAAGGTTGTGCTTTTCTAAGAATTTGTCCATTTCTTCCAGGTTGTCTATTTTATTGTCATATAGTTGCTTGTAGTAATCTCTCATGATCCTTTGTGTTTCTGCAGTGTCAGTTTTTACTTCCCCTTTTTCATTTCTAATTATGTTGATTTGAATCTTCTCCCCTTTTTTCTTCATTAGTCTGGCTAATGGTTTATCAATTTTGTTTATCTTCTCAAAGAACCAGCTTTTAGTTTTATTAATCTTTGCTACTGTTTCCTTCATTTATTTTTCATTTATTTCTGATCTGATCTTTATGATTTCTTTCCTTCTGCTAACTTTGGGTATTTTTTTGTTCTTCTTTCTCTAATTGCTTTAGATGTAAGGTCAAGTTGTTTATTTGGATATTTCTTGTTTCTCTAGGTAGGATTGTATTGCTATAAACTTCCCTCTTAGAACTGCGCTTGCTGCATCCCATAGGTTTTAGGTTGTTGTGTTTTCTTTGTCATTTTCTTCTAGGTATTTTTGTATTTCCTCAGTGTTCTCTTGGCTGTTTAGCCTCCATGTGTTCGTATTTTTTACAGTTTTTTTCCTGTAATTGATATCTCATCTCATTGCATTGTGGTCAGAAAAGATACTTGGTATGATTTCAGTTTTCTTAAATTTTCCCAGGCTTGATTTGTGACCCCAGATTTGATCTATCCTGGAGAATGTTCCATGAGCACTTGAGAAGAAAATGTAATCTGTTATTTTTGGATGGAATGTCCTGTAAATATCAGTTAAGTCCATCTTGTCTAATGTGTCATTGAAAGCTTGTGTTTCCTTATTTATTTTCATTTTGGATGATCTGTCCATTGGTGAAAGTGGGGTGTTAAAGTCCCCTACTAGGATTGTGTTGCTGTCAATTTCCCCTTTTATGGCTGTTAGCATTTGCCTTATGTATTGAGGTGCTCCTATGTTGCATGCATAAATATTTACAATTGTTATATTTTCTTCTTGGACTGATCCCTTGATCATTATGCAGTGTCCTTCTTTGTCTTTTGTAATAGTCTTTATTTTAAAGTCTATTTTGTCTGATATAAGAATTGTGACTCCAGCTTTCTTTTGATTTCCATTTCCATGGAAGATGTTTTTTTTCCCCTCATTTTCAGTCTGTATGTGTCCCTAGGTCTGAAGCGGGTTTCTTGTAGACAACATATATATGGGTCTTCATTTTGTGTCAATTCAGCCAGTCTATTTCTTTTGGTTGGAGCATGTAATCCATTTACATTTAAGGTAATTATCATGGTCCCTATTACCATTTTCTTAATTGTTTTGGGTTTGTGTTTGTAGGTCTTTTCCTTCTCTTGTGTTTCGTGCCTAAAGAAGTTCCTTTAGCATTTGTTGTAGAGCTGGTTTGATAGTGCTGAATTCTCTTAGCTTTTGCTTGTCTGTAAAGGTTTTAATTTCTCTGTCAAATCTGAATGAGATCCTTGCTGGGTACAGGAATCTTGGTTGTAGGTTTTACCCTTTCATCACTTTAAATATGTTCTGCCACTCCCTTCTGGGTTGCAGAGTTTCTGCTGAAAGATCAGCTCTTACCCTTATGGGGATTCCCTTGTATTTTATTTGTTGTTTTTCCCTTGCTGCTTTTAATATTTTTTCTTTGTATTTAATTTTTGTTAGTTTGATTAATATGTATCTTGGCGTGTTACTCCTTGGATTTATCCTGTGTGGGACTCTGCATTTCCTGGACTTCATTGACTATTTCTTTTCCTTTATTAAGGAAGTTTTCAACTCTTATCTCTTCAAATATTTTCTCCTACCCTTTCTTTTTCTCTTCCTCTTCTGGGACCCCTATAATTTGAATGTTGGTGTGTTTAATGTTGGCCCAGTGGTCTCTGAGACTGTCCTCACGTTTTTTCATTTTTTTTTCTTTATTCTTCTCTGCAGTAGTTACTTCCACTCTTTTATCTTCCAGGTCACTTATCCGTTCTTCTACCTCAGTTATTCTGCTATTGATTTCTTCTAGAGAATTTTAAATTTCACTTATTTTGTTGTTCATCATTGTTTGTTTGCTCTTTAGTTCTTCTAGGTCCTTGTTAAATGTTTCTTGTATTTTCTCCATTCTATTTCCAAGATTTTGGATCATCTTTGCTATCATCACTCTGAATTCTTTTTCAGGTAGACTGCATATTTCCTCTTCTTTTGTTTTGTCTGGTGTGTTTTTACTTTGCTCCTTCATCTGCAGCGTATTTCTCTGTCTTCTCAGTTTGCTTAACTTACTGTGTTTGGGGTCTTGTTTTCGCAGGCTGCCAGGTTCGTTGTTCCCATGGGTTTTGATGTCTGCCCACAGTGGGTAAGGTTGGTTCAATGGGTTGTGTAGGCTTCCTGGTGGAGGGGACTGGTGCCTGTGTTCTGGTGGATGAGGCATGATCTTGTCTTTCTCGTGGGCATGGCCGCTTCCAGTGGTGTGTTTTGGGGTGTTTGTGACCTTATTATGAGTTTAGGCAGCCTCTCTGCTAATGGGTGGGGTTGTGTTCCTGTCTTGCTAGTTGTTTGGCATGGAGTGTTCAGCACTTGAGCCTGCTGGCTATTGAGTGGAGCTGGTTCTTAGTGTTGAGATGGAGATCTGTGGGAGAACTCTCGCTGACTGATATAACCTGGGGCCGGGAGGTCTCTGGTGGTCCAATGTCCTGAACTAAGCTCTCCACCTCAGAGGCTCAGGACTGCCACCAAGCCAGAGCACCAAGACCCTGTCAGCCCCATGGCTGATAGTGATAAGAGGAATAGGGGGAAGCCCCGCTCCCAGACACTGTGCAGTCATTAGGTCCTCATGTTTCCACCACGCTGGAAGCGATGCTCCTCCGTGCACTCCAGCTCTGCCTCTTCACTCCCTCTGCCTCTAGAAAAGTGCACCACTCCTTCACTCAGTTTCTTCTTGTTCCCCTGGCTCTGACAACCTGGACAGAGAAGGCTCCTGCCACATGATGTTCAGACCCAGAACGTCTTCACTTGAGCCCAGGGCTGGCTAAGTTTTGTTTTTTTCAATTTCTTTCCAATTCACATACTTCCTATCATCATAACAAAAAAACATTCCACAATAAATATTTTTGATAATTTTCTAGAGAGACAGAAGGGAAAAGCTTTTGGAGTTTCTTATTGGACAAGCCCCATCTGGTGCTCTTACCATTTGCTTGGACTGTGAACATTTTATGAGTTACAGCATCTGTCAATTAGCACTGTAAAATCCACAGATGGATTCTGGTATTTCATAGCATGCTGCTGCCAAGGGTATACTTTAAATTCATATATGCCCTCTTCACCAGCCAACATACTTCTATCAAAATAAGAAAAGAACTATTACCTAAATCACATATGTAACTGAAATTGAAGGATCTCAATGCTAACTCTCTAAGGCAAGAGGATGTACAGTGCCCTAAGGAAAAGGTAAAGGCCAGTGGATGGCCAAAAAAGAAATGTTAGAGAAGGATTCACACATTATAAATAGATAATCATATAATTTATTGTCTAAACTTAGATATTTTTGAGAGAGAAACAGAATGCTATTAATTATTATGCCAAGATAACAGGCATAAACTAGACTATCTTGCAACCTAATTTTGATGTCTGTCAGTGAGGCAGTGTACAGTATTAAGGGATTAAGGCTAGTAATAAGAAGAAAGTGCATATCAAATACTTGAGGTCTCCTTAGTTATCCATGTTTTAAAGACATTTAGGATTATTAAGACTCATATGTATGCTTGCAGTGAGCATTTATTGTTTGCTTCTGTAGCATCCATGTGCCTTACTTCCATTATAGCCCTACATTTTGTTTGTGTAGTGACATCTCCCATATTTAAGTTCACAAGATCTGGTGGAGCTTCACTCCAAATTTTTATAGGCCAAAGTTGTTTGAAATTGAAAAATTATGCACTAGAATAATTTCAGTTTCAATGTTTTGTTTGTTTCTTTGTTGATACCTTACTGGAGAAATGTCAGACAAACATTTTGCTCATTCACATGTGAATGAATAAGAAAAGGAAAGGGTAGGTAGGGAGGTATAAAAAAATCTAATCCAATCTTACTCTTTTATTCTATAAAGCTTCTCTCATTTCTACCAACTGGCTATCTATTCATTTGTAGTTTACTATTCTGATGATATGGGACATATCTCTTGTTTTCTTCAATTGAAGAAATTCTCTGGTTTTCTTCAATTGAAATATTGAGAACTTGACTTCTGTTATTTATGCCCATAACTCACATTTAGACTAGAAACAGAAATTAGTATCAAGCTTATATCTATGTCTAGTTTGATTTAACCCTTTTGTAGTACTTTTTTTATTCCTAATATTCAACATAATACTCTTCGAAAATTAGACTTCTTGTTATAAATAATGCAAATAAATAAGACATGGATCAGTTTAAAATGCATAGAATTTTATGGATAAAAATTAATGAATTGCCTATTTACTACTAGGCAGGAACTTCAAGTTCACATTGGTCAAAAGGAGACATAAAATACAGCCTAAAATTCTTATTTCACCATCCTCAACTTCCAGTACTTAACACAACATGTAATTATATTTTCTAAAAGTTTTAACTTTTAGAAAATATTAACTAAACTATTTTTATTTAGTTAATATTGTTTTCTAACTTATGCATGTCACAATACTTGTCTTCAACAAAATATCATATATATATATATATATATATATAATGAGTGCTTGTAATTTTGTGACAGAATTCACTCTTAAATATAGCTGCCATAAAGAATTATGGACTAAATCAGGCATGCTAAAAATATTACTTTTATTTTGAGGTTATGTATATACATGTCAAAACAACTAGCTGAAAATGTGAAGTACTCAGTCAATCAACCAGTTATGTTGTCTACATGATGCCAAAAAGCCAGCTTGATTGATCTGTTTCCAGCCAGATGAATTGACTCTATACAGTCAGTGATGTTATCTTTATAAAGAACAAAGTTGATCATATTATATCTCTGCTTAACAATCTGTCCATAACTTGTAGGATAAAATTCAAAATCCTTAGCTTGACAAAATAGACCTTTCAAGATCTGCTCACAGTTTGCTCTTCTGACTCTAACGTCCTTTCCACTTTGCCTTAACCATTGTGCTATTATTGATAATTATACTTTCTCCACAACATTCCAGAAACTTTCACGATAGTTTTCTGTAGACTTTTCCTATGCTAGCATGCTCCACCATTACCTGCTGTATCCACTGACTTGATTCTTCACCCGGAAATTCCTTTATCACTCTTTAAACTGTAGCCTAAAGGTCACATTGTCAGTTAGGCCTTACCTTGCACCACTGTCTCTGTTCAATTCCATTTGCTCCCATAAAATTTTTATTTGGGGAATAGGAAACAAATGATTAATGTTATCTGGATGAATATGTAAATTAATAAATTAATAACTTGGTCAGTTATTTATATGTTAGTGACTGAGTCAACATTCCTAAGGTTAATTATGTATCCATGGGCCACTTCCATTTCACTTCACTTAAAAATGTGATATATTCCTTCCACTATGTGAAAAATTTTGTAATCAAAGTGGTAGCCTCTTTATGTGAGCTCATCAGTGTTATAAAAAAGTAATCTAGGAAAACCAGTTTTGTTACTATGTTTATTTTTGTTAATGGGCATTTTTACTTAAATCTTCTTATGCTTTAACATACCGTTAGTACTTTTTCCTTAATTTTTGTTTCACCATTTTCAACTTTCTTCCACAGTGATTCTGGTACATAAATGGCATACAGAATCCCAGATATAGTTCAATGTATAATGTTGAGGTTTGGGGGAGTAAAAACAAGTTAATTTCATTTATTTTACCCCTTGATTTCACAATCAATTTTTTTCACTTGGATCTGAAGCACCAAATTCTCCTGATTTCTTCCTGTCTCACTGGTCACTCCTCTCAGTATCCTTTGAGACATTTTTCTCACTCCTCACACCTTTTAACACAGGTTTGTCCCAGGGATTAGTCCTTGAATCTCTGTATTCCACACTCACTCTCATGGATCACATCTAGTCCCTTGCCCTAATAAATAAAATTTTATACACTGATAGCTCCAAATTTATCTCTCCAACCCATATCTCTCCCTAAACCCTAGGATCTACTGCCTATACTACATCATTATGTATATGAACAGTAGATATTTTAAACTCAACCTGTTCAAAACTGAGCCTCTAATTATCTCCCCTCCTCAACACCTGTGTTCTTTCCCACCTTAACTAATGTCCATTTCAATCTTCTAGTTGCTCAGGAAAAGTAAGTAGTTAAATAAGTAAATAGTGAATAAAAGATAGATAAATGATAGATGATAGGTAGGTAGATAAAGTTAGGTAGACAGGCAGAGTTGGAAACATCCTTAAAACTTCTTTCTTATATCCCATATACAGGCATACCTCACAGATGTGGGTTTGGTTCCAGACCACTGCAATAAAGCAAATATCATAATAGAGCAAGTAATGAATTTTTGGGTTCCCAGTGCATATAAAAGTGATATTTACACTATACTATAATCTATCAAGTGTGCAATAGCATTATGTCTAAGAAAACAATGTACATATCTTACTTTAAAATATTGCTAAAAACTTTTAACCATCATCTGAGCCTTCAGCAAGTCATAGTAGTCACATCAGAGATCACTGATCACAGATCATTGTAACAAACATAATCATAATGAAAAAGTTTGAAATATTGTGAGAATTGCCAAAATATGATACATAAAATGAGCAAATGCTGTTGGAAAAATGGCACCAGTAGACTTGCCCGATGCAATGTTGCCACAAACCTTCAGTTTGTAAAAAATTCATTATCTGCAAAACACATTTAAGCAAAGCACACACACACACACACACACACACACACACACACACAAACGGTGTGCCTGTACAATTCATTGAAGTACATCTTATGTAGTACTACTTCAAACCATCACTATATGGACCTTTACTCAGGGGATGAAAACATCATCATCTCTTAGCTGTATACTTTCAATATACAGCTAAGAGATGATGATGTTTTCATCCCCTGGGTAAAGGTCCATATAGTGATGGTTTGAAGTAGCCTTTTAACTGGTTTCTGGCTCCCACTTTTACACTCCTATAATCTTTTCTCAATCGAGCAGTCAAAGAATCAGATCATGTCACTCTGCTGAGTTCCTTTAATTGCTCCCAATGTGGAGAAAAGGGGACCCTCCTACACTGTTGGTGAGAATGTAAATTGGTATAGCCACTGTGGAGGACAGTATGGAGGTTCCTTAAAAAACTAAAAATAGACCTACTATAGATCCAGCAGTCCCACTCATGGGCATATACCCAGAGAAAACCATAATTCGAAAATATACATGCACCCCAGTGTTCATTGCAGCACTATTTACAAGCCAGGACATGGAAGCAACCTAAATGTCCATCAGCAGAGGAATGGATAAAGAAGATGTGGTACATATATATAATGGAATATTACTTAGCAAAAGAACCCCACAAAAAAACAAAATAATGCCATTTGCAGCAACACGGATGGACCTAGAGATTGTCATACTGAGTGAAGTAAGTCAGGCAGAGAAAGACAAATGTATGATATCACTTTTATGTGGAATCTAAAAAAAAGGGTACAAATGAACTTATCTACAAAACAGAGTTACAGATGTAGAAAGCAAACTTATGGTTACCAGGGTTAAGGAGGGGAGGGATGAATTGGAAGACTGGGATTGACATATACACACTACTGTATATAAAATAGATAATTAGTAAAGACCTACTGTATAGCACAAGGAACTCTACACAATACTGTGTAATGACCTGTATGGTAAAAGAATCTAAAAAAGAGTGGATATATGGATATGTATAAATGATTCAATTTGTTGTACACCTGAAACTAACACAACATTGTAAGTCAACTATATTCAATAAAAATTATTTAAAAAGAAGTGAACGCCACTGCTCTTAAAATCATCTACTTGGATCTACATTATCTGACACCCCAGTTACCTCTCTGGCCTTTTATCCTTCTTATTCACTTTGTACACTTCACTCCAGCCACAATGACCACCTACCTCTTACTCTGAGATTCCAGCCAGGATCCTGCTTTAGAGCTTCTCTATTTGTTATTTCTTCTACCTGGAAAGCCCTTCCTCCAGCTATACAAATAGCTTGCTCCCATAACATTTTCTTGTTTTTGCTCAAATGTCACATTCTTCTTTTTTACTGAAATATATAATTGAATTACAGTATTATATTAGTTTCAGGTGCATAGCATAGTGATTTGGTATTTTTATGCATTATGAAATGATCACCATGATAAGTCTAGTTACCATGTGTCGCCATACAAAGTTATCACAATATTATTGACTATATTCCTTATGCTGTACATCCCCATGACTTATTTATTTTATAACTGGAAGTTTGTACCTCTTAATCCCCTTCCCCTATTTAGCCCATCCCCCACCCCCTCCTTTGGCAACCATCAGTTTTTTCTCTGTATCTATGAGTCTTTTACTTTCTTTTTTTTTTTGAGTCCACATACAAGTGAAATCATACAGTATTGCCTTTCTCTGTACTTCAAATGTTACATTCTTAATAAGACCTTCCCTGGCCATGCTGTCTACAAATACAACCCCTTTACCCTCATCTACATATTCCTCTTCCGTGTCTTATTTTCCTTGCTGGCTCCCTTCACCTCCTAATATACTATATAATTCATTTATTTAGTTTATTATCTATCACTCTTGAGTAGAAAGTAAGCTCCACAAATGAAGTTATTTTTGTCTGTTTTGCCAGAAATAAAGTCATATTTGTTAAATGAATATCAGTGATTTTCCTGCAGAAGTTGAACGATAAAATGTGGCTATAATCTTTGACTAAATATGCTTCAACTCCAAACCTCAATATTTCAACATAAACCAAAACTGCAAGCCTCCCTGAAGGGTAATAACATCTAAATTTACCACATGTGAAGTACATCAGAACTCACCCCTTTAAAGAGTAGATTTTACAATCTGAGGAAAAGAAAGGCACATGTTCAGTTCCTTCTCCTAAACATGTTGATAAACGTATCATTTCTCCTCCTAATAGAGAGCCTAGAAGAGCTCCTGCAATATTTTTGAAAATATATCTATCCATAGAAATTCAAGAAGTGAGAAATCAGTGTTCCTCTCTAGTAGGCATGACACAAAACACTCAGGAAAAAAAAAGCTTAAGGGCAATTTGCCGTCTTTCAATTATTTCATACATAAAAATAGATAGCACTTTGTACTTTCAAAGAAGTGTGGTCATGTGGTCATGGAAATATGAGGACACATTGGCATATTAACTACTCATTACTTGTATCAATGACTCCCACATGGGCATTGTTGCGCCTCAGAAGAGATGATTTTTTTGTGTGCAGGAGTTTCCTACTTGTTGCAAGTTACTTTGTATTCCTGGCCCTAACCACAAAATTATAGTAACCATTTCTGTTTCTCAGTACTGTCAATCACAAATGTTTCTACACCTTTTCAAAAACCTCCTAGGTAGGCAGTTGAGTACTGATTTTCTAAATAATTTTTTAGACTACTATATCAAAATAACATGTCTATTTAAATAAATCAAAGATGCCAGTATGTCTCATCAGCAGGTGCTACCAGAAGTTAATTTGTTATTTTACTGCTTTGAGGTTGATCTGAGTCAATCAGCCTAATATTTCTTGGTTTAAGCAAGTATGAATGTACACATTCATCTCAGGGTTTCATGGAATTTAACTTACAGCACAGGCTATTGAAAAATAACTGTAATAATTAGAATCTGAAGTACCTTATAATTATATTTTTGGAATGTTGTTTAGTAGAAAAAATTATTGGATTTTCTAATGTTTGATAGTCAAAATCAGCATCCAATATAATAGGTTATTTCAATGACAGTATATACCTAGAACATATGCCTATTTCTTTAATGAATAAAATGTACTGCTCCAATATTTTATAGCAAGGATAAGAATTAGGGAGACAAATAAAGAAGGGGAATTAAAAATAGCAGCAGTTAATCATTTAGAGTAAAGTGCTTATGAAACATTCTAGGAAAGTATTAGAAATTTAGTATTCAACTAGACCAGAAAAGCAATTAATGGTAGCATTATTTTTCAGATATAAGGGCTTCTTAATATCAGTACAGATCTTATTGGATTTACTTTCAAGTATTCATGAAGAAAAAAAAATTCAAGTAAAAAGTTTAATAAATCAGTAATACACAAGATATATTACTATTAATGTTATGTTATATTAAGAAAAAATTGAACATATCATTTTGTACTAATGTAACCTTTTCAAAAACAGAGTCTGATAGTTAACAGAGCCATCATTTAGAGAAAAAAATCAGGAATCAAATTTCAACTGAATAAAACTCAAAAGTTTAAGTACCATAAAATAACACAGCATCATCTACTCTCTTGGATATTAAGAATTTGTTCAGAGAGTAAAATATTTGAGATAGAGTAAAACAAGCAAGACTTGAGAAATCATTCTATAAGGTGGGCTCCTGGGTTGTTATTGGGTGTCTCTACACATGAAAATATACATGCATTTCACTTTTTTCTTGATAATACTTGCAGGGATTGGCATGAATGTGTATTGTGATTTAAGATAACCAAAGGAGGTATTGATAAAGAATAAACGTAATTCTGCTTTTGGCTGAAGTGTAGTAACAGGGTCTAGATTCATCCTCTTGTCTGAAAACAAACAAAAAATGTATCAATCAAGACTTTGAAAACATTTTCTATTTTCAACTTTGTGAGAGATGAAGTTTCTCTTGAAACTATTCAACTCTGCTATTTTATCTCAAAATTAGTCATAGACAATATGAAAACGAATGAACATTGACAACTTTGGCCTGTTGGTCATAGCTTGGTGGCCCATGGGGTATATAAAACAATGGTTTTTAAAACATTAAAAACCAAGCAACAAAACACAGTCATTTCTGAGACATGGGAAACAAAGTGTATTTTATGATTTACCAACTTAACGCTTTTTCTGGATCGTAGTGGTGTGGAGGAGAATTCAGGTTGGAACACAGTGAGCTCTTCACTTGAGGAGCCACAGTGGATTGTCCAGGAAGACCAAGGCAGCTAGAGTGTAGAGGAGAGAGAAGAGCTAGACAGAGACGAATCCTGGAAATCTGCAGACTGGCCTACTCAAGTAATTCAAACTGCTGATTACACATGCATGTGAGAAAACTACTTGATGCCAAAGGGTGGAGGAGGGATATCATTTCCAAAAAAGGGAGGGAACAGTACCCAGAGCTCACTTAAAACCAGAAATAATACCTGTAACTTCAAGTCAGAAAGGCAAACCTCATAATTCATAAGACATTAAATAGAGCACTCAAAAGGATCTTGCCTTTGTAGTGGGAAATAATTAGCTCTAGACTAAATGCTGCTCTAGTCCTGTTTAACAAGGGAAGGACTAAAAACAAGATCCAAAAGAGCCAAACTGTTTCACAGTAACTTATCTACAACCCAGATTAAAACTCAAAAATGTGTATAGGGATATAAATATATCTAGAACCCAAAAGGTAAAACTGACAATGTCTGGCATGCTTTCCAATTTTACTAGGTATACAAAGAAGCAGGAAAATATGATCCATAATTAGCATAAATTAAAGTAGCATAAACAAACCCAAAAATGTCACAGATACTAGAATTAGTAGGCAAGGACATTAAAAAATTATTATAATTGTATTTCATATCATCAGAAATGCAGAGAAAACAATGAACATGTGAAGTAGAGACAAGGAAGTTTTCAAAATGACCCAAATCAAACTTCTAGAAATGAAAGTCAAATCTCAGCATTGACAATGATCCTGCATGGAAATAATGACAGATTAGACATTTCAGAAGAAAATGTTAGCAAACTTGGAGACATAGCAACAGAAACCACCCAAGGCAAAACAGAAAGAGAAAAATGATACACTTTAAAAAATAAACAGAATATCATTGAGCAATGTGATAGCTTCAAGTGGCCTAAAATGTGTATAATTGAGACCCTGAAGGGTGAGGGGAATTTTGAAAATATAATGGTCAAATAATTTCCAAATTGGATGAAAACTATACAATCCAGGATCCAGGAAACTCATGATTTCCAAGGTTAAAAATCATGAAGAAAAATACAACAAGGCAAAGAATAATTTAATCACACAAAATCAGTTATAAAGAAAAACATCTTAAAAGCATCTAGATTTAAAAAAAATCATGTTAGATACAGTGGAACAAAGATATGAATTGCTCATTAGAAACAATGCAAGTGAAGAAGCAGTAAAGCAACATCTTAAAAATATATATATATATTTTTTAATCAACTTATATTTGTATACCAAGTGAGTATATCTTTCAAAAGAAAGGCAAAAAAGTGTGACTTCCCTGGTGGTCCAGTGGTTAAGACTTTGCCTTCCAATGCAGGGGGTGCAGCTTTGATCCCTGATTGGGGAGCTAAGATCCCACATGCCTCATGCCCAAAAAACCAAAATATAAAACAGAAGCAATGTTGGAACAATTTCAATAAAGACTTAAAAAAAAATAGTCCACATCAAAAACAATCTTAAAAAAAAAGGCAAAAAAAAATTTATCAGGCAAAAATTTTTTTTTTCTAACATATAAAAGTTAAAAATAATCATCACCAACAGAATTACAATACAAGAAAAGTTAAAGTCCTTGCTGGGTGGTGGGGAGGGCAGAAACTAACTGCTAACATAGGGAAAAAATGAAAAGCATTGGAAATTGTAACAACGTGGATCAATACATAGATTGTTTTTATTAATAAATATTTAAAGATAGTTAACTTTTTAATCAAAAATAATAACATACTGTGGAGTTTACAACTTATGCAGTACCAAAATATAGGCCAACAAAAGAACAAAGGCCAGGAAGAGAAACATAGCACTAAATCATTCTCAGATTTTTATACTATATTTATAATGGTTGTAACACTTGAAAGTTGAATATAGTAAGATAAAGACATACACTATAAACTCAAAAGCAACTTCTAGTGTAACAGTATAATTGCTAAAAACCAACAATGGATACATAATGGAATCATTTTTAAAATGTAAATAGTGCAAAAGAAGGCAGAAACAATGTAGGAAAAGAAGAGGAAAATACAAAATATATATTAATATGGTATATTTAAACTTAAACATATCAATTATCCTATTAGTTGTAAATCAAAATACTACAATTAAAGGTGAATTACCAGATTGAATGAGAAGGAAAAACAACTATACACTGCCATGAGAAGCTCATTTTAAAGATAAACACAAGCAACCAAAAAGGGATTAGTCTCCAAAATATACAAACAGCTCATGCAGCTCTATGTCAAAAAAACCCAAACAACCCAACCAAAAAATGGATTTCTCCAAAGAAGACATTCAGATGGCCAAAAAGCACATGAAAAGATGCTCAACATCACTAATTATTAGAGAAATGAAAATCAAAACTACAATGAATGGTAATCATCAAAAAGTCTGCAAAAAATATATGCTGGAAAGGGTGTGGATAAAAGAGAACCCTCCTACACTGTTGGTGGGAATGTAAATTGGTACAGTCACTATAGAGAAAAGTACAGAGGTTCCTTAAAAAGCTAAAAATAGAGCTACCGTATGATCCAGCAATCCCACTTATGGGCATATAACCAGAGAAAACCATAATGCAAAAGGGCACATGCAGCCCAGTGTTCATTGCAGCACTATTTATAATAACCAAGACATGGAATCAACCTAAATGTCCATTGCCAGAGGAATGGATAAAGAAGATGTGGTACATATATACAATGGAATATTACTCAGCCATAAAAAAGAATGAAATAATGTCATTTGCAGCAACATGGATGGACCTAGAGATTATCATACTGAGTGAAGTAAGAAAGACAGAGAAAAACATCATGTGATATTGCTTATATATGGAATCTAAAAAAAAGTACAAATGAACTTATTTACAAAACAGAAATAGAATCACAGATGTAGATAACAAACTTATGGTTACTGGGGGGGAAAGGGGGAGGGATAAATTGAGAAAATGGGATTAACATATACACACTACTATATATAAACTAGATAACTAGTAAGAACCTACTGTATAACACAGGGAAATCTATTCAGTACTGTGTAATGACCTATATAGGAATAGAATCTAAAAAAGAGTGGATATATGTACATGTATAACTGACTCACTTTGATGTACAGCAAAAACTAACAAAACATTATAAATTAACTATACTCCAATAAAATTTTTTAAAAATAAGCTTAAAGATAAAAATTAAAAAATAAATAAGGACCAAAAGAAGAAAAATGAAAGGATACAAAAAAGATACATCTTGAAAACACTAAAGAAAAGAAAGCTAGAGTGGCTATTT
The DNA here is from genome assembly GCF_003031525.2 of Neophocaena asiaeorientalis asiaeorientalis. Lineage (NCBI taxonomy): Eukaryota > Metazoa > Chordata > Mammalia > Artiodactyla > Phocoenidae > Neophocaena > Neophocaena asiaeorientalis. The sequence continues at coordinate 7,855,219 of NW_020173758.1, forward strand.
GATATCAGACAAAGTAGGTATCAGATAAAAGAATTTGGCTAAGATGTTTTCATGACACAATACAAAACAATAAATGCTTTCTGACTAAAAATGGAAATCTCTTGAATTTCTTAAGGAAGTGTTTCATTTTAGATACACATGCCATGAAATACATAGACATAAATAGATGAATAGGTAGATAGATTATACACACATGTATACATATTTAACATGTACTTGATAATACATATATGATAGACTGTATAAGTAATGTATATTTATATATAAATATGTATAGTTAATATATATTTAAATTAGATTATTACTTTCAGGGTAAATATTTTTACTTCAGGTAGATGACAGCAAGTCCTGAAATTCTATGTTTGGTTCATTAAGTAGAAATCTAGCTACAAGAAAATTAACAGTATAGCTATTAAAAGAAGGAATTTAAGATGAAGGTATAGATGTATAGATAATTATTTGATTTGGGGGAAGAATCTATATTGATTTAACTATTTCAAAAACACTTCAGTAGTTAAAATTACATTTCAATTCAAATGAAAGATTATATTAAATTAAGGAAAAAGTATAATGTAGCAGAATTAGTTTAATATAGAGAAATGCTTATTATAATGATTAGAGTGCTATCTTCTATTTTTGTTGTCTACTGAGTATAAAAATGGCATTTATATGTCTTCTGTTTCCTAAATCTGGGAATTTAGGATTAAGATTATTTTATTTCTATCATGCCAAATTGAATTATGATATATAGGATGGATAGATTACATAGAAAGATAATTTTATTTCCTTCAGTTGACAACTGGAATTTTGGGTATTATTATAAAGCCAGTAGAAGCAACAGAATACCCAAACTCAGGAATATGAATAAACTATATGATATAATAGTTTGTTTTCAGAAATAAAAACAGTGGCCCTCACAAGAAACTAATAAGGAAGTAGGCAATTAAGCAATTCTCAGTTTATTTCTTGAATTTAATTTTTTTTCAAAAGATTGATAACAATTTTGAACATGGGTTGGCAGACTGAAGTTCAAGTCTGGCCAACTGCATATTTTTTAAATAAAATTTTATTGTACACATTTGTTTATGTATTGTCTATGGTTCCTCTCATGCTATAATAGCAGAGTGTAATAATTGTGACAGAGACCATATGGCTTGCAAAGCCTAAAATATTTAATATCCAACCTTTACATGAAAAGTTTATTGACCCCTAGTCTAAAACCTTTACATAAGGTTTTATTAGTTTCCCTCTCTTTACAAAAAATTATATAAGTTTATTGTAAAATGCCAAGAATTACAGAAAACACAAATTAGACAAAATTTCATACCCTTGATGTTATTTCAATTTCCCTGGCTATCGTTAGGAAGATTGCATGTGAAAATCATGTTACTCTAAGCCAGAGAGTCTCAACCTCGGTTATACATACATTAGAATATCTAGAGAACTTTCAACAATTCCAATTTTCAAGTCGTACCTCAAACTAATTAAAAGGTCATGAGTGGGGAGGAGGAGACGCCATAATCAGTATTATCTTTAATACTCCCTAGATGATTTCAATGTGCAGCCCATGTTAGAAAACATGTCTCTTGGCAGAATCTGACCTCTGTGCTCCTTCTATAATGCTTTGTTTAAATAAGGCCTAGCTGAAAATGAAATAATAAAGAGACTTAATATGCCTGCAACAGCTCTTGTATTTAGCCAATGTTATAAAAAATTAAAGCACAATAAATACAAAACAGAAGTAAAGCCACTCAGAAAAGTATGATGGAAAGTATTTCTTCAAATGATAGTTTTGAATTCTGGAGAAGAAATTTTGATTGAAGGGTATTAAAAAGGTGCAGGTAAAGATATGGGAAACTGCCCAAATCTTTTGTTAATAATGTTTATTTAGGTAAGAATTCTCAATTATGTTATTAACATTTCAGCTTATTTCCTTAAACTCTTACTATAGAAAGCAGTCTTTTAAAACTACCTGCAATATTAAATTGACACAGAGACAACCACAGTGTTTTTCTACTTGTAAAAATGTATTCCCTCAACTAAAGATAGCACTCAAACAAAGATATAAAAGCAGCAAACCCAGAATTGTTAAGGTAAAAAGAGAAACTTCCCTGTACCTCTAGTAAAAGAGCAAAGTTCAGGGCTTCCCTGGTGGTGCAGTGGTTGAGAGTCCGCCTGCCGATTCAGGGAGGGGACATGGGTTCGTGCCCCGGTCCGGGAAGATCCCACATGCCGCGGAGCAGCTGGGCCCGTGAACCATGGCCGCTGAGCCTGCGCGTGCGGAGCCTGTGCTCCGCAATGGGAGAGGCCACAACAATGAGAGGCCCGCGTACCGCGGAAAAAAAAAAAAAAAAAGAGCAAAGTTCAGACAAAGAGTTGCCTTTCTAAGTACATGAAATCAGAGAATGCGGTAAATGTTAGTTATAAAATTATATTCTGACAACTAGATGAAAATCAAGCAATAAATCTTAAATATAAAATTGCCTAGGGATTTAGTAATAGAGAAACAGTTGGAATCTGAGAGAAAAAAATCACATTATGTAACTCTAATGAAGAAAACATATGCTTTATTGTCTCAATGTTATTTTTAGAAAATAACAAATTATAAACTTCAGGAAATAATATCAGATTGCAGCTAGAATACTATTCTTGTATAAACTCAGAACCTTATGAAAAGTATAATTATTAATAAAAAGTGAAAAAATTGTAATTATTACCAGGATTTCTTTTTCTGAACCAGAAGAAAAAATGAAATTATGCCAAATTGAATTGGTTCCGGGGATATTGTAAATAAGAAGGAGAATTCAAAGACTTAAAACAAATAATAACATTATTGATATTATGCTAATTTTCACAGTATTAATGAAAAGAAACCAATAATAGAAAGATGGTTTCCTAATAAGTATAATTTTACAATGTTCTTGAAATTGTATGAAATGATAGAGCAAAATTAATCTTGACAAAATTTATGCTATCAATGATGAATAAAGTTGTAGAATACCCAATTTAAATTGGAATTATAAATTGAATGTACAGAAATAGTCTTCATTTTTCTACATATGAAATCAATTACATATGAAGCCCATGAGTATGGGTAAGGGAAATCTAACTTTATACCCTCAAAGTCCTCATAACTTTTTCCAGTTTATTCAGTTCCTTTGGGTAAATGGTGTTTCTTGGTTTATTCCTACACTTTTTTTGGGGGGGGGGTTCAAATAAATTTTATATGAACCTCATGGTCTTAGTGAGAGGCATTTGGTCTTGTGCTTTGTCTTTCTGTTCTTCACTGGATAAGCTAAATTGTTTTATCCATTTGATTTTTGAGTATCTGGAGTATTCCTCAGTGCATGTGCAGATGAGGTGTTCCTGGATAGGTCACACATAGAAAGTCTTCTTTACTATGTTTTATACTCATAGACCCCTTTCTGACTGAGCTCCACCATCGTTCTCAAAGGCAAATTCAGTTTGTCATTCATAACAATAATAATAATAACAACAATAATGATAATATTAAATAGCCTAATAAACTAAGAGAGCAACATACTTAACCTAACAATGAGGAACCAGAATATTTATTAAACATGCTACTTGATTGGCAATTATTAGAAGCAAACTCTTCATGTTAGAAATAAATAAATAAAAATAAGAATGCCCACTAACACTTTATTTCTAATTAAACTAGTGCTGAATATCTAAATTAGCACAATAAAGAGACAATAATACAAGCTTTAAAACTGGAAATGAAGAAATAAAACTACTATTACTCTCATATAATATGATTTCTACATAGAAACCAAAAAGCTATCTATAGACATACTGTTAGAATTATTTGAAAACTTAAAAAGTTTGCTGGGTATGAAAACTGTAATATATAACGAAAAATCACAGTTTCAACACTAGCAATGGAAAATTAGACCATAAAATTTCAAAAAGATATTGTGTACCATAGTACCAGAAAAACAAAGTAACTAGAAAAAAACTATAAGATTATGTTAAAATATTATCAAAAGGTCTCACTTGGATTCAAGAATTTTTATAAGTCAAAGTTTTGTTTTGTTTTCTTATTTATGTGTCTAGAGACCAGGAACAAAGAGAAGATTCCCACTTCCAATTCCCATAGAATTGTGACTTACTGTATTATCGAGTTCCCCAAATTATTCAAGTACTGTATTTTTGAACATCAATATGGGATTACCCCACATTTTCAACTATATTGAGAAGTATTTTAAATTCTTTTTGTAAATTACTGTCATATTTTATTATTTATATATATTCACTATAAAATGATACATACTTTCTTAAGCTTTGCAAATAATTGTTCATTCTATAATAGGCTTGGAAATGATGCATACATTTAGTAATCATAGCTAAATTTTTATGATTATAAGTGACAGATGTCTGCAGCTTGCAATCCTTTCAACTTGACATTTTCAATTATTATAGCTATAGTGATGAAAGAAGATTAAGGAGCTCTCAGATGCCAAATCCCATTATTTAAACTTTGTGTATAGCTGTCAGGACCTAATAATTCCAAAGGGATATAAATGTACTTTGATAAAAATGCATATGGACAGTACTCTTGGCAATTTGAAATGGAATGTAACCTCTCAAATATAATATATGATAAAAAAATAAGTGTAAATGTATTTTTTAACTCTCAGTTCTCCTTGAAAATGATAAAAAAAAAAAAAAAGATAGAATTACCATGTGACCCAGCATTACCACTACTGGGCATATACCCAGAGAAAACCATAATTCAAAAAGACACATGCGGGCTTCCCTGGTGGCGCAGTGGTTGAGAGTCCGCCTGCCGATGCAGGGGACACAGGTTTGTGCCCCGGTCCGGGAAGATCCCACATGCTGCGGAGTGGCTGGGCCCGTGAGCCAGGGCCACTGAGCCTGCGCGTCCGGAGCCTGTGCTCCACAACGGGGGAGGCCACAACAGTGAGAGGCCGGTGTACCGCAAAAAAAAAAAAAGACACATTCACCCTAATGTTCACTGCAGCACTATTTACAATAGCCAGGACATGGAAATAACCTAAGTGTCCATCAACAGAGGAATGTTTAAAGAAGATGTGGTACATATATACAATGGAATATAAAAAGGAACGAAATTGGTCATTTATAGAGACGTGGATGGACCTAGAGACTGTCATACAGAGTGAAGTAAGTCAGAAAAAGAAAAACAAATATCATATATTAATGCATACATGTGGAATCTGAAAAATTGGTAGGAATCGTCAATGGCAGAACTATGACTGGAACCGTTACCTACAAATCATAAGCGCGTTATTCTTTCCTATAAAGGATATCACCCCTCAGAAACACTGATAAAAGATACCAAGAAGCCCAACATCTGTTAAACCATGACTTAGCTCTGATTACTTCATGCCTTCTGATAACTCTTTATTTCACATAAATTTGTAGACAGCAAGCTTTCTGGAGTCTCAGTAATTTGTTGGTATGAATTGTTGAAAGATATTTCCTGCTTTGTGTGTTCTAATGAGCCCAGTGGTTCATTCTGAGTGTCTGTGTCTGTGAAGATAATAAGCCTGACAAGTCTGTTAGTCACAGACAGGTCTGCAGTGAAGGATGCAATGAGCCTCAAGTTTAAAATAGATCTTTCTGTTTGAAACAGACAGGGTTTCAAACACTTATATTGGATTTTTTTTACATCAGTTGACATTTTAAAACTATATAGAGAATTCAGATATCTGATATTTTTATTTTTAAAATTTATTTTTGTCCTTTCCTTCAGAAAAACAAAACAAAACAAACAATGCTTATCACTCGGTGAAATAAAGAATTTTAGCAAAGGGCCCTTCAAAGAAGTCACTGTTGGGCTTCCCTGGTGGCACAGTGGTTGAGAGTCCGCCTGCCGATGCAGGGGACACGGGTTCGTGCCCCGGTCCGGGAAGATCCCACATGCCGCGGAGCGGCTGGGCCTGTGAGCCATGGCCGCTGAGCCTGCGCGTTCGGAGCTTGTGCTCCGCAAGGGAGAGGCCACAACAGTGAGAGGCCTGCGTACCGCAAAACAAAAACAAAGAAGTCACAGTTGTTTTTAAAACAGTCTATAGAAAGTTTTTATTTGGGGTCAGTGGTTAGAAATTCTAAAGTAGTTAAGCAGTAAACAATACTGAATTTTCTAAGATCCTATTCAAATATATTTTAAGTACACAGTGGTTTATAAAATTTGAGAGCAAATAAAATTTTAAGTATTGCTATTCTGAGCAGAGTATTGTTCTATTTTTGTGTTTTTAATGTCATGAAAAACACTTAGCTTGGTGAGAATAAAATTTGTCTCCTGTTAGATTCCAATTAATTATATCATTAGAAAATTAATACATAATTAATTAGTACATAATATCTGTAATATTTTTGGATGATTAACCTAGGAGACTGTTATATGAAATACATTTTTGTCAATCCAGATGAAAAATGCCTGTCACCTCTAAAGATTTAATATTATAGATTTACAAAATAATAATCTCAGAGGGTTAATTTTATTTCATGGTTGATGAAATACTAAATTACTTTGTTCCTGAAATGGACATTTTACTTTAACCATACTTTTAAATATTTCTTTTCTAATGACTGATTGAAGACCAGATTTAGCACATTTGAAATGCAGTTTTGTATACAATGGCAAAAATGTACGGGAAACTAGTAAAGAGTCTTTCATTCAGTTATTTTAACTTGCCATCAATCCAAGGTTTTCTTTTTTTTTTTTTTTCCAGTTGTTTCATATGTTTGCATTGTGAACATTTAATTCATTTTCTTATCTAGGACTATTTAAGCATACAAAATATTTTCCAACAGGTCTTACTATAATCTAAAATGCATACTACAGTAGGTGAAGCAAAATTCATTTCAGAACTTCTCTCCTTATACATATATACATTTTTTGTTTGATTTAATTTTGGTATTTTGTTGTTGCTTTCTTCTAAATTTTGGGTTGTTTTGTATTGGTCAACAGAGTTTATTTTGGGATTAACTCAGAAGGACCCAATGTTGGATAGGATAAAAATCAAAAAGAGTCTTTAACGTTTCTAATTTTGTGAAAATGGAATGTTTTTGATAGTAAAAATTAGTTTTGGGGGACTCTTAGGTGCTATTTAGTGACATTCTGAAGTAGTTCATAGAGTTTTCAGAGGGGCCTAATTTATAACCAGGGATTAGTTTAAAAATAGAAAGCCTCTGAATGAAGAGGCCATTTATCTACTTCACTCACTTACCCTGAAGGAATTTCTGTTGGGCATAATATTTCAAGAGATTTTCCTGACCAGTAATTTCCCAGTGGTGAGAACACTGCTTCTGGAAATTGGAGTATATTTGTATTGCAGGTTTTCTATCAATTATAGTAGTAAAATTTATGAAGTACCTAGATTTCTTAAAATACTTGCCTAAGCATTATGTAAATGTAGAATAAGTTTCTTTCTTTCTCTCTTTAAAATGTAATTAATCACTGAATCTTCAAATAAAATTTGAAAAGCTTCCTCCTCCTAAGGAGTTAGTTATAAAGTTAGATACAGTTTAATATGCTTAAAACCATCTTGACGTTCTCATATGAAAATACCAAGACAAACCCAAATACACTGAGAATATACTTGTTTAAAGTAATTATCAAACTTTGTTAAAAAGAATAAATTATATAGTTGTATTTAAAAATTATATTTAGAGGAGAAATATTTTATAACTGAACTTGCTTAACTTAAAATTGTCATGGAGCATTGCTTTGAGTGATGGTAAATAGATAATAAAAGAATATGTACCATTTATCAAATGCACTATAAGGTGCTTTACATATATTTTCTCTAATTATCTTAATAGTTAAATGCTAATAAAAAGATACATTTATGCTCAAGTGTATAAAAATGGCAGAGATATTATATAGGAGTCTACACAAATCGATCTGTATCCTTTCCCTTGTATCAGAATGTCAGCTAATGTTTAAATTAGCATATAGATTTTTGCTTATAATTAATATATTTTCGTTTGAAACAATTTTATATTTCGAACAATACTTATATTTTGAACAATACGTATATTTTTAACCTTTTTTCAGCAGTAAATACTATGTAATTTTACAATCATTAAACGTAAAAAAGCAAAATTTATCTCAAGTGCTTTTCTTAATGAGTTGACGGGGATTGCTTTGTTTTGTTTTGCTTTTGAATCATTGTATGTATTTGTGGAGTAAATGAATTACAGCTAAAATGAGACAGTGTTTGGTATCAATTCAATTCCTAATTTTTTAAATTACTGAACATGTTAACTCTGAGAAAATACTGTTCACAAAAATAAATCAATTGAAATTGTAGAAAATTTTTATAACAATGTATCAATTTTTAAAACTCATTGTAGGTTATAAGCTGAATATAATATAAAAGTCGTTTAAATTTCTATTTACAAACAAGAATGAAGAAGAAAGAAGATAGTATGAAACTACCTGCCTTAGAAAAGTATGTGACCCTGAGAAAAATATTCCAAAAATTCACTAGTATAAACAAATGATTACTAATTATACTTTTTATTTTTTTCACTTAGAAGCAGCTTTTAAACCTGATAGATTAAAAGGTACAAAAATGGGAATAGTATGAATTTTATTATGACTTTGTCTCTGTAGCATTTTATGTAATACTTTTAATTATCACTTGCTTTAATTATTTTTGTCAAAATTATAAAACTACACATATATGTTATCAATTTTATGAAATATGTTCAGTATATAACCTATTTGATTAAGTGAATATATAGTGTCATACTAATTAGTCAAAAAAGACAAAATATCTGACATAATTTGTCAGTTCAAAAATACACAATAATACATACTCCATAAGAAATATATCTGAAATTTAATTCTAAGAAAGATAGATCAGATGAAATGTAACCATATTGCTAGTTTGTTGATTCCCAGAGTTATCTCTTTACTTGATACCCAGAAGATTCTTATACTCAAGAGCAATTCATCAAAGTAAGATTCTGGAGAGCTGAGAGTGTGCCTTTCTTGTGCAAAGTGGGAGAAAAGCATTTGTGAAACCAGGTAAAAATTGAGATCCTTTAGGAAGCAAAAAAATATGAAAATTAGTTCTCTACATACCTCTGGGAAAGTTTTCATGTACCCAGTGGTACTTTATCTCATTTTGAACACCACTGATATATGAGACAAAAACTTAAGTTCTTTAAAAAATATAATCTATAATCTAGTCTCAAATTAATTTTTAATTATTATAAAGTATACATAACTTGAAATTTACCATTTTAAGCAATTTAAGTGTACAGTTCACTGACATTAAGTATGTCTGTATGGTTGTGCAACTATCCCACTATCCATCTTCAGAACTTTATCATCATCCAGAACTGAAACTCTGCACACATTAAACAATAGTTCCCCACTACTCCCTTCCCCCAACCCCTGGTAACCACTATACTACTTTCTGTCTCTGGAAATATGACTATTGTAGGTACCTTACATAAGTGGAATTAGATAACATTTGTCCTTTTTCATCTGGCTTATTTTACTTAGCATAATACTTTCAAGGTTCATCTATGTTGTAGCATTTATTAGAATTTCATCCCTTTATTCAGACAATAATATTCCAATGTGTATATATACCATATTCTACTGTTGATAGATATTTGGATCATTTCCACCTTTTGGCTATTGTGAATAATGCAGCTTTGAAAATTGGCATACAAATCCAAATTACCGCTTTAATTCTTTCTTCCAATACACCCAACAGACACAAGACCTGTCCCTTTATGCTCAATTGCTAAATCTGCAATTTTCTTTCTTTATTCATACGTATGCTTCCCAACTAAACACCTCTCTTGTTTCTCTCCATTTATATTATTTTTATTGTTGCTATTTATTCTCCAAATCTAACTTTAATTGGACAACTCTTCTTATATTTGGGTATACGTAAAATTTAAAGGGAGAGGTCATGTGTATTTTACATATCTTATATCTTGTTTTATCTTTTATATTTCATGTATTTTACTTTGTCCTCCTCAATATCTAGGATAGTTTAACAGATGGTAGGTAATATAGAAGTGTTTTTGTTAAATTTGCAAAACATTACAGAAGGAGTTAAATCTGAAAAATTTCAAGCTGGATCTAGAAGAATTTACAAAAGCTAAGCCTGAAAAAACTGTTTATAGACCTTCTTTTTTAATCTTTTAAGAGAATTCTACCTATTGAGGACAAAGGTTAATTAAACTCTGAGATGTGGTGTCAGTTAAAACTATTAAGGAGAAAAAACAGTGATTGTGTTTTTCTCTTTTGTTTTTCATCTTTAGAAAGAGATTATGGTGTGCTTTGTTATGTCACATTTTTATTTGATTTAATACTGTTTTCTTCTGAAGAACAATATTTGAAAGAGTTTGACTATTTCATCATCTTGACTTAAACATTATGGAAATTTCTTCCTCATATGTTTTAAGTTCTTACAACCACAGGGCCAATCAGTCCAAATCACTGTATATACAAACATAAATTGGAAATTTAATCTGTATTTATTTATTGGCTATTAAATCCATGGGAATTAGTCTCACAATGCAAAATTTGAAGCATAAATTATCCAGAACATGCACCATGAGTTGTATAAGTTGAGAACTGAATATATGAATTTATCAAGTAACTAATTAAATTAGATCTGAGAAACAAAAATAAAATTAAAATATTTCATGAGCTTAACAAACAATAAAATTTCCAAAAAGAAAGTAAATATTTCTAAATATGCATGTGTTTGTTAATGTGTGTGTGTGATTGCAACAAGAGCCACTGTCATATTATTTTCAAAACTGAAGAGAAAGAATAGACTATACTGAAAACAAAAACAAAAACTGAGGAAGATTTCCACTTCCATCTTATGGGAGTCACCTTCCTTCTATAAAACTTAGAAACCTAGACAAAATATCAGAAACATATGATGTTCAGGACATAGATAACAGAAAGCATGAGACTGTGATCCGTAAAATAAGGGTAACAAATAAGGTCAGCCTTACAATTGCCCCAGCTGTGGCCTAAAGGTAGTTACCAGGTCACACTAGAAAAAAAACAATCAGAAATAGAACCCTGTGCTTTCAAATGGAGGAGAAAGAGATCAGATTTCAGTAGGGTACAGATGGCTATATTTTGTGGAGCAGAACAGCAGAAAGGAAGGAGCTACACCTGAGACAGTATTTTGGAAATCTGTAGAAGGGGCCCTTTAAGTCTTTTGGCTGAGTGCTGACATGTACATAGATTAGAAGAAATTGCCCATGACTAGGAAAAGGAACGTAGATAACAAAGGGCTGTACAATAGCAAGCGCTCCCTCACAGTATTTGTTTCCAGCAATGAGAATGGAGACACCTTGTAATATGGATTATTGGGAAGGATCCTTATAAGTGTCATGCCTTAGTAATGGAGCAAATTTAACCCCAGAGTAAAATTTGCTCTGGAGTCATCACTGTAAAACTTAAAAGCAACTTCTAAAAAGATGAAGCTGATCCATAAGCAACTATTCACAAAAACAAAAGCTTAGCACTTTTTAAGGCCATACAAAAACATGTACCATTCAAAAATATAGAATTCAGAGTTTTATTCATATATTCAAAATTGACTGAGCATAAAAAGAACCAAGGCAATGTGATCCATAATGAGGAGAAAAATAATGTTAATAGGTTTAATTTATGTTCAAGAATGTAAAGGAAAATGTGAACATAATGAAGGAAGGAATAAAAGGAAAAAATTTAAAAGACCCAAATGGACCTTCTATTAATAAAAATACACAATTTAAAATAAAATTTACATTGGATGGGATTAAAAAGAAGATTAAAAAATAGAAATAAACATCAACAAGCTAGAGTTGCCATATCATCCAACAATCCCACTCCTGGACACATATCTGGAGAAAAACATGGTTCAAAAGGATACATGCACCCCAATGTTCATTGCAGTGCTGTTTACAATAGCCAGGACATGGAAGCAACCTAAATGTCCATCGACAGAGAAGTGGATAAAGAAGATGTGGTACATATATACAATGGAATATTACTCAGCTATTAAAGAGAATGAAATAATGCCATTTGCAGCAACATGGATGGACATGGAGATTATCATACTAAGTGAAGTAAGTCAGACAGAGAAAGACAAATATATGATATCACTTGCAGGCAGAATCTTAAAAAAATGATACGAATGAACTTATTTACAAAATGGAAACAGACTCACAGACTTAAAGAAGGAACTTACAGGGCTTCCCTGGTGGTGCAGTGGTTGAGAGTCTGCCTGCCGATGCAGGGGACGCGGGTTCGTGCCCCGGTCCGGAAAGATCCCACGTGCTGCGGAGCGGCTGGGCCCGTGAGCCATGGCCGTTGGGCCTGCGCGTCCGGAGCCTGTGCTCGGCAATGGGAGAGGCCACAACAGTGAGAGGCCCGCGTACCAGAAAAAAAAAAAAGAAGGAACTTACAGTTAACTGGGGGGAAGGGGGAGGAGAGATAGATTGGGAGTTTGGAATTGACATGTACACACTGCTATACTTAAAATAGATAAACGACAAGGACCTACTGTATAGCACAAAGAACTCTGCTAAATATTCTGTAATAACCTAAACGGGAAAATAATTTGAAAAAGAATAGATACGTGTATATGAATAACTGAACCACTTTGCTGTACACCTGAAGCTAACACATTATTAATCAATATGCTCCAATATAAAATTAAATTTTTTTAAATATGAAAAAAAAAGTCAATAAGCTTGAATTCATTGCAAGGAAGCTAAGATTAAACACAGAAAGAAAAGATTGAAAGAAATTGGACAGAGCTTCCATGAGCAGTGGGAAATATCAGGTGTTCAATATACATGTGACTGGAGCTCCAGAAAGGGAGAAGGAATGAACAGGAAAAAAAGAAAAAAAGTATATAAAGAAATAATGGCTGAAATGGTAATAAAATATATATATATAGAAGTCTGCAAATCCAAAAGGCTCAATGAGGGGGAAACAGAAAAACAAACAAATAAACAAAACTCACAGTGGTACATTGTAATCCAATTGTTGAAAAATATTAATAAAGTCCTAAAAGTAGACAGAGAAAAAGGATGAATTGCATACAGAGGAATAAAGATAAGAATAAGAGCGGGCTTCTTGTCAAATGCGCTGCACTGAAGTGATAATGACATCTTTAAGTGCTGAAACAAACAAAAATAGTCAACCTGAATTTTATGTCCAGAAAAATTATATTTCAAAGTAAATATAAGCAGAGAGGTTTAAAATCACTCCTCCCAAAATTTGAGAGAGTTATTTGCCAGCTGACCCAGACTTTAAATAGCATAAAAGTCCTTCAGGATATGTTAGGAGTTATAAAGTACATGTTAGAAGATGGAAATTTGGATTTATACAGAAAAGAACAATGAAAATGATGATTATATGGATAAATACAACAGGCATTTGCTTCAATTTTAAAACCACTTTAAAAGATAATTGAATGTTTAAGATGAAAATAATATCAATTTATTGTGCAGTATATAACATGTACAAATAAAATGTATGGCAACAGTAGCACAAAGGATTAAAATGGAATTAAACTATATATCAATTGCAGAAAAGTATCTGGAAGCTTCCTAAATATTTGGAAATTAAATATCATACTTCTAAATAACCCATGCTTCAGAGAAGTAACCACAAAGGAAATTAGAAAATGAAAACAAAACATGAAAATGAAAACATAGCAAAGGTACCAAAATTTGTGTAATAACAGCTAAATAGTATTTAAAACATAATTAACAGCTTTGAAGACATATAAGAAAAGGAGAGAAAGCTTAAAATTTTAAATACCTTAATAAATTAAAGAAAGTGAAGCAAATTAAAGCCAAAGGAGGCAGAATAAAGAATATAATAAAAATTAAGAGCACAAATCAGTTAAATATTTTTTAAAAAGAGAAAAATTAATAAAGCCAACTTCTTGATGACTGACCAAAAGAATAAAGAAGAAAGATCAATTATAAATATTAGTAACGAGAGAGGGACATCATCACAGGTCCCTCTCAGCACTAAATTCATGCCTTATGCCTGCTCCATAGAAGCTGGGCCTGATAAGCATTTCTCCTTTTCCAACCAAAAATGTTAAGCCTTGTCATTAGAGGGCATGGAGGGACACTGAAGGAGGAATTTTCTTTTCCGGATTCTGGTATGGCTCACTAGTACAGGCTCCTGCAGTATGTTTTTTTTTTGCCCCACTGCTCAGTTTCATGCAGTTTCTCCAATAATATGTTCCTGCAGGGTATGACTTTCTCTAGTGTTTGCTACCCTCCCTCCCCAGCCCCAGTTCTCTCTCCAGCTCTCTACTCCAGCACTGTCAGCAATGTAGCCCGGAGCCCAAGACGGCAAGGGTGTGTTCCCCAGCCCAGGCCACTGCTCCCAGCACCCTCTCTGTAGTCCAAAATGTGTGTACTCGCGAGAGGCCCTATGAGGCTTGGCAGTGTAATAAGCCCTAGTCCTGACCTTCTGCTGGGCACACTGTCCAGGCCTCCCAAGCTGGAGCTGTGCACAGAAGTGCATTGGATTCTTGCACAGTGGCCTTTCAAGCAGTCAGTGCCAGCAGCACCCAGGGAGCTCCCAGCAGCTTCCCAGTACCTCCCAAGTTCTGGGGCTCCGCATCTACTAGTGGATGATCTTACCTGGCACCCTAGAGGGCAGATATCCAGCAAGTCTCACCAGCCAGGCCCTTCCGACTCAGTGACCCAAGACATTTCCAATGAGGTCTGGATCTTGGGCTCTACCTCAGCTTTAGAGGACAAGGTTGCCCCTTATAGTAACTATTCCAGTATTCTTTCTAATTTTCTTTAATTCTTATTAGTCAATTCCCTATCACTCCACTCCTCTGTTAATAATTCTCTATATTAAAGAATATTTAATAATTATTTATATTAAAATTTCTCTTTTTAAATCATTGTGTGATATCTATCCCCTAACTGGGCTTGACTAATCGACTCCCACTATTTTTTTTTTTTTTTTTTTTTTTTTTTTGCGGTACGCGGGCCTCTCACCGCTGCGGCCTCTCCCGCCGCGGAGCAACAGGCTCCGGACGCGCAGGTTCATCGGCCACGGCCCACGGGCACAGCCGCCCCGCGGCACGCGGGACCCTCCCGGACCGGGGCACGAACCCGCGTCCCCTGCATCGGCAGGCGGACTCCCAACCACTGCGCCACCAGGGAAGCCCTCCCATTATATTTTAAACTTGCTAAATTGTATATATAATGTCAAACACGCTTAGCACAAATAACTACTCAGTAAAAATACCTATTGAATGCATGAGAGATCAGAGGGTAAAATTAAATGTTTTAAGTTCTGGGAAACCAAAGTTAGGGGACTATGGGCCCACTGCCTGCCATAATTTTACTCAACAGTATGAAGTTTGGACAGTATACTTAATTTCTGTGGGTCTCACTCACCCATACATGAAAGAAAGTAAGACTAATTTATATCTAAGTTCTATTTCACTTCTAAAATGCTGATTCTAAATCATAATGATTTCACAAATTTATCGTATAACTATCTCTTTCACTCTCATTATGAATAAAATTTTTAAAATAACACAATATCCTTCTTTCTGATGTAGAATATTAACATTGGGCACGTTTTTAACTTTTGAGAAGTATATAAAATAACCATGAATCCAACAGTGTTATCTAGCTTAACGTTTAGTTTGAAGCTCATAGATATTAATATAAACAATTATTTGAAGCAAATAGCTTATATTGGAAATTGTGTTGAAGATAAAGGGATGGTGGGATTTTACGTCTAAGTTTTAAAAATTTGTTAGAGGCATTAAATAGGTCTTCAGAGTATTAATTTATGAGTGGTATGTGTGTTAGCTCTCTGTAGGGGGAGGGTATTCTATTTTTATCTTAAAGGAAGTGCTCATTCCCCTATTTCTGTTTTATAAGATAGTATCTATATATCTCTATCTCTGTTTTTATCTCTAATCTACCCATCTGTTCCACCTATCCTGCCTTAGGTAGAAGGCATATATGTAGAATTTCAGACACTAATACCACATATACATTTTTTAAAACCTCTTATTTCCCACAAAATACTAAGTTTGTGTGAAAAAAAAGTCAGGGGAGACTAGTAAACCAGCATAACAAATGTAAATTGTTCAACCAATTCTCCAGGAAATTTCATATGCATAGGCTGTCTTTTACAACAAATAGTCCCATAGCATCCTGCTGCTGTGAGGTTCAGAAGAGTGTTAACTGCAGAAGGTTGAAGGCACAAGTATGGCTCTTCGTCATTCCACCACCTCAGCCTTGATCATGAGTTGTGCACCAACTTAGTAACTACAAAACTGGAACAGCTTCCCAGATTGAATGAAAACAATGTCCCAGAAAATACTTTAATTCATTTATTTGATTAACAAATCATTCCTTCATTGACTATCTCTTACTAGACCCTATGCCCGTATTATGGAAAAGTGTACTATACACTAGGGGAGGCTGCAATCATGGAATTAATAAGTACTATAGAACTTTGTAATCCCCACCATAGAGGTATATACAGAGTACAGTGATGGTATTGACAACTCCACCTGTAAAAGGATACAGGCAAGAGGGCAGCAGGGTCCAGCTGAGTCAGGACCTCATGTACATGATGTTGAACTTTATTCTCTGAGAAATAGTCATAAATGGTTTTAATTAGGGAAGAAAACTGTTCTGATGATCATTAAAAGAAAAGGAAAAAAAAAATCTGCCTGGCAGTGGTGTAGAGGATATATTGGAGGTCGTAAGCTTTGATGAAGGAAGTTCTCTCACAAGATTATAGCAATGGTGCATAAAAGAGATAATGAGGCACTAAATTTAGCAGTGTCAGTGGAAATTAAAAAATAAATAGTCCAGCTTGGAAAGATATTAATGTGGTGAAATTTATATGGCCACATTCAACTGGAAATTGTTTGAATAAAAAAGAGGTTTGAAGGAGGACTTTCAGGCTTCTGGCTCTCCTGGTATCACCATGGAGAAGGGTAGAATTCATTAGATTTGTCAAAGAAAAAAGATTGCCTTTCATATTTTGAAAGTACCTTAAGGGTTGAATTTTTAGTGTTCACTGGCCTGTGAAAGTCCAAATCCTGAATTAGGCCAAAGCACTGAAATCAATAAAAACCCTTCAGGGTTGTGTTAGAGAACAGAGTATGTAAAATTTTTTTAAAACTCTAAGTGGACATCCACATAGTTTTTTCAAATTTATAACTAAATTCAGAAGACTAACTGCTTTAACATGTGCCACACACAAAAAAGAAATCTTTCTTTGTGTATAGCGGTATTTTATCACCAATTTCACTTACTCTAGCAGAAACTAAGTATGTATTATTCTAGGCATTTATATCCATATTTTGCTTCAGCAGTGCAATAATATTTGAGAAATAATACAACATGATAAAGAAAATACATACATCTTCTAATAACACTAAGGAAGCTCCAGAAATCTCATATGTCATAAAACCTATTTTAAGTCTTTCTCTGTAGTGAATCACATATAAAATTAATTCATTCTTTCCCAAAATTTGTTCCAGATATTAGGCCATGTATTTTTCAAAATGAAAGGAAAGGATTACTAGTTATTGATTATAGATCAACTACGGAACTGATTGTATGAAATAAGGCAGTTTTTTAAAGAAAATAATAAGATGCAACATCTGAGATGGTGAAGATACATTGTATCTTTGTATAAGCAGGGTAATGTGATTCATATTTTAATGCCACTTGAGTAGAAATAAAAGTAGCAGTTCTGGGCTTCCCTCGTGGCGCAGTGGTTGAGAGTCCGCCTGCCGATGCAGGGGACACGGGTTTGTGCCCCGGTCCGGGAAGATCCCACATCCCACATGCCGCAGAGCGGCTAGGCCCGTGAGCCATGGCCGCTGAGCCTGCGCGTCTGGAGCCTGTGGTCCGCAACGGGAGAGGCCACAACAGTGAGAGGCCTGTGTACCGCAAAAAAAAAACAAAAAACAAAAAACAAAAAAACTAGCAGTTCTGTATTTCTAATATAAATTAAAAAGTGAAAACAAAGGTTACAGACCAACTTTGAAATAGTCATTCTTCATGTTTTGCACTTTATAAACATGAAAATATAGGGAGAGAGCAAGTAGCAGGTGAATTATTTATATTTTTAAAGCATTTAAAAAAATTTCCACGTGACTTTTTTGAAATATAATTTCATTGAAACCTGACATCAAATGACAAATACATCTCAAAGTTATGGCTTAGAGCATATCTACAGAGGGGCAAAGCCAGTACCAAACACAGGTCTCTGATTCCTGTTCTATTCTGGTTCCCCTGCAGAGAGCTAACCAATTCTAATATTTATTAGTTGTCTTTACTTGATAGGTTCCCACACTAGTGGAAAGTTGACCCTTGGTTCCAGGACTCTTGCACTCCCAAAAGTTACAAACGTACCATACTTTCAGCTACTGTGGTTGAATCTTTAATCCCCTTTGCTCCATCTCCTCAGCTGTTCTGGAATAGCCACCTTTTCATTTCCACCCCTTCTTTAGCATATTGGAGAAAGGGCTTTCCCAGTATTTGTTCTTGTCTATATAGATTGTTCTCTCTTTACCTTAAAAAATAATAAAGAAAAAATTCAAGAACAAATTTAAAAAACTAAAGATTTAGAGGTATGTTACAAAAAGACTTGTGATTCATTTATAATCAAATGTCTTCTGTTTCTTTGATATTAATTTAATTTGACTGTGTTTTCATCACTAAAGAGTGGTTTTCATAAGACAACTATTGCTTCGTGTTACCCATGGGGGAGTCTTCTTGTAAGTATCTTACCCCGATTTTTCCAAGAGAAATTAATCACAGGGATTATATATTCCAGATATAACTTAAAAACACAAAGTGATATACAGATTTGGATATTTTTCAGTGAATTTAATAAACCTATTTTAAAATTCTGGTTGCCCCAAATAATTACCAAAACAACCTGATTCATAAATCAAAGCTGAGTTGAGCTTATCCTTGGTAGAGTAAGCACCACCTTGACAATCTTAGCAGCAGTTTGGAGAGGGGAGGGCAAGGTCATGTTTATGAGGTTTTAAGGTCTGGGTAAGGAGGGTCTTTCATCATAGGCCTTGATTAGGATTGGATAATGATCATAATAAAATAATTTAGGATTGGTGAACACAGCAAGGAGAAGATTTTAGAGTGAGGGATTCAAAGATTTTTGTCCTTTGATGTGTTCTGTAGTTGATGACTCTTTCAGAAAATCCCCAAAAGGAGTTTTGTCTTTCTCAGCAAGGGTTTTCAGGAATAGTAAGTTAATTTGATGAAAGAAGTGGAATAGAAAAGCCATGTTAATGTAGATATCTCTGTGAATATGGATGGGTTTTGTTCTTATGTATTCAAAGTAGGTAATACATTACTGAAAAATCTTTTTCTTTCTGTTTGGAATCAATGCCTTTGTCTGTCTACATTTGTAAAATCAGTGAATGACTGGAAAATCTCTACCACATTTTGGCACTCTTCCAGTTTTGTACATTAATACTACCCATGTGGTAATGCTATTCAGGCCATTATGCTCTCTGTACTGTATCCAGGGCCAGGGAGAGAGCAACTGTGTGTATGTGTGTTATCATGTTCATAGGTGAGAGGAGGGTTCAGTTGGAAAATATAGTGTCTGTCAGCTGTTGCCTCTAACAATTTATATATATACTTTTGAGGGGGAGTAATATGTTTTTCTTATTCAGCAACTATGTTCTTTATGGTTACTTTGCAGATGTATGGTAGTTTCTCATAAAATTAATTAAATGAATAGATTCAGTTTACTCAGATAAACCACCAGCTCAGCCTCTAATTACTTGACAAACCTTGAACAAGGTATGTAATTTCACCTCAGTTTCCTCACTTGTGAAAATTTTAGTAAAAATAACAAATAATAAAATTTAAATTTAAATTATAGCTAGCATATAAGCCCTCAATGTATAGTGTAAGATACTGATACAGTTTCATTCTTTTACATGTGGTTGTCTCATCTTTCCAATACCATTTATTGAAGAGACTATCCTTTCCCCATTGTATATTCTTGGTTCTTTTGTCATAAATTGACCATATATACTTGAGTTTATTTCTCGGCTTTCTATTCTGCTCCACTGATCTATGTGTCTATTTTTTGCAAATACCATACTGTTTTGATTATTATAGCTTTTTAATATAGTTTGAAATACGGGAGTGTGATGCCTCCAGCTTTGCCCTTCTTTCTCAAGGTTGCTTTGTCTATTCAGGGTCTTCTGTGGTTCTATACAAATTTTAGGAATACATATCAGGATCAAGTGGGATTTATTCCAGATATTCAGTAATGTTTCAACATCCACAAATAGAACAATGTGATACACCACATTTACAAAATGAAGAATAAAAATTCTATGATAATCTCAACAGGTGCAAAAAAAGCTTTTGACAAAACTTAACATCAATTCATCACAAAAACTCTCAACAGGGGCTTCCCTGGTGGCGCAGTGGTTGAGAGTCTGCCTGCCGGTGCAGGGGACGTGGGTTCGTGCCCCAGTCTGGGAAGATCCCACATGCCGCGGAGTGGCTGGGCCCGTGAGCCATGGCTGCTGAGCCTGCGCGTCCGGAGCCTGTGCTCCGCAACGGGAGAGGCCACAACAGTGAGAGGCCCGCGTACCGCAAAACAAACAAAAGAAAAACAAAAACCTCTCAACAAAGTGGGTATAGAGGGAATATATTTCCACATAACAGCCATGTATGTCAAGCCCACAGCTAATACAATACTCAAATGTGAAAAACTGAAAACTTTTCCTCTAAGATCAGCAAAAAGACATAGATGCTCACTATCACCCCTTTTATTCAACATAGTATTGGAAGTCCTATCCAAAGCAATAAGCAAGAAAATGAAAGAAAAGGCATCCAAATTAGAAAGGAAGAAGTAAAACTGTCACTATTTATAGATGATATAATAAACAGAAAATCCTAAAGACTCCACTAAAAATAATGTTAGAATTAATAAACAAATTCAGTAAACTTGCAGGATACAAAATCAGTATACAAAAAACCTGCTGTGACTCTATACACTGATAACAAACCACCAGAAAGAGAATTAAGAAAACAATCCTATTTACAATTTCGTTAAAAAGAATAAACTAGCTAGGAATAAATTTAACCAAGGAAGTGAAAAACCTGTACTCTGAAAATATACAACATTAATGAAAGAAATTAAAGAAGACAAATCTATGGAAAGTATTCCATGCTCATGTATTGAGAGACTTAATATTGTTAAACTGTCTGTACTACGCAAAGCAATCTTCAGATTCAATGCAATACTTATCCTTGTCAAAATTACAATGGCAATTTTCACAGAAGTAGAGCTATTAACATTTTTGTCCTATATTTTTTAATTCTGTAGCGTATGAAGCTTATTAGCCATTAACATTGCTCTCTTGCATATTACCTGACATTAATTAATGATGCTGATTAGTTCCCAGGATTTACTTTTCCTTTTGGTTCTACAAGTTGTTTTCATCAAAGCCATGGTTTGTCTGTATTCTTCTTCTAGTAAAATTTTAAATCCTCTTGTTCTGATTAAATATTTCATATTAAAGTAGTATTATCTGTCAGTTAAATAGTTCTCTAACTAGATATTAAAATAAATTATCTGTACTTTGTATTTTCCTAATTTAAATATTTATAAATTGAAGTTCACTTAACTTCAGGTTACATCATAGGATGTTTTAAGTTTGGTAGAACCTAAAATTAAAGGGTTCATTAAGTGTTTTAAACAGAAAACCAGTTTTCAATTAACTTGAAGTTTGCATTACATACATGTCCTGCCATTTGTCAGTGCTTTACTTAATTTATAACAATAATTATTATAATAATTATAATAGCCATAATAATAATAAAATAGAACTATACTATCAATGTTATTTTGAGCCACATAGACCTTTGAAATCTAGAAATGTTCGTCTTAGATTCCCTAATCCTAGAGTCTAGATCATCCAAATGTGTACCTAAAATTATAATTTCTGAGATAGTACATTTCCTGTGGTTCCCTCTGCTTCTTGACTCATGTATGTTGTTCCTTTACCTATAGGCCCAGAGATGAAACTCAGGCTCTTATTGGTTTCCAACAAAACATACACAGACACACACACATATACAGAAAACAGACAAGCAAACGACAATATAAAACCTTCTCAGAGAATACTTTTTTTTTTTTTTTTTTTTTTTAACCACTGCACCACCTGAGAATAAATATTTTAAGAAGATAAACTAATGACTTATACTCTCATACACATATAAAATAAATGCATGTCAAATGTTTTATTTAATTTGGTAATTAATGAAAGAACCAGAAAGATGTTACAACAGGTTCAAAAGTAAATTTGAAGAACCATATATAAATAGACAATTAAGAAATTTTGAAATAAATTTAAAAAATATATAAAACAGGTGTGTCCACATACAAACTCCGACTGCATTTTGTGGGACAAAATTAATTTTATTTGTATGAATCAGAATAATTTGCATTATTATCAATTTTCTACATTTTATATAGTTTTAAAATAGCTCAAAGACAATGAAAGACTTAGATCACCTGGAAGAGTATGCTAGACAGGAAACCCATAATCTCGTTTTATTTATTTCAAAGTCTTTCACAATTTTTCCTTACAGTGTCCACCCTCACATCCTTTGATCTTAATATTCTCAAACATTATTCTTTATTCCAAAATGTCTCCTCTCAGTAGGTTTGATCTGATTATTTACATACATTCAAGAGGGCTAATTAACCATAAAGACTACTTTAGGATTTTCTTTAGAAATCTAGAGCCTTATAGAGGTAAAGGCCCTAGTGATTTATAGACACATAGACCTAGAGATGCATAGACAGCTTATAGTTTTAATTCTGCAATTCAAGAAACACAGAAGACAAAAATTCACTAGTCCAGATTTCAGAAAGCTCTTTTCCTTCCTGGTATGTATGAAAGTCTTAATTTGTTTGACCTCAAATTAATCAAACATACAAACAACAAACAGAATAACAAACCAAATTTCTCTTTTGGCTCTCACCCAATAGCTCATAAATTTCTATACTCCATTGCAGATCTCCCTCAACTTATGATGGGGTTACATCCTGATAAACCCATCATAAGTTGAAAATATTGTTAAGTTGAAATTGCATTTAATGTACATAACAGACCAAACATAATAGTTGAGCCTAGCCTACCTTAAACGTGTTCAGAACACTTACATTAGCCTACAGTTGGGCAAAATCACCTAACATAAAGCCTGTTTTATAACGAAGTGTGGAATGTCTCAGTTGATTTATTGAATACTGTACTGACAGTAAAAAAACAGAATGGTTGTATGGGTACAGAATGGTGGTAAGTGTATTGGTTTTTACCCTCACGTTTGCATGGATGTTTGCCAGCTGTGGCTTGCTGCCATGCCCAGCACCATGAACGTATCCTACTGCATATTGCTAGCCCAGGAAAAGATTAACATTCAAAATTTGAAATATGTTTTCTACTGAATGCATATTGTTTTCATACCATCATAAAGTTGAAAAATCGTTAAGTTGAACTATCGTTAAGTCAGGGACCATCTGTACATCAATTATTGATCATTAAATAGTCAGATCATAAAATGAAATTCCCAATTATTGTTGCCGCCAATGGGGTACAAACATCAGATGTCTGAGCAAACCAATATCTAAAGGATAATACAATATCAGCAGAGAGGGTAAAAAGGAAAGAAAATAAAACAAAAAACTAGAGAAATATCAAAGTTAAACTTCTTTTATCACTTGTATTTTACCCCTGAGAACCAAGGAAATATATACCTGAGCTCAAACTGCTCCTGAGAAACCCTTCACTGACAACACATTTACCTGTTCCTATCAAGTTAATTCATTAGGCATCTTGGTGGATGACTTCTAGAAGTGATATGTAATAAATTTTTTAAAATAAATGCATTTGAAAAATTTTACTTAGTTTATAAAGTAATAAAAAAGACCAGTAAGACATTAGAGCTGGTTCAAAGGAAAATTAAAAGAAACACACACATAGGGAAATAAGGTAAGCTGAAATAAATTTATAAATAAATGCAAATTAAGTTTATCTCTAGGGTAAGAATCAAATGTTTCTGATAAAATTAATTTCTATGGAGAAGAATCATTTGCTTTGTTATCACTTATCTACACTTACAGAGTTGTAAAATATCTCAAAAACAATGCAAAACTAAGATAAGCCATAGGGGGACCTAGATAGGATATCCATGATTTTTTGGTCCATTTATATATTTTCCCATTTTTTTTCTTACAGTTTTGGTACCATTGAGTAGAGTACCTATTTCTAAGTAATTAAGGGTCATTAAGAGGTTTCTTATTATAAACCAAAAAGCTAAAAATTAAATAAATGGGATAATAATTATAAACTTAAAATCATACCCTAAACTGTCCTGCATTTGAAAATTCTCTCCAATCTCTGAACATATGGTGAATCAAGGCTTTTTCCCTGTGGCATGACAAGTCTCAAACCCTTCTCTGTTCTTCATTCCTACTCCTTGTTTTCCACTCTCGAGATGTTATGGAAAACTGAAGAAGAGAAAAAACACAAACCAACACAACCAAAACACACAAACCAACACATTTACAACAGAGTAAACATCTGGGATCTTTGGAGAGAAAATATTTCCTTGGCTTGTTGAGTAGTGTTGTCAGTTAAAGTGGAGCCAAAGGTTATGATGAGATATCACTTTGAGAATTACTTTGAATAAAAAGTATAAGGTCTGTATAAACCATATACATTTTTCTGATATGGATGTAATGAACTATTAAGAACTAAGTCTAAGTAGTATTCACTGATAAATATTAAACTTCTTTTTATTTAAGAACAGATTAGCATATATGATTTTTAGCAAATATTATAAGGTAGGGATAAACAAAAGAGATCAAAGGATATTAAGGATAGAGAAAAATAGGAAATGTAAAGTTCAGTGTGTTTATTCATGACTTTCAAAATGAAACAGCTGTTCCCATGGAAATCTTGTAATGAAATATTAAAAATAATAAAATTGCAATAATTTTGATGTAGTGGTTATGATACATTTTTCTTCAAATACAAATTTGCTGCTATTCCAATTAAATTTAGGACACCAAGTCACATCATAATGTCACTGCTGAATTTAGGGAACATATAAGTCTATCATGTCAGGAAAACTAAAAAGGCAGTGTGTGGGTATTATGATTTAATGCCCTTTGCCACTGGTAATTCCTGGAGCTCAAAGTAATAATGTCTTACACATTAATGTGCAGTGAAATGAATGCTGCAATAATTTCCACAGAAAGCTTAATTCCTTTGAGAGGATAAGGAGATAATATCAACTGTATTAATACCAAAAAATTATTAGGTAACATTAGAAGATCATATATATGTTTAATATTGTATATTAAACATATTTTACTATTTTACACTATTGTAAACTAAAAATATTGATTGACCTTCAGTCTGACATTAAATTTTTAAATAAGATTTTTCTTTTTTGCAACTCAAAATGTAAATATATGCTTATAAATTCTTTATCAAATTTTTAAAAGTAATTTGTTGGCTACTTGACTTGTTTTGGCTTAATTTGGTTTGATATCTAATGAGAGTAGGTAGATATCTTTCTGTTTGCAAATATGTCTATTTCTTGGGGGAAGAAACTAAGTTAAAGTTTATCATTGCAAAATGCATAGTGAAACAGAGATAGAAGCATAAATACATACTCCATGGTATCTTTTTACTGAGCCCTTAAAACTTTATTGTGTCCCCAGGTTTCAATCTTAGAGGTAAAGAAAGCATTTGGCTCTGTGGTGGGGAGTTATGAGAAGTGTCTGTATTTGATCTCCTTATCATTAGAGAAGCTAGCAGCTGGAATATTCCATTATGAGAGAGGATTTACAAATAATTCATCTATAACTGACAAGTTCTAGAATATTCTTAACTTTATCAAATCTACAGCAGTTACTTGGAGAGGGATTCTGTTCTAACTCAAACTAATTACGGGAATTTTCAACTGAAAGCAAAATACAGAGACCACGTTATTAGTTACTATCTTGAGAAAATCTTAGGGAATCTGCTTTTTGCTCTTCTAAAATGATTATTTTTACGTTGAGAAAAATTAGGATTAGTTAAAACTTTTTTTTTTAATGTAAAGCATTGCTCTATTTTCAGATATTCTTGAATTTTACTTAAATCTTTTTTCTCCCTTTTTTCCACACATTTGGATCTGAATAATATTAATCATCATGCTTAAATAATTTACATTATTTTTTATACTTTTGCTATTATATTTAAAGAGTGTAACACCTAATAATGCCACTTAAGTTAAATCAATCCCGCGAAAATAGTTTATAAATTCTAGAAACATTGAATGAGATTTTTAGCGACATGTTCAGGATAGCATGATATTATTTGAATATAGATTTTTGCAGTTGTACTATGAAGAGGCCTATGTGGTAAGGAATTAAGGCCTCCTGCCAACCACCAGTGAGGAACTGAGACCTCCTGCCAAAAACTATGTAAGTGTTATGGGTTGAACATACACTTACATATTTGGAGTGCCCCCCAAAATTCATTTGTTGATACCTTAACCCCCAATACCTCATAATGTGACCTTATTTGGAAATAGGGTAACTGAACATAAAATTAGTTAAAAATGAAGTCATTAGGATAAGCTATAGTCCAATATTACTGATGTCCATAGAAAAAGGAGACATTTAAACACAGAAATAGACATACTGGAGGGAAGACAATATAAAGAGACACAGGGAGAAGATGCCATCTATAAGCAAAGGACAGAGGTGCAAAACAAATCCCAACCCTGCCAACAAATCAGTTTTGAACATCTAGCCTCCAGAACTGTGAGACAATAAATTCCTGCTGTTCTAAGCCACCCAGTTTGTGGCACTTTGTTACAGCAGCCCTGGGAAAGTAAATACATTAAGTGGGACAATAGTTTCAAGGTGAAATGGGAAATTTACTACAATGCACAAATATGTCCATTCAAGCATTTTTCATGTAGACCCATCAGTGATTTTGAAAATAACTTTAAAGTCTAAATGAAAGTCAGAAAAAAATATGTATTTGCTCTGAGATAGCTCACATTTTGTGATATAATTCATGCAAAAAATTCTTTATACTTTCATCTCTGCTTATTTGTATTTTTATTTTTCACACACAGGAATAATTGTAAACAAATGACATTCAGAATATACAAAGGTTTGGAGAAAGAACATTCCAAGTTCTTGTGCCTGAAATACTTATGCTCAGTAAGTAGAATTAAATCTTCCTTAAAGGAAAACTATTAGACAAGGGTAGCCTTCAGCAGTAGTAATTTATACTCTGCAATTTATGAATTGCTTACTGACTTTATTATTGGGGGAACAAAATCCATCCTTGCTATAGGAACCTTTATATTCACTCTCATTGAATAAATTTAGAAGAAAGAACATATCAGTGCATCGTGATATCAGCCATAAAGGATCTTTTAAATAGAATTTATTCTAAAATCTGTACCAGGTATGTCTTTATTCTATTCTGTAAGCATTTCTTGAGAATAAAACTTCACCAGATTTTTCCCCCAGTTTCAGATATAGATAAATAATACTTTAGAAATACTAATTTTTTTCAATCTTTCTTAAGTTGGCTTTCTTTTTATTCATGAAGCAACTAGGCTCTTTGACATTTTAGAAAGGGGATTTATAAGCAGAAAGAAGAAAAATAAAGATTTCCTCTCACTAAGCTTTGACTTGAGGGAGCCTAGGTTCTTGAAAAAGAAGAAAGGAATCATGACATAGACAATATTTTTGAAAAGATAATTATGAGTAAATTTAAACTACTGCCCTCTTTTCTTTTCCCCCACCTATATCTAGGCAAGAAAAGAATTCTCCCCAGACTGAGATGCTTTTGAAGAACAAACAATACAAGCTAATGTCACTAATGAAAAATGTTCCTGCTTTGTGTCCCCCTTCCCCAACCAAATCCCAAGGATAAGGAACTTACGATGGATTTTGAGGAATTAACTGTGGTCATTAACTTCATATCCATATTTTAGATGTTACTATGAAGAGCTATTTCATTATAGCCCATCTCCCCGCCAAGATTGATTGACCTAACTTAATTCCTTAAATTTGTATATAGGTTGCCATATTTCAAAGTTTTTCTTCAGTGGTACCTGGTAATGGTACTCACCATTGGGGGTATCTCACAGTTGTCGATAAGTCAGTGTTCAATGATCCCAATAGTTGACTGTCTTTGTGTAGGAAAAAAAATACATGATGATAAAGATGTAGATTTTAATTATTAACAAGTACCAAAATATTACAAGATCATTAAACTTTCAGTTAAAAAGTGAAAGACCTTGATTTTCAGTTAGAGGTTCTTGCAAGTATTTCCTTCATGTTGTTAAGTTCGGTGAAAAGAAAACAACCAAACAAATATTAAACTTCAAACAATTTTAATAGACCACTTGGCACAGAGAATACTTTAGAAAAATCAATATTAATTTTCAAAATATTTGCTACCTGAAGAAACCTTTCAAATATATAACCCTTTATGTATCTTCTAAGCGTTAGAATTTAAATGCACTGATATGCATTATTCCTTTGAGTTCTTGAAATGACCCATAACATATGACCATTAGTATTTTTAGTCTACATGATAGTGCAAATGAGTCTTACTGAAGTTGTTAATGTACTTGAAAATTGGAGCTGGAAATAGTTTTTATTCTGTGAGCCATTTTCTGATTATCTTCTTTGTGCTAAACATCGGGATGCAAAAGTGGGTAAGATATGGTTTCCTATCATCCTCTACCTCAGACCACACTCTCAAGTACTTGAAAGATTGCATCTTTTCTAGAGTCTAGGAGGGCAAGACAGGTTAGTGTGAACGATGTAAACTGGGGCAGCACCAAAGCACTCATTCAGAAAGATCAAAGGCCAGGCCACTTAACTATTCCGTTCCTTGCTTACTGCTGGGGCCTAGAGGGCCTAGCCTGCTATAAACTTCAGATCAGAAAGGTAGGGATGCCATTCTGTCCATCTTCCCTAACAATATCTAATTTAATCGGGTTTCTAGGCATCTTATCTAGAGCTTGTATGCTTGGGAATAATAGTTCTACACTTGTGCTCCTCACAGCCTATTGCAGATGCTTCCATTCACTAATCCCTCTAAAAGGCTGTGCTCAAAATTAAACCACAGGCTTCAAGTTCCTCATCTATTTTCCAAATGGTAAACTTTTGCTTCCTGGTGCTTTTGAGAAAGAAATCTAAGTCTCTGGACGTATAAACAAGTTTTCATTAGAGAAACTGAACACTAAATGTGAAACAGGAAAAACCATCATAAAGAGTCCCTCCCATGCTTTTTGAAACAGCTAAACATTTTTGACATTGGTGTGCTTGTCCAGAGACCTCCAGGGTCCACCTGATTGAGTCAGTGTTGATGGAAACTTGTCAGAATCATTTTCCAGTTCTATGTGACCATTCTGCTATTGCCCCATTCAGCTGAGTGCAGTCATCCTTGCATTGCTGTCATTTTTTTTTCATCCAGGCAGAGATAAGCTTCTTCTCTGAAAAAAAATATTTGGGCATTTAAAATCCTTTCAAAAAAATCAGGTAGCAGTTTATTTTCGGCTTGAACTGTTGCATGTTGCTTAGTTCTGGTAAAAAATATTATAACATGGAATTGGTGATAAGGTCTATGCCCACATCCCTCAAGAAAATGTAAAATCAAGGCAGTAAGATTTTTCTACAGAAAACTCCATGTTTGAGCCCCAGTGGAGACTACATAGGAACATACAAATGACCTACATAATGTATAGAATCTTTGCAGTTATAAGCTGTAATGAAAGATGAGAGAGAGATTTAAATTACCACACTCCAAAAAAACTGCTTGGAGCCAAGTGGTATTGGTGATGGCAGAAGGCAAAATAGCTAATCTAATTTAGGTACTTCATCAGCCTTGATCTAATATTAAACGAGGCAATGGCAGACCATGATATGAATATCAGCACAGTATTTGGCTGACTTTCTTACATATAAGGGAGCAAGGACCATTTTGGATCTAAGTATTTCAGAAGAACTAGTGTGATCCTCATTCTTACGTAGAGTATGAGACTGGGAAAACAGCCAGGAGACAATGCATCCTTCTACAGACAGAACACCTCTGAGAGGTGCATTACCTCTTTAGTGGGAGGATGTGACAAGAAGTGAAACCTTCTTTGTACTGTGAAAGAAGAGTGGCCATCAAGAAATCAATTAATTGCTTAAAGGTGATAATGAAACCCATCCTGAAGCAGTCTGCTACAGACTTAACCAGTCTGGAAAGAATGGCAGCAACAGTAAACATTATTCTTTGGTTTCCTTGGGCCTGCAAATTTTAGTTTCAGCAAGTACAGTGAAATTATCAAGGAAAATATTCAAGAATAGGTAAGAATATAAATGCTGGAATTCACTACTCATTGTCAAGGTGAAAGAGTCATTTCCTAAAGACTGGTTTTCTTGAGTATATGATGATGGTAAAATGGATTGCTTCTGTTCATTTTCAACTTTGAATTTATTTTTCCCCATTCTTGGTAAAATCTTGGCTAGAGTCTATCCCAATTTAGATCAATGTCAAAAATAACCCTCTGAAATTAACCAAACTTTAATCAACCTCACACAGGCAATTTTTTATTTGAGAGAATAGCAAGCCAATTATTAAAGTAAAGATCTTTAAGGATTCAGTTTAGATACCATCAAAACCATTTATGGGGCTTCCCTGGTGGCGCAATGGTTGAGAGTCTGCCTGCTGATGCAGGGGACGCGGGTTTGTACCCCGGTCTGGGAAGATCCCACATGCCGCAGAGCAGCTGGGCCCGTGAGCCATGGCCGCTGAGCCTGTGCGTCCGGAGCCTGTGCTCCACAATGGGAGAGGCCACAACAGTGAAAGGCCCATGTACCGCAAAAAAAAAAAAGGAGTCATGTACCACAATGTTCATTGCATCTCTATTTACAATAGCCAGGACATGGAAGCAACGTAAGTGTCCATCGACAGATGAATGGATAAAGAAGATGTGGCACATATATACAATGGAATATTACTCAGCCATGAAAAGAAACGAAATTGAGTTATTTGTAGTGAGGTAGATGGACCTAGAGTGTGTCATACACAGTGAAGTAAGTCAGAAAGAGAAAATCACACACCATATGCTAACACATATATATGGAATCTTTAAAAACAAAAAGTGGTTCTGAAGAACGTAGCATCAGGACAGGAATAAAGATGCAGATGTAGAGAACGGACCTGAGGACACTGGGAGGCGGAAGGGTAAGCTGTGACAAAGTGAGAGAGTGGCATGGACATACATACACTACCAAATGTAAAATACATAGCTAGTGGGAAGCAGCCACATAGCACAGGGAGATCAGCTCGGTGCTTTGTGTCCACCTAGAGGGGTGGGATAGGGAGGGTGGGAGGGAGGGAAGAGATATGGGGACATATGTATATGTATAACTGATTCACTTTGTTATAAAGCAGAAACTAACACACCAGTGTAAAGCAATTGTACTCCAGTAAAGATGTTTTAAAAAACCCAACATAAATTTCTTTTTTTTTGTTTGCATCACGCGGGCCTCTCACATTGCAGAGCACAGGCTCCGGATGCGCAGGTTCAGTGGCCATGGCTCACAGGCCTAGCTGCTCCGTGGCATGTGGTATCTTCCCGGACCAGGGCACGAACCCGTGTCCTCTGCATCGGCAGGTGGACTCTCAACAACTGCGCCACCAGGGAAGCCCCTTGACTCTTTTTGAATTATGGTTTTCTCAGGGTTTGTGCCCAGTAGTGGTATTGCTGTATCGTAAGGTAGTTCTATTTTTAGTTTTTAAAGGAACCTCCATACAGTTCTCCATATGGCTGTATCAATTTACATGCCCACCAACAATGCAGAAGGGTTCCCTTTTCCCACACCCTCACCAGCATTTATTGTTTGCAGATTTTTTGATGATGGCCATTCTGACTGGTGTGAAGTGATACCTCATTGTAGTTTTGACTTGCATTTCTCTAATGATTAGTGATATTGAGTATCCTTCATGTGTTTCTTGGCACTCTGTATATCTTCTTTGGAGAAATGTCTATTTAGGTCTTCTGCCCACTTTTGGATAGGGTTGTTTGTTTCTTTGATATTGAGCTGCATGAACTGCTTGTAAAATTTGGAGATTAATCCTTTGTCAGTTGCTTCATTTGCAAATATTTTGTCCCATGCTGAAGATTCTCTTCTCATCTTGCTTATATTTTGCTTTGCTGTACAAAAGCTTTTAAGTTTAATTAGGGCCCATTTGTTTATTTTTATTTTTATTTCCATTACTCTAGGAGGTGGGTCAAAAAGGATCTTGCTGTGAGTTATGTCATACACTGTTCTGTTTATGTTTTCCTCTAAGAGTTTTAGTGTCTAATCTTACATTTAGGTCTTTAATCCATTTTGAGTTTATTTTTGTGTATGGTATTAGGGAGTGTTCTAATTTCATTCTTTTACATGTAGCTTTTCCTAGCACCACTAATTGGAGAGGCTGTCTTTTCTCCATTGTATATACTTGCCTCCTTTATCAAAGATAGGGTGACCATATGTGCATGGCATTATCTCAGGGCTTTCTTTCCTGTTCCATTGATCAATATTTCTGTTTCTGTGCCAGTACCATACTGTCTTGATTACTGTAGCTTTGTAGTATAGTCTGAAGTCAGGGAGCCTCTTTCCTCCAGCTCTGTTTTTCTTTCTCAAGATTGCTTTGGCTATTCGGGGTCGTTTGTGTTTCCATACAAATTGTGAAAATTTTTGTTCTATTTTGGTGAAAAATGCCATTGGAAGTTTCATAGGGATTGCATTGAATCTGTAGATTGCTTGGGTAATATAGCCATTTTCATAATGTTGATTCTTCCAATTCAAAAACATAGTATATCTCTCTATCTGTTTGTATCATCTTAAATTTCTTCATCAGTGTCTTATAGTTTTCTGCATACATGCCTTTTGTCTCCTTCAGTAGATTTGTTCCTAGGTATTTCATTCTTTTTGTTGCAATGGTGAATGGGATTGTTTCCTTAACTTCTCTTTCTGATTTTTCGTTGTTAGTGTATAGGAATGCAAGAGATTTCTGTGCATAGTATGAGAATTGCTACTCCGGCTTTATTTTGATTTCCATTTGCATGGAATATCTTTTTCCATCCCCTCACTTTCATTTTGTATGTGTCCCTATGTCTAAAGTGGGTATCTTGTAGACAACATATATACAGGTCTTGTTTTTGTATCCTTAGGCCAGTCTGTATCCTTCAGTTGGAACATTTAATCCATTTACATTTATGGTAGTTATCGATATGTATATTCCTATGACTATTTTCTTAATTGTTTTGGGTTTGTTAAGAGTTTTTGCTGAAAGATCAGCTGTTACCCTTATGGGGATTCCCTTGTATGTTATTTTTCCTTTGCTGCTTTTAATATTTTTTCTTTTATTTAATTTTTGATAGCTTAATTAATATGTGTCTTGGTGTGTTTCTTGTTGGGTTTATCCTGTGTGGGACTCTCTGTGCTTCCTGGACTTGACTATTTCCTTTCCCATATTAGGGAAGTTTTCAACTATAATCTCTTCAAATATTTTCTCAGTCCCTGCTTTTTCTCTTCTTCTTCTAGGACCCCTATAATTTGAATGTTGGTGTGTTTAATGTTGTCCCAGAGGTCTCTGAGACTGTCCTCAGTTCTTTTCATTCTTTTTTCTTTGTTCTGCTCTGCAGTACTTATTTCCACTATTTTATCTTCCAGGTCACTTATCCGTTCTTCTGCCTCAGTTATTCTTCTATTGATTCCTTCTAGAGAATTTTTAATTTCATTTATTGTGTTGTTAATCATCGTTTGTTTGCTGTTTAGTTCTTCTAGGTTCTTGTTAAACGTTTCTTGTATTTTCTCCATTCTATTTCCAAGATTTTGGATCATCTTTACTATCCTTACTCTGAATTTTTTTTCAGGTAGACTGCCTATTTCCTTTTCATTTGTTAGGTCTGATGGGTTTTTACCTTGCTCCTTCATCTGCTGTGTATTTCTCTGTCTTCTCATTTTGTTTAACTTACTGTGTTTGGGGGTCTCTTTGTTGCCTGCACATTTGCAGTTCCCATTGTTTTTGGTGTCTACCCTCAGTGGCTAGGGTTGGTTCAGTGGGTTGTGTAGGCTTCCTGATGGAGGGAACTGGTGCCTGTGTTCTGGTGGATGAGGCTGGATCTTGCCTTTCTGGTGGGCAGGGCCACATCTGATGGTGTGTTTTAGGATGTCTTTTGACCTTATTATGATTTGAGGCAGCCTCTCTGCTAATGGGTGGTGTTGTGTTTCTGTCTTGCTAGTTGTTTGGCATAGGGTGTCCAGAACTGTAGCTTTCTGATCGTTGAGTGGAGCTGAGTCTTAGTGTTGAGATGGAGATCTCTGGGAGAGATCTTTCTCCATTTAATATTATGTGAAGCTGGGAGGTCTCTAGTGGACCAATGTTCTGAACTCGCCTCTCCCACCTCAGAGGAAACAGTCCTGACACCCGGTCAGAGCACAAAGACCCTGTCCACCCCACAGCTCAGAAGAAAAGGGAGAGAAAAAGAAAGAAAAGAGAAAATTAAATTAAGTTATTAAAACAAAAATAATTTAAAATTTTAAAAAATTAAAAAGTAATAAACAAAGAAAAAAACTAAAGTAAGGAAGAAGAGAGCAACCAAACCAAAAAACAAATCCACCAACGAAAACAAATGCTAAAAACTATACTACAAAAAAATCCCCACAGGTCTTCCCTGGTGGCACAGTGGTTGGGAGTCCTCCTGCCAATGCAGGGGAAATGGGTTCGTGCCCCAGTCCGGGAAGATCCCACATGCTGTGGAGTGGCTGGGCCCATGAGCCATGGCTGCTGAGCCTGCGCGTCCGGAGCCTGTGCTCTGCAATGGGAGACGCCACAACAGTGAGAGCCCTGCGTACAGCAAAAAAAATACATTAAAAACATTTTTAAATCCCCACAAACAAACAAACAAAACCGACAGACAGTACCCTAGGACAAATGGTAAAAGCAAAGCCATACAGAAAAAATCACATAAAGAAGCATACACATACAAGTCACAACAAGAGAAAAAGGAAAAAAAAATATATATCGTTGCTCCCAAAGTCCACCACCTCAATTTTGGGATGATTCATTGTCTATTCAGGTATTCCACAGATGAAGGGTACATCAAGTTGATTGTGAAAATTTTATCTGCTGTTCCTGAGGCTGCTGGGAGAGATTTCCCTTTCTCTTCTTTGTTCACACATCTCCTAGGGCTCAGTTTTGGATTTGGCCCTGCCTCTGCGTGTAGGTCGCCTGAGGACGACTGTTCTTCGCTCAGACAGGACAGGGTTAAAGTAGCAGCTGATTAGGGGGCTCAGGCTTATTCAGGCAGGGGGGTGGGAGGGAATGTGGGGTGAGCCTTCGGTGGCAGAGGCCAGTGTGATGTTGCAACAGCCTGAGGCATGCTGTGTGTTCTCCTGGGGAAGTTGTCCCTGGATCACAGGACCCTGACAGTGGTGGGCTGCACAGGCTCCCGGGAAAGGAGGTGTGGATAGTGACCTGTACTTGCACACAGGCTTCTTGGTGGCTGCAGTAGCAGCCTTAGCATTTCATGTGTCTGGTGTCTGCACTGATAGCCGCCGCTCGCACCCATCTCTGGAGCTTGTTTAGACATTGCTCTAAATCCTCTCTCCTCTTGCACCCCGAAACAATGGTCTCTTTCCTCTTAGGCATTTCCAGACATTTTTATGGACTCTCTCCCAGCTAGCTGTGGCACAATAGCCCCTTCAGTCCGGTTTCACGCAGCCAACCCCAGTCCTCTCCCTGGAATCTGACCTCCGAAGCCTGAGCCTCAGCTCCAGGCCCCCACCCACCCCGGCGGGTGAGCAGACAAGCCTCTCAGGCTGGTGAGTGCTGGTCGGCACTGATCCTTTGTGCAGGAATCTCTCTGCTTTGCCCTCTGCACCCCTGTTGCTGTGGTCTCCTCCGTTGCTCCAAAGCTTCCCCCCACCCCACCCCACTCCCTGTCTCTGCCAGTGAAGGGGCTTCCTAGTGTGTGGAAACTTTTCCTCCTTCACAGCTCCCTCCCAGTGGTGCAGGTCTCATCCTTATTCTTTTGTCTCTGTTATTTCTTTTTTCTTTTGCCCTACCCAGGTATGTGGGGAATTTCTTGTCTTTTGGGAAGTCTGAGGTCTCCTGCCAGCGTTCAGTAGGTGTTCTGTAGGAGTTGTTCCACATGCAGATGTATTTCTGATGTATTTGTGGGGAGGAAGGCGATCTCCATGTCTCACTCCTTAGCCATCTTGAGACCTCTCCCATTTATGTTTTATTATATTTTATTATAAAATCACTTTATGTTATTACTTTAGGATTAATATATTCACCATAAAATTGTGTTATTACTAAGATGATCTTACACTGGTAATGAGCTTTTTCTGTTTTCTTTCTCCCTTTTGAATTTAGTATATATCTTTTCCTCTTAGAAATAAAAATACAAATATGTAATTATATATATAAGCATTATTTGAGTTTTATGTATTATAGAAAGTCATTTTTCTACTTTCTAATACTTATGGAATATTTTCTTAATTTAATTTTATTTATTTTTTATACAATAGGTTTTTTTTTTTTTTTTTTTTTTAAAACAATTTATCTCTTCTTTTGGTGTGAAAATAATGTAGTGAGTGGGAAAATTTTCATGAAACAGTGATGGACAGCTCTAGTCCCTTATGCATGCTATGAGGAATCCCCCAACTGAGCAGTTTGATATTTCCACAAGAGGCCACACATTTCCATGTCCCCTTTCAGGGAGGGAGGTATTCATGTTGGATATTCCCCACTTGTCCTTCTAGATCCATTCTCCTCCCTTCTCCACCATGCTCTGTGTTCTGGAGAGCATGGACAGCATCAATTGATCACAATGGACAACATCAATTGAGCACCATAGCTCTCTGGCAAAGAGAGACACCAATAGCAGATCAGTGAATTTATTCTCTCAACCCCCTTCCTCCTGGGCCAAGAATTGGCAAGGGTTGCTTCCTCTCCCAGGGACTTCAGTTCCTGTTGGGTGTCCTTCTCTATACCTATATGCTTTATTTATTTATTTATATTTAATTTATTTTTTTATACAGCAGGTTCTTATTAGTTATCTATTCTATACTTATTGCTATATATATGTCAATCCCAATCTCCCAATTCATCCCACCACCACCACCCCCAATTTCCCCCGTTTGTGTCCATATGTTTGTTCTCTACATCTGTATGTCTATTTCTGCCTTGCATATGGGTTCATCTGTACCATTTTTCTAGATTCCACACACATGTGTTAATATACGATATTTGTTTATCTCTTTCTGGCTTACCTCACTCTGTATGACAGTCTCTATGACCATCCACGTCTATACAAATGACATAATTTCATTCCTTTATATAGCTGAGTAATGTTCTATTGTATATATGATGTACCACATCTTCTTTATCATTCGTCTGTCCATGGGCATTTAGGTTGCTTCCATGACCTGGCTATTGTAAATAGGGCTGCAATGAACATGGTGGTACATGACTCATTTGGAATTATGGTTTTCTCAGGGTATATGTCCAACAGTGGGATTGCTGTGCCGTATGTGAGTTCTATTTTTAGTTTTTTAAGTAATCTCCATAGTGTTCTCCATAGTGGCTGTATCAATTTACATTCCCACCAACAGTGCATGAGGGTTCCCTTTTCTCTACCCCTTCTCCAGCATTTATTCTTTGTAGTTATTCTGATGATGCCTATTCTAACTGGTGTGAGATGATACCTCATTGTAGTTTTGATTTTCCTTTCTCTAATAATTAGTGATGTTGAGCAGTTTTACATGTGCCTCTTGGCCATCTGTGTGTCCTTCTTGGAGAAATGTATATTTAGGTCTTCTGCCAATTTTTGGATTAGGTTGTATGTGTTTTTAATATTGAGCTGCATGAGCTATTTATATGTTTTGGAGATTAATCCTTTGTTTATTCATTTGCAAATATTTTCTCCCATTCTGAGGATTATCTTTTTGTCTTATTTTTGGTTTCCTTTGCTGTGCAAAAGCTTTTAAGTTTCATTAGGTCCATTTGTTTATTTTTGATTATGTGTTTTTAATATTGAGCTGCATGAGCTGTTTATATGTTTTGGAGATTAATCCTTTGTTTATTCATTTGCAAATATTTTCTCCCATTCTGAGGATTGTCTTTTTGTCTTATTTTTGGTTTCCTTTGCTGTGCAAAAGCTTTTAAGTTTCATTAGGTCCATTTGTTTATTTTTGTTTTTCTTTCCATTACTCTAGGAGGTGGGTCAAAAAAGATCTTGCTGTGTTTTATGTCACAGACTGTTCTTCGTATGTTTTCCTCTAAGAGTAGATAGTGTCTGGTCTTACATTTACATCTTTGATCCATTTTGAGTTTATTTTTGTATATGGTGTTAGGGAGTGTTCTACTTTCATTCTTTTACTTGTACATGTCCAGTTTTCACAGCACCACTTATTGAAGAGGCTGTCTTTCCTCCATTGTATACCCTTGCCTCCATTGTCATAGATGCGTGGGTTTATCTCAGGGCTTTCTATCCTGTTCCATTGATCTATATTTCTGTTTTTGTGCCAGTACCATACTGTCTTGACTACTGTAGCTTTGTAGTATAGTCTGAAGTCAGGGAGTCTGATTCATCCAGCTCTGTTTTATTTCCCTCAAGATTGCTTTGGCTATTTTGGGTCTTTTGTGTCTCCATACACATTTTAAGATTTTTTGTTCTACTTCTGTAAAAAATGCCGTTGGTAATTTGATAGGGATTGCATTGAATCTGTAGATGGCTTTGGGTAGTGTAGTCATTTTCACAATATTTATTCTTCCAATCCACAAACATGGTATATGTCTCCACCTGTTTGTGTCATTTTAAATTTCTTTCATCAGTGTCTTATAGTTTTCTGAGTACAGGTCTTTTACCTCCTTAAATAGGTTTATTCATAGGTATTTTATTCTTTTTCTTGCAATGGTGAATGGGATTGTTTCCTTAATTTCTCTTTCATATCTTTTGTTGTTAGTGTACAGGAATGCAAGAGATTTTTGTGCATTAATTTTGTATCCTGCAACTTTACCATATTCATTGATTAGCTCTAGTAGTTTTCTGGTGCATCTTTAGTATTATCTATGTATAGTGTCATGTCACCTGCAAACCATGACAGTTTTACTTCTTCCTTTCTGATTTGTATTCCTTTTATTTATTTGTTTTCTCTGATTGCCATGGCTAAGACTTCCAAATATATGTTGAATAATAGTGGTGACAGAGGACATCCTTGTCTTGTTCCTGATCCTAGAGTAAATGCCTTCAGTTTTTCACCACTGAGAATGATGTTTGCTGTGGATTTGTTTTATATGGCCTTTATTATGTTGAGGTGGGTTCCCTCTATGCCCACTTTCTGGAGATTTTTTTTATCATAAACAGTTGTTGAATTATGTCAAAAGCTTTTTCTGCATCTATTGAGATGATCATATGGTTTTTCTTCTTCAATTTGTTAATATGGTGTATCACATTGATTTATTTGCATATACTGAAGAGTCCTTGCATTCCTGGGATAAATCCCACTTGATCACAGTGTATGATCCTTTTAATGTGTTGTTGGATTCTGTTTGCTAGTACTTTGTTGAGGATCTTTGCATCTATATTCATCATTGATATTGGTCTGTGATTTTCTTTTTATGTAGTATATCTGTCTTGTTTTGTTATCAGGGTGATGGTGGCCTCATAGAATGAGTTTGAGAGTGTTCTTTTCTCTGCAGTTTTTTGGAAGAGTTTGAGAAGAATGGATGTTAGCTCTTCTCTAAATGTTTGATAGAATTCACCTGTGAGGCCATCTGGTCCTGGACTTCTCTTTATTGGAAGATTTTTAATCACAGTTTCAGTTTCAATACTTGTGTTTAGTCTGTTCATATTTTCTAATTCTTCCTGATCAGTCTTGAAATGTTGTGCCTTTCCAAGTATTTGTCCATTTCTTCCAGGCTGTCCATTTTATTGGCATAGAGTTTCTTGTAGTTGTCTCTTATGATGCTTTGTATTACTGTGGTGTCAGTTGTAACTTATCATTTTTTATTTCTAATTTTATTGATTTGAGTCCTCTCCCTCTTTTTCTTCATGAGTCTGGCTAAACGTTTATCAATTTTGTTTATCTTCTCAAAGAACCAGCTTTTAGTTTTACTGTGGTGTCAGTTGTAACTTCTCATTTTTTATTTCTAATTTTATTGATTTGAGTCTTCTCCCTCTTTTTCTTCATGAGTCTGGCTAAAGGTTTATCAATTTTATTTATCTTCTCAAAGAACCAGCTTTTAGTTTTATTGATGTTTGCTATTGTTTTCTTTGTTTCTATTTCATTTATTTCTGCTCTGATCTCTATGATTTCTTTCCTTCTACTAACTTTGGGTTTTGTTTGTTCTTCTTTCTGTAGTTCCTTTATTTGTAAGGTTAGATTGTTTATTTGAGATTTTTCTTGTTTCTTGAGCTAGTATTTTATTGCTATATACTTCTCTCTTAGAACTGCTTTTGCTGCATCCCATAGGGTTTGGATCATCATGTTTTCATTGTCATTTTTCTCTAGGTATTTTTTGATTTCCTCTTTGATTTCTTCAGTGATCTCTTGGTTATTTAGTAACGTATTGTTTAGCTTCTGCGTGTTTTTGTTTTTATGTTTTTTTCCCTGTAATTGATTTCTAAGCTCACAGCACTGTGGTCAGAAAAGATGCTTAATATGAGTTCAGTTTTTTAAAATTTACCAAGGCTTGATTTGTGACACAAGTTGTGATCTCTCCTGAGAATGTTCTGTGTGCATTTGAGAAGAAAGTGTAGTCTGGTATTTTCAGATGGAATGTGCTATAAATATCAATTAAATCTATCTGCTTTATTGTGTCCTTTAAAACTTGTTTTCCTTATTAATTTTCTGTCTGGATGATCTGTCTATTGGAGTAAGTGAGGTGTTAATGTCCCCCACTATTACTGTGTTACTGTCAATCCCTCTTTTTTTTTTTTTTTTGCGGTATGTGGGCCTCTCACTGTTGTGGCCTCTCTTGTTGCAGAGCACAGGCTCCAGACACGCAGGCTCAGCGGCCATGGTTCACGGGCCCAGCCGCTCTGCGGCATGTAGGATCTTCCCAGACCAGGGCATGAACCCGCATCCCCTGCATCGACAGGCAGACTGTCAACCACTGCACCTCCAGGGAAGCCCTCAATTCCTCTTTTATACCTGTCAACATTTGCCTTATATATTAAGAAGGTCCTATGTTGGATGCATAAATATTTATAATTCTTATATCTTCTTCTTGGATTGATCCCTTGATCATTATGTACTGTCCTTCCTTATCTCTTGTAACATTCTTTATTTTAAAGTCTATTTTATCTGTTATGAGTATTACTACTCCAGCTTTCTCTTGATTTCCATTTCCATGGAATATCTTTTTCCGTCCCCTCACTTTCAGTCTGTGTGTGTCACTGGGTCTGAAGTGGGTCTCTGGCAGACAGCATATATATGGGTCTT
The DNA here is from genome assembly GCF_003031525.2 of Neophocaena asiaeorientalis asiaeorientalis. NCBI lineage: Eukaryota > Metazoa > Chordata > Mammalia > Artiodactyla > Phocoenidae > Neophocaena > Neophocaena asiaeorientalis. Next base: position 7,896,827 of record NW_020173758.1, read on the forward strand.
TTTTTTGTATCCATTCAGTGAGCCTGTGTATTTGGGTTGGACCATTTAATCCTTTCACATTTAAGGTAATTATCAATATGTATGTTCCTATTACCATTTTCTCAATTGTTTTGGGTATGTTTTTGTAGGTCCTTTTCTTCTCTTGTGTTTCCCACTCAGAAATGTTCCTTTAACATTTGTTGTAGAGCTGGTTTGGTGATGCTGAACTCTCTTAGCTTTTGTTTGTCCGTAAAGCTTTTAATTTCTCCATCAAATCTGAATGAGAACCTTGCCAGGTAGAGTAATCTTTGTTGTAGGCTCTTCCCTTTCATTACTTTAAGTATATCATGTCACTCCCATCTGGCTTGTAGAGTTTCTGCTGAGAAATCTGCTGTTAACCTCATGGGAATTCCCTTGTATGTTATTTGTCATTTTTCCCTTGGAGCTCTTAATAAATTTTCTTTGTCTTTAATTTTTGTCAGTTTGATTACTATGTGTCTCAGCATGTTTCACCTTGACTTTATCCTACCTGGGACTCTGTGCCTCCATGACTTGTGTGGCTATTTCCTTTTCCATGTTAGGGAAGTTTTCGACTATAATCTCTTCAAATATTTTCTCAGGTCCTTTCTCTCTCTCTTCTCTTTCTGGGATCCCTATAATGCGAATGTTGTGGCATTTAATGTTGTCCCAGAGGTCTGTTAGGCTGTCTTCATTTCTTTTCATTCTTTTTTCTTTATTCTATTCTGCAGCAGTGAATTCCACCATTTTGTCTTCTTGGTCACTTATCCGTTCTTCTGCCTCAGTTATTTTGCTATTGATTCCTTCTAGTGTAGTTTTCATTCAAGTTATTGTATTGTTCATCTCTGTTTGTTCTTTAATTCTTCTAGGTCTTTGTGAAACATTTCTTGCATCTTCTTGATCTTTGCCTCCATTCTTTTTCCAAGGTCCTGGATCATCTTCACTATCATTATTCTGAATTCTTTTTCTGGAAGGTTGCCTATCTCCACTTCATTTAATTATTTTTCTGGGGTTTTATCTTGTTCCTTCACCTGGTCCATAGTCCTCTGCCTTTTCATTTTATCTATCTTTCTGCGAATGTGGTTTTCATTCCACAGGTTGCAGGATTGTAGTTCTTCTTGATTCTGCTGTCTGCCTTCTGCTGGATGAGGCTAACTAATATTTTCTTAATTTCTTATGTGTGTTAGTCTTGCATCAAACTTTCCTAACATGAAAATAAAAGGTTGGCTCTCTGCTTTCATGCTGTGTTAAAAATTACTTTGCACCAGGAAAATTTGAAGATATATTAAAATTACCAAAACACGTTCAGTAAATGAAAACTACTTACTCAAAATAATATTTTCTTAGTTCCCTTATGAAGCTGCCTCTTAGATATCAATGGTTGACTTTTAATGGGGTTTTTTTTGTAGTATTCATTTAAATGTGTCATTCATGAGGTTTAGGTAATGTTTCTCCAAAAGTCCTCATGAGGGCTTCCACACTGCAAAAGTGTCTGATATGTGTGCCGTGCTTTTTATCTGGCTTCCTAGAATTTTCCTGAAGCCTGACTCCTGACTCCTCTCACTTCCCTCACCTAAGACCCAACCCTAGTTAATGCCTGCTGTGTCCGTCTGGCTGTGGGGAGCTCACCTATCCTTGCCATGCTAAAAAGTGGAAATGCATGCTTTCTCCATTACCTTTTATCCTCAACCAGCCATCAGTAGAAGCTCTGTATTATCTCTCAAGTTCAGAATCCTCCAGGCAAGAACACACCAGTTGTATGTTTATCCCCAAGTTCCAGAATTCAGTATTAAGCTCTCGAATACTCTTACCATGCCTTTCTCTAATTGCCACACCAGGCTGGGTCTATGAGATTTTGGGTGAAATACTTGTCACTCAGTTTTATACATTCCTTCACTGTCTCAACAGCTATGTTTGGGAAGAACCATTCTTCCTTTCCTCTATAAGGAAAGGTAGAGAAATTCTCCAGTATTCCCCATAAAACCCAAAATCCAGTAATTCTCACTTAACTTCTTTTCAAATATCTAATTTTTGCTCACATTAAGGATTGAATTATTAAGTAAATGTCACATGACAAGTTTTCCAGTTTTCCTAGGGGGAGTATTTGGCTTAATTTGGAAAAAGGGGAAATTTAATTCTCCCTTTTTTCCCTATTTGTTGCTCTAGCTAATATTATGATCCATGAAAATCTCGGTTGAAGTTATTTTATATGTTAATGAAATATAATTCATTTTGCATTACCATTCAACCAATTATTACAATTTAGCTAGAGTATTTTCATGGTAACTTGGTCAAATTATTAAGCTCTCACCATGTTTTTAGCAACCAGGTCCAATGGAAAAGTAAAACATGGTGGTGCTCCATTTGGAGAGTCAATATTTATACATATAATTCAACAATTACAGAAAAAACAAACAAACAAAGACAGGTATTATTGCTACAGGCATACTAAGAGTAACTGGTGTTTGGGGAAGAGTGCAATGGGTGTAGACTGCTATAATCACAAAAATATTTAAAGTTAGTTTATGCCTTGAAAGATGCAGATAAACCTGGGCTAGTATACAGGGAAGAGTAATTCTGGAGCTGTGGGAATATGCAGAGCAGTGGAGTTGGCAGGCATGGCACATGGACATAGAGGAAAGTAGTTTGACTAGATTCCAATAAGGATGTTGAAAAATAATGGGAGGAATAGTTTTTAAGAGGAAAGAGTGAGACCTATTAGGGAAGATACTAATCAGCACAAAAATACCTTAATAGAGCCATTATAGTACTTGACTTGTGGGAAATACAGAAAAATTATGTTTTAAGGAATGACCTGTTAATTCTCTAGGTATTTTCTCTCTCAGTTAAGGAAAGAAGCTAACTAGGCAGTTAAAACCACAATGACCATATTCTGTTGAACATATATTAAGTAAAAACCTAGCGACAGATAATGTGAGACATAATGAAAAATATATGATAATGACTACCTTCAATGAGTTTATATATTCTAAGTGAGTGGTTGATAAACAAATGCTTCCCTATTAATGTGAAGAAGTCTAGAGATTCCTAAAAATAGTAGTTGTGAATTATTTGTTTGTTGGAGAAGAAAGATAATTAATTATAATGTAGAGTACAACGTATTATCATGAATGATTTATCATCAACTCATCAAACAATTGTTGAGTACCCACTCTATGCCAGGAAGTGTTTTTATAAAGACAGAATGAGGGGAAAAGAAAAAGGAACATCTCTGCCCTATAGTACTTCCATTCTAATGTGGGTAGCTGGTGGCAGGAGACACATAGGGAAGTATATCAGGTGGTGATAATTCAGGATAAAGGGGAGCAGGAGTACCAGGGAAGAGGAATGGAAGATCATTGTTTTTATTTAGGATATTCAGGAACATGTTAAGATCAAATTTAGGCAGAGGTCTTAAAAAAATATGGTAATGAATAATATAGATATGTAGACAAATACTCTAGGCAAAAAGGATAGCAAATGCAGAAGTTCAGACACAGGAGCCTAATCAATATGTGTTAGAAAAAAATAAGAAAGTCATTGTGGCTGGAGTGAAGGAAGTGAGAGAGGAGCAGAGGGTGGAGGCAGAGGAAAAAAAATGTCCAGATTCTGGTCAGTGTGTACATAAGTGAGGAGTCTGAGGCAATTTATATTCTGCAGGGCCTTGTAGGTCATTGTGAAGTTTTTTGCTTTTATTTTGAATGGGCTGACAAGACATTGGTAGATTTTAATCAAAGAAAGAACCACAGGAGATCATTCTGGAGACTGTTGCTAAAAGGGATATTTTGCAAGTGAGGTCATTAATAACCTTGACAAGTACTGTTTAGACTGGTGAGAAGAAAATAATATTGGGGATTTATTTGGGGAAGAAAAAGAAGAGAGGAACAGGAGACAATAAAAATAGATAACTCAAAGTGTTTAACTTACTGGAAATCAAAAAATAGAGTAGCTAAAGAGAATATGGCTTAAAGAAAGGTATGCAGGTTTTTTGTGGGGTTTTGGGGGATATATTGCTCTAATTTTTAAAGGTAAGCATTTATTATAGCAAGTTTAAATGCTGAGATAAATATGAAAAAGAGAAGGGGAAGTTACTGGGTTGATGCATAGGCAAGAGGAGATGGGCCTATTGGACAAATCTAGATTATGTCCTTAAAAAGGAACATTGAGAGCTCTTCTATAGAGCCAGAGGAATACATGTTAAATGCAGCAGGAGAGAAACACATAATCATGCTAGCTGGTCTCACTTTAACTTCATGACCATCAACCTCAAAGGAACCTTGGCACATTTGTACAGATACAGGTTGGTAAGTAGATATGGGAACATATGGCAGTTTTCTGATGATCACTTCCATTTCCTTAGTGAAACAGGAAAAAGTGAAGATGGAGAAAGAGCTTGAAGCAGAGAAAAGAAAAGATGAAATGCTTGCCTAGGAAAGGAGATTGACTGGATTAGACACATTTAGTAGAATTGCTACGCAATATCAAGTTTCTTTTGAGGTTGATGGTCATGAAGTTAAAGTGAGACCAGCCAGCGTGGTTAGGTGTTTCTCTCCTGCCACATTCAGCTGCCTTGGATGCATGTGAGGAGACGAACCAAAGGTTGGACTTCTGCAGTGCTGACCTCTGTTTTTATGGAAGAAAGAGAATAAAAGACTTAAGAATATATGCATTGGAACAGTTTTAAAGAAAAGCCATGGAATCAAAGCTTGATAATCAGGAAGGTGGGGATATAATGGGGATGGAGAATGGTGAAATAGTATAAGATCAATGGATTATAGGTCCAGGTGGACACAAAGATGCTTTACAATTGGAGTACTCTGAGGGGGTGAGTTGGAAAATGAATGTGGTTTGGGGGGAGAGGAATGTTTGATATTGAGGTTATGTAAAGTTTGCACTTATGTAAGTATGAGAAGCGATAACTCCTGGAGTAGATAGCTGAGGTAGTTGGACATACTGAGAAAATCCTAGGTATTGAAATGATTATCTGCACTGTAAGTACAAATAAAAATTAAAAATAATAGGCTTAAGTCTCCTTGTTGAAAATAAGAGAATACACTTCTCCCCTCTCCCTTTATTAGAACAATTACTTTAGAAAACTTATAATTGTAAGTTCTTCCTCTGTCTCTTTGAATTGTATATAAATCTTTTTAGAAACTGAACAAGGCTCTTCCCAGATTTTTTTTTTTTTTCCATTGCGGAGCACAGGCTCTGGACGCACAGGCTCAGCAGCCATGGCTCACGGGCCTAGCTGCTCTGCGGCAGGTGGGATCTTTCCAGACAGGGGCATGAACCCATGTCCCCTGCATCGGCAGGCAGACTCTCAACCACTGCGCCACCTGGGAAGCCCCTCTTCCCAGTTTTTGATGCAGGGATGCCTTTCTCAAGGACCTAGGAGCTAACTCATTGATATGTATACATCTGTGGAAGGGTAGCAGCCTAACTTTAATCAATGTCTTGCTCCATGTTGTAAAAGCATCTCCTGTCATAAAGATATGAGAACTTTGTTTTTCCTCTGGATAAAGTCAATTGGCTAACACAGATGGTAACCCCAATTACCAGGTGAATTTGGAATGAACTATGTGTGAAAACAGTGCTGTCAGGTCCTCTTACTGGAAGACTAGTAATTGTTTATCTTGAAGACAGGTTATGTAATGGATTGTTTGGCTATTTAAAGTGTGAGATGTCTTTCCTTGCAATCTCTTAGCAGATTGCTTGTGATGCACATCACATTCTGGTTTAATACTTATTCAATAGTAGAACTGTTTTCTCTTTCTGCTACCTTTGTAAAGAGGTTTCTGACATTGGGAAAAGGTTTTGTTTTTTACTATATTTCCCCAACAGCATGGGTATTAAAATCATGGAGAATCATGACAATGAACCACGATTGAAAATTTTCCAGAAATAAAGAGTGACCTAAAAGTCTGTAGGTGAGTGCAACAGAAAGAATAGGTGACAGTACAATTGGGAGACCTGGGCTTCAAAGGTATATTGCACAGGCACACATCATAGCTAAAATGTGATAGAAAGGTGGTATTTTATATGGTCATTGTATCAAATATTTAGAATTAATTACTTGTAAATTTGACTGCAGGGCTTGGTATGGTTAAAAATGCAGAGATGCACATTAACAAATTATGAGTCAGGAAGGTTTCTTTACATGAAGAATTAAACATCAATAAAACAACAGTTCAAGAAATGTCACAAGCCAGTACATGAGTGATTGCCAAATGAGTTGTACAATTTGTGCTATAATTTCAGAAAATCAGAGAGGTCACAAATTAAATGAGTTGGAAAGATTTTTTTAATTAATATATGTGGAGCATACTCTGTATCAAATCAAAAGGATCATGTCTAAAGTAGCTTTCAAATGGCACCTAGGATGGGACATACACCCCAAGGAGGATTAATAAATGCTAATTATCATAATATCAAAGGGTGAGAGGTACCTCATCTAACTCAGCCCTCAAGCAGCAGGCTTAAGCCATCCTGGATAGATGAGAAGCTGTCTAGGTTGAAACCCTGCCTTGAAAAACCTATTTGAATTCATTTCTGCTTAAAACCTTTTCTTGTTTTTAAACCTAATCCCATTATCTGGTCAATTACTATTGTTACATTTGTAGACAATTAAATCATAAATGTTAGATAATACTATTTCCTAATTATTTGCAATTCTCTTTGATGAATTACTTCTTTTTCTCGGGTAATAGATATCAGAATTAGATATAGATAGAGAACTCAAATAAAGCCCTGGTATTTATTCATTCATCCAGTCATTGATTCATTTATTCAATGCGAATTTTTGAGTCAAGTAGTATATTTATTACCACATAAAAATATCTCAAACTTAGAAACTGAAAATAACACACTTATTATCTCACAGTTGCAGTGGGTCAGGAATCTGGGAGTAGTTTAGCTGGATGGTTCTTATTTAGGGTCTCTCTAGAGGCCTCAATCAAGATATCAGCTAGCACTGCAGTCCCTTCAAGGCTTAACTGTGAGAGGTTCTGCTTCCGAGCTCACTCGTCTGTCGGCAACTCTCAAAATATCTCCCTTCTAAGTTTATTCTTGTATCTCCATTGGGCTGCCTCAGAATATACAGCTGGTTTCTTCCAGAATCATGTAATTCAAGAGAAAGTGAGGGAGATTGGTTCAAGATGGCAGAGTAGAAGGACATGAGCACACTCCCTCTTGTGAGAGCACCAGAATCACAACTAACTGCTGAAAAATCATTGACAGGAAGACACTGAAACTCACCAAAAAAGATACCCCACATCCAAAGACAAAGCAGAAGCCAAAATGAGATGGTAGAAGGGGTGCAATCACAATAAAATCAATTCCCATAACTGCTGGTTGAGCGACTCACAAACTAGAGAACACTTATACCACAGAAGTCCACCCACTGGAGTGAAGGTTCTGAGCCCCACGTCAGGCTTTCCAACCTGGGGGTCCGACCATGGGAGGAGGAATTCCTAGAGAATCAGGCTTTTAAGGCTAGTGGGATTTGATTGGAGGACTTTGCGAGGAATGGGGGAAGCAGAGACTCCACTCAGAAGAATGAATAAGGAGGACGGAGTGAGCCAAATAGTTGTTATTCCTTACAAATGCACAGGCTAGCTTCATTAACAACTGCACAGCACAACCTCAGAAATAGGCTGTGATAAATTTACCATCGATTTGCACTCATGTTAACTTCATCTTCTACCTAGTATTTTCCTCCATGTCTTCTCTTTTAGAATATAAATTGTCCTGAAATATTCTCTCCTTTTAGCTATTTTAAATTAATAATCCCCCCAAAGCAACATTAATAAAAAAGAAAAAAAATAATAAAGACTGACTCATAGCCTTTGCCAAAGCCAGGGGGGATCTTAGAGTTATAAAATAGTGAGATAGAAGGAAATTTTGCTTATTTAATGAATACTTTTCCACTGAGTTTTATTTACCTATCACTTGTCTGTTAGGCTAAACCATTGGCTATTCCTACCTACATAAAAATATGCAGAATATTCTGGATATCTTCTTCTAGAGAATTATTTTTCTTGAATGATTGTAAGAAATTGATATAGAGATGTTGAACAGCAAACACAAAAGTGGATGTTTAAAAGCTTTCCCAACTTAATCCAAATCCTAATTTGACCTCTCACCTTAAGGAGAATAATGGAAATAGAGGGACAACAGCATTCATTTTTCTGGTTTTTAATTTTTTTTCAAATTTTACTTAAAAAACAGTTTTCATTTTCATTTTTCAAATTCCAAAGTTGAATTTGAAAACAAATTTCTTTTTCAATTTTTATTTAAAGAATTATTAAAATATATTAAGTGATGCAAATTTATATAATATAGCTTAAATAACCATTTATTCATAATGTAAAATTACCTAGATGCAAACAGGGTGCTAAATTAAGAGAACTAAAAATCTGTTAGATTCTCCAAGGTTTCAATTATTCAATTGAATGAATCAATCTGAACTGTATAAAGACTTTAATCTGTTAGCACTACAACCTATGAAATAAGACCCAATTCATAGATCTGATTTGAACTCTCCATAAAAAAGTCTTCTTTTTTGCCATGAGGTTGCTAAGCCATGGAATATAAACTGGTATCCCTGCAGATCATGCGGTAGATAGGCCAACAAATGAAGCCTAAGCTGAGAATGAACCCCAAAGAGAGCAGATCAGAGAAATTGAACAAAAGATAGAATTAAAATAAAGGTAAAAAAAAGAGACTCAGAGAATGATTCCTGACTATGCGAGTAGAACATGATGGGACAATTCACTGATATGGTAAAGAGCTGTGAAATCATTCACAGTGGAGCACTATGGTGATAAGAATTCAAGTTTTTATTTATTTATTTAATTTTACACTGTGCTTTTATAAAGTTCGCATGTATTTAGGCTAAGGTACACAGGGGCTCAGAACAAGCCTTACCAAAGTGCAACACTTTTGTATGAGGATTATTTTGAACTAAAGGCAACTGAGACCTTGCAGTTTCAAGATAAAATACTGCTCCTCTGTTAACTGCCTAGAAGAGCTTAAACTGGGAATTTTTCCCAGAAAAGCGTTATTACCAGAGATAAATTTTATCTAAGTGGCTCCATCTGTATGGAAGGACAAACATCTAATTACTAAACACCTGCTCTTTTTTTTTTTTTTTTTTTAAATCATCCTGTGAATGACCCTCCTGTCCTTGGAAGCCCCAGGCTTCTATCCCATTCCTTAGCTCAGGATGACATATACTTCATTTTACCATTCTGTCCCAAGTATGTGGGATTCCTGTACATATAAAATTAAATTTGATTTTCTCTTGTTAATCTGTCTCACATCAATTTAATTCTTAGATGAGCCAGAAGAACCTAGGACAGTAGAGGAAAATTTTCTTCCTCCTCAACAGTTATTTTTAAAATATGAAAAAAATTGGTCTTACAGAATTGCTTAAAGGAAGCTTTTATGTATCACATGGGAACATGACAGCATTTGAGGAAATAAAGAATGGCAATCATTTTAATAATAATAAACTTTAGGATTAAACCAGTGGTGAGTTATTAATAAGAATTAGACATTTCTGATACTGTGAGTGCATGACTTCTCTGTAGCTCTTGTTGAGGATGAAAAATAATATTCCCTCTACCCTTCTAGGCTCTTGACTGAGACACTCTCTGTAAAAAAAGACAGAATAAAAGGAGAGAAACAAACAAAAGTTTAATAACATCTATTCCTCCTGTGTGATGGTAGAGTCCCAGGAAAGCTGAGTAACTTCCTAAAATAGCCCAAGCCATCACCTTAAATACCACTGATGCTGGAAACTTGGTCTCTGTGCACCAGTACTGAATCAAAACTTGGAGACAGAGTTTTAGATGAAGTAGAAAAGAATAGCTTTATTGCTTTGCCAGGCAAAGGGGGACAAAGCAGGCTCATGCCCCTCAAAACTATGTGTCCCAACTTGGAGGGATTTGGTGAGGAGTTTTATAGCAATGGTTCAAGGGAGGGGTTGCTGATAAGGATCAGGGTGTGTGCAGGGCCTGCATAGCTTTAATATGGACTCAGGGGGTCTCTAGAAGAACATCTCTTGTTCCTTTAATCTGGAATGAAGAATGCTAACATCTTCCATTTGTTGAGGGTTTTAGTTCTGTAAAGAGCTCAAAGATATTATTATGTGTATCCCTTGAGGCAGAACCAAAACCCTGCCCCAAGGCTGCACTATTGTTTCTTGGCTGCTCCTCCCTTGTCTCTGCATCCCCTCCCTTCCCTGATTAGCAAGTGTTTGAATCTGCCCTTTGGAACACAGGGAAGGTCATGGAGGCTGAAGCCTATTCCCTACAAACAAGAAACTGGTGACACAGTAAAGCTTCCAGGCCCAGGAGCCCCATAGAGTTCTGCTTGGTTTCACCATCACAAGCTAAAGATAAAAGAAGGTGTTGTAGGGGGTTGGGAGGCCAGTAAGGGGTTTGCCACGAAAAGCACAGTAAGCAAGGACATTGTTGTTATGCAGATATAAGTCTCTGACTTCTCCAGTGATCAAAGTTTCTAGAGGAGTGAGTCTTCCTTCACTTCTTGGTACAGAGAGAGAGACACCCTTGTGAATGGAGATTTTCTTTATAACTATAAGTGTCTCTTTCAAAAGGGTAACTTATACTCCGCTTTCAGAGCTTTTCCTTTGTCTGCTGTTTCTTAAAAACAATCAGCCTAAAATAATCCTTATGCAAAGGGGCATCTTCTGAGGTGGCAAATTCTGCTTCCCTTTACTCTTAATGCCACATACCAGTTCTTTTGTATATTTTTGGTTAAATCTTGTTCTCATAACCTTCAACAGATAAAAATCACACTTCACTACTTTTCTCCAGTTTTCCATTTAGTTCTCTGCCTGTCATTTTTAGGCTATGCCCTACTTGTGTCATAGAGAAAAGAAAGATTTTCAAGAATAAACCAGTTTTTAACTTTTCACCATGATAGCCTTCTGTTTTTTTCCACCATTCTCAAGCAATAGTTCTTAACTTTCTGATAAAAATGATGTTTTTCTATCATTATTAATGACCTCAAGCACTCTGATTATCTTCTAAAATATTATTTCTACATCTTTTAGTTCCACTATTTCCTATTTTCCAGAAGCTAAAAGCTTTCTTCACCATTTTTGAAAAACTCTCCTTCAACTATGTATCAGAGGAGGTTGGGGAGTGGGGTGCAGAGAATAATCAAAAGATCATGGGCTTTGAATACAGATACACCAAGGATTAAGTTGCAGCTGTATCCCATTCTTATACTGGAACATCATGAAAGTACCTAAACTTACTGATCCTTAGCTTATCAATTTACAAAGTGGGTTAATATCTAACCTTGTGTTTTTTTATGGATTGAAGTCCTGTACATGAAAATCCTAGTACCTAGTATTGGAAATGTGCTCAGTAAATGAAAAATTGTATTATCTATATATTAACTTTATAGCCTCATAGGTACTGTTAAAAGAAAGAACAGGCCCAAAAATGAGATCACTTGTGCTAAGCCCCATGTCAGAAAACCAAGACTTAACATCTAACCTAATTGAAGCTTTGGCCCCTCTCAGGAATGTAATCTTAACCAGTCAGTCTGGAGTTTCCTGTTCAGCACTGGTTGAGGTAATCCATCTGATAGGCTCCTTTCATCCCCTAAAGACAGATGAGGTAATCTGCTCTTTCCTTGTCCCTGCCTAATTTGGCCTATGAAAGCCTTCCATTTGTACAGCTGCTCAGGATTCTTTCTACTTGGTAAATGGGATGCGGGGCAATTCATGGATCATTTAATGAAATCAGTTAGATTTTCAAATTTACTCAGTTGAATTTTGTTTTTTTAACAGTACAATCTTTTTTCCTCTCCTTCCTGGGCAGAGACCTTCTGGTTCTACTCTTCTTCTGGTAGCAGAGTGCAGGCTGTGACTCAGAACAAAATAAGGCTTAGTTCCTGCCCCTCCCCCAGGAGTAGATATCTTTTGCTTCTTTGGCTTCCCAATCATTGCTTGGGCTTTGGGTCCTGGCATTAGGTTGTTTTCCTAACCCTCTGTCATAAATTTGTCAAATTAATGATTGTTAGGTGAAACACAGCGTTCTGGATGGTTCAACAACAGCCCGAAAGAGAAACTGAAATAGAGAAGTTTACTACTTACTGGTCCTGGAGGAAGTACCCACATATCTCAAGGAGGCACATGCCTTTATTAAGGTCTGTGGGTGCAGTGCTTTGGGGTTCCTGGGCTAAGGCCACACTGGCCAACTCAAACCCTAAAAGCAGGTTTTTGATAAGTCCCACAGGGGTCTTATCTAAGTACGCATAACGGGAAGGCACTGGGAGGCAGGAGAGGCTGTCAGTCACAAAGGGTATTGGGTAAGTCCCAGGAACTTACATTTACTTGTGACTCTGCAGGCTGCTATCTAGGGTACATGCTTGCATGAAAGGCTAGTGTCAGGTTAAGGTCACTGCAGGCCGCTTGACCAAATAAAATGGATACAGAGGCAGTAATACCACAGAGTATCTCAGCTATTCTCACAACACCCTCCTTCAGTTTGTCTTTCACTTCTGTAATAGAAAAGTCTAGGAATGGCATTGTTTTTGTGCTTGTGGCTGACCTAAGATGGTTCTGAAGGGGAACATAATATACTACTTCAAAATATACCTCTTTGGCATAAGAATTATTTTAGGCTGATTATTTTTAAGAAACAGCAGACATAGGAAAAGCTCTAAAAACTGAGTAGAAGTTACCCTTTTGTAAGGGACATTCACATTTATAAGGGAAATCTCCATTTGTAAGGGTATCTCCCTCTCTTTACAAGAGAGAGAGAAGGGTGACTCTAATATCTAGAAATTTATCAAGGGAGAAGGCAGTGACTTAAATCTGCATAACAAACATATCCTTGTTCATTGTGCTTTTCCTGGTAATCCCCCTAATTGGCCCTCCTTCCCCCAAATCTTCTTTTATCTTTAGCTGGAGATGGAATTCAAGGTGCTGACTTGGGCCATTTTAGGGAGTTACTCAGTTTTCCTGGGTCTCTCCTATGCAAAAAGGAAGTATAGATGTTACTAAATTCTGTTTTATTTTTCTCCTGTTAATCTGTCTTTTATTATAGGGGGGAATCTCAGCCAAGAGCCTAGAAGGGAAGAGGAAAAATTATTTTCTCTCCTCCACAAAACCTTCTGTTATCTTGTATTAGACATTCTAATATTGCCCCACAGGCCCTTGAAGCTCAGTTTATTTTTTAAAAACTATTTCCACTCTCTTCTTCAAACTAGATAATTTTTATTGATCTAAATTCAAGTTCACTGACTCTTTTCCTGATTTTCCTCAACTACTGCATAGGAAGATAGGTTGAGCAGCATAACATATACCTTCTTTTTTAAGTGTTGACTAAATTGCTGATACCAAATATTTTCCTTGATATTTATTAATGGCTGTTGCTTTTTCAAAAGGTAGAATGTTTATATCCAAGATAAGGTTATCATCCTGGTATCATACGATCAAGCTGCTTTTTTTTTTTTTGCTGCATATTTTTGTTGACATACAATGTCAGCCTCTTGTTTGTTTGATTCCTTTTCTTTGTAACTCTTTTCTTCACTTTTTTATTGAATTGCTTCAGTATTTTTTCATATTTTCTAAAGCTACTTCAAAATTTTTTCAGAACCTTTGGGTGTTGGTGAGTTAGAGACACAATTCATTTATGTCATCAAGGAGACTAGATTATATACTGGGTTTACATAATTTTCAGGTAAAGAGAAAATCATGGCATTTATACTCTAGAACACTAGCTCAGTTTATTCATCATTCCCGGGTCTAAAGATAATCAATCTGTAATTTTTGTGGTTTCCCTATTACCTTCCCCCTCAACCCACAATGTGCAATGGTAAATTATATGTTTGGCATAAACTTTCTAATCTCCTTGGTGTTTATCTCAACCTTTTTTTTAAAGCTTGCTTTTAGGATCCCTCTCTCAGATGCTAACTTCTGTTAATCTTGTTGTATATTAAAGAATAGTTTTGGTCCTTCTCCTGAGCTCCTGGGTGATAACTTCTAAATTCTTAGAATTTTCTGAGTGTCAGGAGAATGTTGTTTAGGGTGGGCTCTTCCACCATATCTGAGTTTAGGCTAATGAGATTGCTCAGGATGGAGGCTGGTCAGGCCAGAGAGAACAAATATGAGCCAGATGATATCAACCCAAACTCTTCCAGAGAGAGGAATGAACCTGGGGATTGAGTTAGCCACATGGTCAATGATTCAACCAGTCATAACAACAAAATAAAATCCAAATAAAATTGAGACAGGAAGGGAGCAGGGTACAACCTTTAAAAGAATGACATAGCCGTTAAGGACACAGCATAAACTGGTTAGAACCAATTAAGTTCAAGATGGTGGACGACGGACTTCCAGTGGAATTTCAGCCTCATTATATGCTCATTGTAATATATCAGCATGCTATATGACACACCCACAGGTGCCATGACAGTTCCGGGGCTGACCATAAAAGGCCAAAAAGTGGGTGGTGACCCAATTCCCGGAAATCTCTGCCCCTTTCCCAAAATACTTGGAATAATCCTCCCACTCATTAGCCTATGAAATTACCCACCCCTATAAAAACTGACAACCCTGTACCCTGGGGCCTCTCGCCTTCTGAGTTGGCCCATACTCTGTCTATATAGTATCTATCTCCCTGAATAAACTTTTCACTTTACTATGGCTCACTCTTGAATTCTTTCCTGTGCGAAGCCAAGAATCCATACTTGGCAGCCCATCCCAGGGACTCACCTGAGACCCGGGGTGTGACCATCCTCTCTGGCCCCACTTTCCAGCAACAAAATCTCTGGATGCTGAAGTTTGGGTGAACTTCCTGGTTAATGAAACATCAGTGTGCTGGGAGCGTGACATATCCTCATGCCACAAGGAGAGGGTGTGAAGCTGTCTGTTTCCAGACCCTCCCAGACCTTGCCCATGTGTGTTTTTAGTTGGATAGTTCTGATTTGTATCTTTTAAAATATACCTGTAATCATGAACATAGCACTTTGCTGGGTTCTGTGAGTTACTCTAGCAATTTATCAAACCTAAAGGGGCTGTGGGAACTCCTGAATTTGTTCCTGATTTGTCAGAAATGTGAGTAGCTTGGGGACCCTCAAACCTGTGGCTGGCATCTGAAGTAAGGACAGTCTGTTAGGGACTGTGTCCTTAATTTGTGAAGTTTGCACTAAATCCAGGTGGTTGGTATCAGAATTGCTTTGCAGTATTGTAATCTGTTAGGCATTTTATTAATTATTAATATTAAATTTTTCTGAGAAGATATATTGCTTAGTTCACATTCTACTCCTTATATATGTGAAAGTCTTATATTTTTCACTTACTAATTATTACTTATGAGAATTAAATGGAAAAAATATATGTACTTAAGGCAGGTGCAATGTTTGGCATTGAACACACATTCAGTGAATGGGGAGTATTTTTGTTTTTATAAGTGATTAGCAAAATTAGGGGTTTCAAGATATCAATCCCCACCTCCTTTGGAAACATGGAAGACTGACAATATTGACAGCAACATGGCAGATTATTTCACTCACCTATTTGCAAAAGGTTGAGCTGATCCGAATTTAGGCTTTGAATTCATTGGAGTCTTACTTATACTCTAATCACTTGCACGCATTATAAATTTAAATGAGAAATTATGTAAGTGTCGAGGTATTTCTTAGTTTGGTAAAGCTGATGATATTGAAATATATGTTATTCTCAATAAAACTCTGAGTGCAGGAAAAGAATGAGGAAAACAGAAATCACCATTAACATATATAGCAATGACTGCCATGAGGTAGATCTGATGGCTGCTAAAATTAGTGTGCAGAAATTTAAGCAGAAGCAGAATGCTTGCATGTTCATAAAGATCTCTCCCATTAGGCATATTACTAGATGCAAAATGGGACAGGAGATTAGATCCTGGAATAGAGGCTGGTAGAAAAACTGGTGAAATTTCGGTAAATTATGTTATTTACTTAATATATTTTGCCAAAATTACTCTCCTAGTTTTCATCATTGTTCTATGATATTTAAGATGTTAACATGAGGGGAAGATGGATGAGGAGTATGTAAGAACTTTATATTACATTTTCAATATTGTATAATTGTAAAATTATCTCAACTATAAACATTATTTTAAAAGCATAACTTATTACTGGTTGCCAGCGTCTTGTGCTGGGGGAAGAGGATTGACTCCAGAGGGAACAAGGGAAATTTTGGGAGTGATGAGACTGGTATATATAAACAAATTGTGATATGGTTGCAGGACTACATTCATTTTTTAAATCCATCACACTTATTTAGGTTGAATTTTTGTATGTAAATTATAACAATAAAAATATAATAATTTGCTAGTATATTATGCATTAAAAGATAATACGAGATTTTAAAAATGTTACTCCAATATATTTGTAGTTTGCAATAACTTATTCTATTTCTAGATTGTTTAACTTGTTGAAATGCTATTTTAATCTATTCAATATAACAATTCTTCTATAAATATAGTATAAATATACACTGAGCTAATACATTACAAGTTAATTAAATACAGATTTGAGAAAATGTCAACAAAGGCCCTATTTTTTCACATTCTGTGCCAGGAGAGTGTCTAAGACCCTCAAATTAATTTTATTTATTTAATTCTAATATCATAATAACAAAAATAACTTTCATTTACAGCATTCTCACTATGAATCAGGCATTGCACTTAACCAGTTGATATGGAATATGTTATTTAAATGTCAGAACAATTATCAGAGATAGATATTATCATTGCTTCTAATTTAGAGATTGGCAAACTAAAGTTTACAGAAATTGAGTAAATTAACAAATGCACCCAACTAGTGTGTGCTGGAGCCGAGATCCAAACCAGAGTCTAAGACTTCACTCCTAGGCAGTATTACAATGGTCAAGCTATGGGTTACCTTTTGTACTGTAGTTTAAAATATGTGATAATTTTCGGTTCTTTTTTTATCAGGCTTACTTACACAGTAGTCTTATCCTCACATAGCACAATATTTCAAAGTATTTTCTAAAAGAATAGGATAAAAAATCTTTCCTCTTTTTTTTTCTGTTAAGTATCTATTAAATCTAAAAACTACAACTGAAGAGAGAAGCAATCAATTAAATTTTAATTTATCTTGTTTTATAGCAAACTAATCTAATCACAAAACCATAACTGGCTTATTAAACCAATTATCATTTGATTAGAAAATAACATTTGGGACTAAGGGAGACATCAGGATGTAAGCAGCATGTTCAAATAGCCACAAGATTTGAGCTTTTTTTTTTCTTATAATCCTGTCTTCAATAATGTCTGACCTCATATATAATATTTATATCTCAGTCTTTATATAAAGAAATATATTTAACTAACACTGGGGAAAGGGATAAATTTATGTGGAAAAATATTTGTGCTTAAAATCACAACTTTTGAGGGTTTCAAAACCAAGACTTAAAAAATTTAACCAAACTCATCATGTTAACAAATTCAAGTGTATTCAATGCCTTATTTTAACTTTCCCATTTAGCAAAACTTTTCTCCATCCTTTTGTTAAATCTATTTTTTTAAATCCATTTAGGCATTTTGAGTGTTGCTTTATTTAACATTTATTGAATGCTAGAAATCTTTAAGACTAGTGTAAAGCCCAGACTGTTTCCAAATATCTTAAGATAATAAGGGACTATCTATGCAAACACATATTTATTTAGTACTTAGAAACAAATAAAATCCATAAACTATATTAGATTAAATAAACCTTCAAGTATTGATATTCTTCACCTAAGGAGTATGAGGTAAATTAGAACATTTAGACTCACTTCTAAATATTATTTGAGGCATGTTTTTACTCAAGCATTATTTTTGTTGCTATGCAAATAAGTAATGTTCAATAATGTATTATATTATAGATGCTCACCATTTATTTTGATCAATATATGCTGTTCTACTCTGCATATGTATATGAAAATAATGTATCTATTACAATGTAACAAGTATAACATGTTAGTTAAGAACTCCAGTTCTAGCTATTTTTACCCTCAATTATAACTTAATTTTTCTATTTGTCAGCTAAGAGTCCATGGTTCAGATCTATAATCACTCATTTGCAAAAACCTTGACCCTATTATCCCTTTGTCTGCCACACTCATCTAACAAAATTCCAACTCAAGTTATACCCAATTATTTGCCTATTTCATGCCTACACTTAAAGCAGCTGATTGAGGCTGGAGTGAAGCTCTTTAACTGATGAACTTGTCTCATGCTTCATGCTGAAAATGGACAATCAAATATTCCTGCTGGGATGAAAATCTAACCTGTCCACTGTACACTAAGTCCAGTCCCCTTTTATTTTCTCTAGAATGCTGGTTAAACAGGTATCTCTGCTCTTCAGTGTATCCAATGCTCTGTTTCACCTTGCCCATTTAGCACTATTTTTCTACATCACTTTTGTTAAATTCAATAGTCAGTTCTCTCAAGAACATCTAATTTCTTCATTCACACTTTTTTGATCCTTTTGTAGACCTTTTCCAAACCTTTTCTTCCAATACTTCTGTGTTATTGTGCAGTAGTGTTTCTTGTAAAAAAATATGTTCATTGGTTTCCTTTTCGAAAAATCTAGCTTGACAATATTTCCCTTTCATTAACTTGCTAATCTATCTATATTTAATGTAATTTCTGATGGATTAAATTGAAATGGAACACCTTAAATCTTTTTCTATTTGTTTCATCTGTTCTTTGACCTTTTATTCTTTCAATTCTCCTTTATTATAATTTTATTTATATGATTTTTATTCTACTTTTAGTGGTAATCATAGACTTACTGCAGTCTATCTCAATTTGGCTACTTACTAACCAATGCTAGAAACTATTACCTAATCCAACTTAAATAATTCCCCCACTCTTTGCACTATTAGTGTCATAAATTATACTGATACATATTAATAAACCTCACAGGACACTATTAACTTTTAGGTTGCTTAAGTCAATATTCACTTATTATTACTCTAATTTTTACCTCTATTAAGGATTTTCATTCCATAATTGAAAACATTGAAAAACAGGTAGCAAGATACATCTATTCTGAATCTTAGAATTCAAACCCAATTTTCTGGATGCAGAGTAATCTAATAAATCCCTGTGTTAAAATGTTCTTGGGATTTGTTTTAATCAGGCATGATGATATATACAGACATAGAAATCACAGTTATAAAGGAAGAAGTATTTTTAAATTTTTTAATTAATTAATTAATTTTTTTTGTGGTACGCGGGCCTCTCACTGTTGTGGCCTCTCCCGTTGTGGAGCACAGGCTCCGGGCGCGCAGGCTCAGCGGCCATGGCTCAGCGGCCATGGCTCACGGGCCCAGCCGCTCCGCGGCATGTGGGATCTTCCCGGACCGGGGCACGAACCGTTGTCCCCTGCATCGGCAGGCAGACTCTCAACCACTGCGCCACCAGGGAAGCCCCAAGGAAGACGTTTTTACTCACAGTTCCTTAGAGGCAGGCGGTATGGCACACCATACAGGGCCAGTTGAGGAAGTACTAGGGTTGGTCACAATGCAGAAGAAGTAAGGGGAAAATGTGGATCTTTATGGTGGTTTCCTTGGAAGGAGTGGGCAAGGCAGTTTAGTAGGCTAAGCAGGTTTAGGATTGGTTAATTTAAGTAATTTCAGCAGGCTCCGGAGTATAGGGCCTGTCCTGAGTTGTCTGGTATCTGTGCTTGGGTGATTAGGGCAGAGAATACTGTCAGGGAGGGTAGAACCTTATGAGAGCCCAATAAAGGGGGTAGATGGGGAATATGGGTTCTGGATTGCTTGGTTTGCATAAACAGGCACACTTAGGGGAGTAATTTGCTAACTCTGGAAGGGACAGTCTCTCCTGGGTCAGCAAGACCCCCAAGAAGTCAAACATAAAGTGCAGAAAATAAAAAGAAACCCAATAATACATAATTAATACAACCATTTGTACCATGCATAATACTTTGTTCCTTTTAACAGATAGGTCTAATTATCTTTAAACCAAAGTAAGTAACATACATTGCTCTGTGTAAAGCTTCAAAATATAATACTAATGAAGGTCTTAAATCACAATTCTGTGGTTGGGAAATTTAACCAAGCACAGAGCTAGAAGATATTTGGATATTTGACTTGAGCCACCCAATTTTGAGAGAACCAAGAAAAATAGAAAATATACCTTCTACAGATTAGAGACTGTTGAGCCTCTTCCTTTGATGCTATATGAAAAAAGACCAGAAAAGACATGTGAATTCACTTCTCAATGAACAGTGATTAAAAACTATTAAATGGGACATATTCTTTCTCCAGTGCTTTTTTATTATACTTTATGCAGAAGCATAAGGACAGGATGTTGCCGGGGGAATGGGGGAACCAAACAAAGTCTTAACCTCTTTCCCTAAAGTCACTGGAGCTATTTTTAATAAACTCAGTTTATTCTCTACCCTAATTCTATGCACGTAAACTTTCTTGACAGTAGGAGAGACCCAAGAAAGCCTCCCACTGCTCCATTGGTTGAGAAGCTAGATCAGTGCTTCTGCCTTCCTTGTAGAGCCCTTTCTTGCTCAGTCATCTGCAAATGTGGCATCATTCTGTATCACCCAGGGTACTGGCAGAAACTGTATTCTTAGCTGTGGAGTAAGTTGCCTCCAGAACACAAAGAGGTCTACTAAGATTGTGCTTCTTTCTTCATAATAGGGGCTGTAGGAAGTAATAATTACCTTTTATTTCAGATTGGGATTTACTGACACACTCCTGACAACTGAACCTCTGGAAACATTACTGATGTGCAAAGTCTTTGAGTCTTATAGGATTTATTGTCCACCCTCTGGTGTGCATCTTGCTTTCCATGATCTCTAGCATTCTAGGCACTCTTGCTTGCCCTCCTGGGTCATCATGCTATCATTAATATATTGGATCAATGTGATGTTCTGTAGCATGACTGGATGGTTCAGATCTCTTTGTACATTATTTTGGTAGAGGATAGGAGACAGTGGGCAAGCAAGAAGAGGCAGGTACTCTGCAGGCTTTCTTAATTGACTCTAGCAATAATACAGTATCTGACAGCGTAGAAGATAAAGCTTCTATTTAGTTGACTTGTGATAGTCCATAGTCATTCTCCAAGATCTATTCAGTTTCTGCAGGGACAAACTAGTGAATTA
Organism: Neophocaena asiaeorientalis asiaeorientalis; assembly: GCF_003031525.2. Taxonomy (NCBI): domain Eukaryota; kingdom Metazoa; phylum Chordata; class Mammalia; order Artiodactyla; family Phocoenidae; genus Neophocaena; species Neophocaena asiaeorientalis. The sequence continues at coordinate 7,918,001 of NW_020173758.1, forward strand.
AATGGATATAAGAAGAATGATAGGGACGATATTCCTGCATCCTTTAGATCTTTAAGAGTAGCCTAATCTCTTTAGCTCTCCTGAAATAAAAAATTATTCTGCATTTACCATCCTGGCCAGGAGTGGAGGGTTGGTAGTTTCACATGCTTAAAGGACGTAGATACCACTATAGGCCAAGGACTCATGCAGGGGTTACTCCAGTAGCCAATTATGTGACTCCGATTGTATAGTCAGACAACAGGGAAATAATAACAAGGTAGTTCTATGGAGTCACTGGACTCATTACACGAAGAATTTTAGACACAAATTCATTTATACCCTTGTCTCCATCTGTTGCAACTATAAACTGAAGGACTGTGATGATTCAAGTATCCATGTATGAATGCCAACTCAGAACTTGTGTTCAAAATGCTTGAGTATTCTTCCTTCTCATACAAATGTATATATTTTAGTTCATCAACTTTTCCCTAATTTTACCATAAGTGTAAAGGTCTTTCACATCTTTCCCATCCCAATGGAAGTAGATATCATCTAGTTTTTTAACATTGGTTTAGCTAAAAATTAGTCAAACAAAACATCTTTGCATACTAAAGGTTACCAGTTGGGGTCAACTATCTTAGCATTCATTTATTTTCACACAATTAATTGCCTCTAAATTTTCTATGCCTTTCTTTTGCTCCCAATTTTTCCATGCATTTTTTTGCTGATAAAACTTCCACAGCTGATTTATGCTCTTTCAAATGTGTATTCTCTGAAAGATTCTGCCCCAGTTTATATTAGTGCAGTTTACAGTAAGGTATAATTGAAGTTTACATATTTCATTTGATAGTTGTATATTTTAAAAGGTGTACACTCACCTAAATTAATTAGACATTTTCCTAGTTTTCCTTGCCTCCTTTTCACTGTTCCTTCTCCAGTTCCTTATCTAGTTCGCTAAGGAAAAATACACACAAAATGATCCCTACAACTCATGAAATCATTCATTCCCCAAGAAGCTATTGATCATCCATACGGTTTGTGAGCTGTGTAAACTTGAAGATAATAATAGATCTCTTTAAATGTAATATATGACAAGTGTGGACCATATACCATATTTGATTGACTTTAGGACACAAAATTTTTACATTTTAAACCACAGAAACTGGAATTAATTTTACATGGTATGGCATCTTAAAATTGCTGCTAGTCAACTCATATTTGTCATTTATTTTATGGAAAAATATATTAACACCCTCTAGAGTTTGATTCAGTGAAATGCAGTACAAGATGCTTATAACAATTAAGATTTTTTGTTGTTGTTGTTATTTTGTTATGTTGTTAAGGCAAATTCAAGTAACTTAAAGCAAGAAAAACTTGATGATACTCAGAAGTGAAAGATCAGATGTAGGCTCATTAGACACAGCTTTCTCTGGTAGTTCAAATGATATAACAAGGGCCAAGGTTCTCTCCATCTTTTACCTCTGCTTTCCTAACATAGGCTTACTCTTCAGAATACATATGGTATCTCCTTGTCCCCCTGTCACATACACATACCATATCCAATCTACATGGTGACTTCGGGATGTTCCCACATTATATAAAAAAATTGTTGCTGTCCTCAGATCTTCACAGCACAATACTGAGAGTAAGAGACTCAGATGCTTTTTCACAGAAATTGGAATAAATGTCACCTTGCTAATCTTTTTTTTTTTTTTTTTTTTTTCCGTACGCGGGCCTCTCACTGTTGTGGCCTCTCCCGTTGCAGAGCACAGGCTCCGGAGGTGCAGGCTCAGCGGCCATGCCTCACGGGCCCAGCCGCTCCATGGCATGTGAGATCTTCCCAGAATGGAGCACGAACCCGTGTCCCTGCATCGGCAGGCGGACTCTCAACCACTGCGCCACCAGGGAAGCCCTAATCTTTTACGTTAAATAGCTTGCTTCCCCTTTCTGGAGCAATTCATTATGGATAGGGAAATGGAATGCATTGAATCCACTCACACAAAATTTAATGAATTTATTAGTTCATTTATTTTATCCCCATTACTCTTTTGAAAAAATTCTAATCAAGGTTACCAAGTACTGCTACATAGCCAAATGATAGTTAATTTATAGTCCTCATCTTATTTGAATATTCAGCCTAATTCCTCAAAGATTATTACTCCTTCTAAAAATATTTGTTATGAATTTTCACTTTCCTAGCTTTCTTCCTATCGTACTAGATGCTTCTACTCATGCTGAATGAATGTTTTACTTTCACAAAAAGAAATTCGAATCACAGCTTTTGTGCATTTTTCTAACCGTTTGGAGAGCCTTAATGCTAGGTCTCTGATCCTCTCTGCCATCCATTTTTGCTTATTTTATAGTTGGCTTCATGTACTGCCATGGCTTTAAATATTCTCTCAGTACTAATGAATCTCAAATGTATGTAATCATCCCTGACCTTACTCTTGAACTGCAGATTGATATATTTAATAGCAGATGTGACAAATTCACTTGGAAAATAACCATGTTTCAAGCTCAGTACTACAAAATTTTAACTCTGTTTTCACCACCTAAAATCTACTCTTATCCCCAGTATTACCCCTATCAATAAGTGATATCAACATTCACTCATTAAATCAAGGGCAGAATCCCACATCTGACTAATTTGCGAATCCTATTGATTGTACGATCAAAATATATTCCAAATCCAACTACAAGTCACTGCTTGCTTAGAATCCACTTTAGTAAAAGTCATCATCTCTACTTGAGTAACGTCAATTGATCACTCCCTGAACAAGTTCTAGAGTGTATTCTAAAGGAGCAGCCAGAGTAACCATTTTAGAGTACATATGTCAGATTATATCATTTTTCTGTTCAACATCTCCCAGTGGCTTTCTAATCACATTTAGAATAAATCTTAAGTAATTACTATAGCATACAAGGAATTATGTGATCTGTATGCTTTTCTAGAATTATTCTGTATTTCCTGTGCGCTAATCATACTGACCTCCTTGCTGTTTCTTGAAAATTCCTAGGTTACTCCTACCGTAAGGCTTTGCAGTTGCTGTTTCTTCTGTTTGGAAAATGTGTACATCCCCAGACACTTTTATGATTTATTCCTTTACAACATTCAATTTCTGCGCCACCTCAGAAAAGCTTTCCCTCATAGTTCTAAATAATATAATGTATTATTATTCTTTATCACACCTATCATAGCCTGTCATTACATTGTGGAGGTATTGTATATTTGTTTATAAACCCATTGAGTAAAACTTAGGACATGAAGGAAGGAACTTTCTTCCTTTTGTGCAGTTCTCTACCCTCAGCACCTAGATATATGTATGCCACATAATACACACCAAATAAATATTTGTTGATTTGCCAGTTGAATGTATGGTATTTATTATTATATTCCAGGTTAATTAAAATCTTATTTTAATTAATTCTTACGGTAACCAGTAGGTAAGATATCTCTCTTGTATATTTGGAATATTGTTGGAGCTCAAGTAATTTTTTTCCTTGTGTTTTTTCCTTGTTAAATAAGGCAGCTGTTATTCTCCATCATATATAGATATACCATTACTGTTATCTGAAAGGAAAGGGAGTGGAAAGTTACAGTTTTTGACTACCATGTAAAAGTATGAGACACAAGAACCATAAGAAGTTGGTATAATCATCTATAGCTAATAAAAAAATAAAACCATGATTTAATTACAGGTCTCTCTGTAATTAATGATTCTGCTTCTTCTATCATTCCATGATTCTTTGTAACTGAACCATTTTTACTACAGGACATTGTCTCCTTTTAAATGGCCTTTGTAACATCCATTAAAATGTCAGTTTTGTGGAAGTCTATATTCAACCCCCTACTTCTTAATATTTGGAAGGAAGAATGTGGAGGCTCTCTTGCCTATCACTCTCACTGAAGCAGCTTATCTGGAAGCTATGAAATAGTTTTGTCTGGCTATTTCAAGATTGTCATTTTAATTACATGCTTTATCAATTTATGAAGAAATATTAGATGCTTCACTAATTTCTGTTTGTCTTATGCTTGTTTCTGATTTGAAAGGGTTAGGATGTGTAATGTAAGGTGAAGTGTGCGTTATATTAAGATTCTTCTTGGGCTGACTACAACAAGAATTTCATTAGTGGAAAAATAAAGTTGTAAACTTCCTTGATTAGACCATCTGGGGATATGAATTTTTAACAGCAGCCCTATTTAATAGAAAGTACATATGATCTTCATCACAGGTCACATAGAGTCCAACCACGTGAACTGTGTATGTCTACACAGTGATTTTATTGTGAGTATGCTTGTGTGTGAAAGAGAAAGGTGAGGGTGGAGGGTAACTGATAAAGAGAGAACAGATTTCCTGTGTAGTGGCAGTTATTCATTAAAAAGATTAAATAGTCAAGTAGTGTAAGTTTAATACAATAAATATATGTTAATTTAGAGTTCAAAATATTTTGTATTTTCTTTTACCCAATGAAAATTTATGTGTGTCTTTATGTTTCCAAATATTTGAGCATTTATTGGTTATCTTACTTTTTACATTTCTAATTAAATTCTACTGTGGTAGGAGAATGTACTGTGTATTATTTCAGTATTTAAAAATTGATTTAGATGATTTTAAGGTGTAGATTATAGTCCACCCTGTAAATAAACCATGAGTACTTGAAAAGCACGTGTATTCTGCCACTTTAGAGGTAGTGTTTTATAAACATCAATTAAGTTAAGGTAGTTCATAGTGTTCTTAAGACCTATGTCTTTGCTAATTTTTCATCCAATGGTTTTATCATTTGCTGAGGGAGGTGTTAAAATCTCCAACTTTGGTTGAATTGTTGTCTGTTTTTTCTTTTTATTTCTGTCAATTATTGCTTTTGAATTTTGAAGCTCTACTTTATCTGTTTTTTACTCATCCTGTTTCTGTCTTTTCTGCTTTGAATATATTTAGAACTCCATTTTAATTTCTCTGTTGGTGTTATAATTTTTTTCCTAGAGATTAAAATTGACACCTTTAGCTTTTCACAGTCTACTTACAGGAAATAAAGTAATATTTCACATAAAATATAGACATCTAGTAAATTTATAGTCCCATATACTCATTCATCCTTTATGCTATAGTTACATGAATTACATTTGAATACATCACAAACCTCACAAGACAATGTTATGATTTTGATTTTATACAGTTTTATAAATGAATTAAGAAGGATGATGCCAAAAAATATAATCATTTGTCTTTATCCAGATACTATTCCAGTGCTTTTTAAATTTTCTTCAGAGGATCTGTTTTTCCATTGCTTTAATTTCCCCTTAGTCTGAAGCAATTCCTTTGGAAATTTTTTTAGCATAGGTCTTCTGGCTACAAATTCTCCTACTTTCCTTTTTCTAAAAATGCTGTATTTCATCTTGAAGTATATTTTGGCTGGAGATAGAATTCTGAGTTAAGCATTTGTTCATGTTCTTCTTTGCTTCTATCAAAATGATAGAAACATTCTCGTGCAGCTTCCTTAGCACATGATGAGAAACCAGTCTTTGATCATACCCCTATTTTTTGGTATGTTATGTGTCATTTTTCTTTTTTTGCATCTAGATTTTTTTCTTCACCTTCAATTTGATTGTGATGTGCCTCAGCATGGGTGTCTTTAAATTCTTTTCTATTCTTAATTTGTTGAGTTTTACCTTGAAAGAGTGTTAAATTTTGCCAAATACTTTTTCCAGTATCTCTTTATCTTGTATTTTTTTAGACATTTATTGGGCCTTGCAGCTGTTCCTTCTGCCTGGCATATTCTCAGCCACTTTGGTGTATGTGAATGGGTATGGTTATCCAGATTACTAATAGTCAATAGTCAACCATATTTATAGATGAATCTGTTTCAAATTTAGTTAGATCATTGATTAAAACAATCATTTTCATTATTTACACAGCCCAGGTTATGGTCTAAAGGGGTCTTCTTGTTAAAGAACTGCCAATCTCCCTTAAATCACAATGCAGCAACCACACAAGGTTGCAACTCATTTTGGGAAGATTGAGGAAGGCTTGGCTTAGTCAGAGCACTGCCAGAGGATCTTAAAAGACATACACTTTGGGGGGACCTTGAAGATGGCGGAAGAGTAAGACGCGGAGATCGCCTTCCTCCCCACGGATACACCAGAAATACATCCACACGTGGAACAACTCCTACAGAACTCCTACTGAAGATTGGAGAACATGCATACCTTTGTAAGGCTGTTCTTATGGAATTCATAGTTTAACCATCCTCTCCCTTGGTGACTTTTTATTCCCCACTACTTTTTCATTTTTCACCAGCTAAATTTTCTTTTTTCTTTTAGTTCTCAGATTAAATGCCATTTCCTCAAATAGTCCGTATTCAAACAGTCCTTAAATAAATATGGCAAGTCAACATGTCCCCCTCTCAATGTCTATTCCTTTGTCATATTCTGGAACTATTTTTCTCAATTACTGGTCTCCCCATGGCTGCTTTATACTTTATATGATAATGCTCTCGGGAAATAGTCATTTCAGGTAAGGGGTACCTATCCTGAAGAGGTGGTTTGTACACCTCCATGTCCTGCTTCCATTTGTTCCTCATTTCACTGTATCCCGGCAGAGCTATTTCTCATATCTTGTGTTTTGGAATTGTACCCATAACTCAGTTTGGTTGAAAATGGAATTTTCCTTTTTTTTTTTTTTATACTGTAATACTTCTTATGAGGTTCAAGGAGAAAAATAGGGTTTAAGTTAATTTAATTCAATATCATTTTGGTAGTTCATACATTTTCATATTGGATTTTAATGCCCTTGCATTCCAAACAATGTCACTTGTATACAGCTATCTTTTATAAATAATCAATAAATAATAATGTAATACCTTAAAATATATACTAAAAGGAATATCACATAAAACCCGTGTGTTAATTTTAAATTCAATGAAAAGTAAATTTATGATTTGAATGTTTTCATGACAATATTATTTCTTGATCTCAATTAATAATGGTTGGCTTTATTAAATATATCATAGTAATGAATAATAGTTTCTTTTAGTTTTACAATTAAGAATATATGTGTTTCTATGCCTTTAAAGTAATGGAGTTCAAGAGAGTGACCTTACAAAACCCCACTTAACACTTTCCAAAGAATGTGGTCATAAACCACTTTGAAAGTAATATCCATTATCCATTTAGCTAGTTTTAGTATTTTGGATAAAATGCCTAGAGTGTTTGAAGCTTTCAGCTATTCATCAGCCTGTCATGTAGAACTTTATCAAAGGTTTCTTTCAAGGAAGTCAAAAGGACTTATTCCATGTGTACTCTGATAAAACATTTCATTTCCCATTTCAGTGAGAAAAAGTTGACAAGTCAGTCAGAAAAAATTACATATTAATCTATGACGATTATTTTATACCAGTGATTAAGTTGGTATTTTTCTCAATTTATTTATTTGTAAGATATATATGTAATGTATAATGTCACATATACTTATAAAACAGTCTAAATGATTCAATAACATTTCTAGTTCAAGTAATTAACACATTATCTACCTGGGTGTTTATGGAAAACTGGTCTCAAAAGTAATGATAATCTTCCTTCTTTAGTTATATTTTGAATATTTTCTGAACAAATGTACATGGTATTCACATAATGACAAAATCTCATCCAAGTTGTTGCTGAAGATACAAAACATTCAAGTAAAGGTTTTTTTAAAATAAAGGAGTTTGGGTCACACATTATATTTTTATGTATTTTAAATTTGTGTCATTATCCTGATAAATTTTTTGTTGTGGCATAGAAACATTGGCTATTTAGAATGCAGTCTTTCTGTCCGGTTGATATTTCATATTAAACTCCACAATTACAATCTAAGTAAAATATTTCCATTAAAGACTGAATATAAAAGACACAGAGAAGCCTGCTACAATATCATACATTATTTTAAAGGCCTGACATCAAGCTCCTTTATCAAGTCCTGTGTGAGCCACAATTTCCTTGCAGATAACACTCCTCAGAATGGTTGTGCACCTGGACCCTGGAGGCACATAGCTTAGATCCAATCCCAGATCTGCCACTTAAGGAATGTACAACCTTGACCAAGCATCAGCTTCTCAGGACCTCAGACTCCCCATCTGCTAATGGAAATAATAAAAACTACTTCCTCTTAAAGCTGTTGCAGTTTTTTAACCTACAGTGAATTTTCACAGCTGAACGTACCCGTGTAACCACCTTAATCGTGAAACAGAACATTTCCTGGCTCCAGATGTTCTCCTTATGTTCCTTTCCCGTTACTATGTTTTAAACTAACTACCATCCTCAAGTCTAAGAGCATAGATTAGCTTTGTCTACTTTATACCTCTTGTCAATAGAATTATGCAGAATGTGCTATTTTGTATCTGGCATCTTTTCCTTAATATTATGTTCTGAGATTCATCTGTTGCATGTAATTGTGAAAATTTCATGAAGAAACTCTGGAAGATGCAGAAATTGGGAGAAAGGGGCAGGGAGTTTAGAATAAAGAATATGTCAGTATTAGCCTGACATCTTAAGTAGTAGGTGTGAGAATTAAGAATATAGACATTGAAGATCAGACTTTGGGTTGAGGAATTTTTGATAGGTACTATAGTGGGATTTTGGAGGTAAGAGCAAGAACAAATATATTAGAAAATTTTTCTCTGAGAAAAATAAAACCTTAATAGAGAGATCAATAACCTTGTAGTTTTGAGTCATTTTCAGTTTCTATCAGCAGATCAACCCTCCTGGTAAATAGCAATAATTATAAAAGAGCTAAAACTACTGGCAGATTTGATAAATGTTGCTATATTTACATATGTGTAGTTTGGTATTATCTGATAAGGGAATAAATTATATTTAATAGTTCTATTAAAACTGATCTACTCACTCACTAATAAAGATGCCTTGAATAGGGAAGTTAATTAGCATATAAAGAAACCATCACCACTATAATCTGTAGTTTGCTGAAATACCTTCCTTGTAGTCCAAATCTCTCTTCCTTTCTGTACATGAATAAACAGAAATGTTACTATTAGTCTTCATTGGTAAATTAAAGTGGCCACAACTACAAAGAACTGAGGTCAGTTTAGGAAAAGATAGAAAAGTAGTAGTGAAGACCAGTATTTATAGAGAACACCTGCTTTTTTCACATTCCATAAAAATTAGCACTTTGTGAATTATTTCTACTTAAAGTAGTGATATGAGACACTACCATACAAAATGCTAAAAGAAGTCATTGTAAATTTATGCTCCTATTAATTTAGTGCATATTTTTTGAGATTCACTTTTATTCCTGAGTTATAGAACATTTGGTTCCTCCTGCACAGTGTTTCATCATGTGGTGTTCTCATTGTACCATTTCCAGTGAATGAATATTGAATAGCAGTTGCAAAGCTATTTTGAGGGAGTTCTGGTTTCAAGCAGACAATGGAGTCCCTAGAAAAATGCATGATTACAATCTCAGAATGAATTTAAATGTGACTATCTTCCACATTTACATGTATTTAGACAATCTTTATAATGTCATGTTACTTGTGGAGGACTAAGATTATGTGAGAAATGATTATAAAGCAGAAAAGTTAGAGGAGATGATAAAGATTATTTGGCATATTGAAGAGAAGTCCATTGTTTTTGGATAAATGTAAAAATCACTTACAAATTTGCTGTAGTGATTTAAAACCCATATTATATTTGTACTTGTATCTTAAATTATTATCTCCAATGAGAGTTATGAAATGATGTACCAATTCAATGCCTATGTATAAAGATATGGGCCAAAAAACAAGTTTGCTTTAAAAAAAAAAAACTTACAGTAATATATTCAAATGTATACATGAAAACATATCTTGTATATGTGATTTTAGGGTCTTTTAATTTAGTTTTTTAGTTTTGTGTAATTTGGTTATCAGTTTGCTATGATGAATTGGTGGAGGCTTATTTGGAAAATAGCAATAGTAGCATGGCAATAAGTAATGTTTATAAAATACCCAGTATGGTCAAGTTAACTAAGTAAAATAATGGAGCAAGAGCCTTATATAATCTATGCAGAATAATAAATGACACAAATATTAATAATATAACTAAAGTTCAGAGTAAGCCAAGATAACTGTGGGTTTGGAAAATTTCACAGCCTTAAGTCGAAGTTCCTTGAGAGAAGTATAATTCAAAGAGCTAATGATGTGTGTGGGGTGTGGGGGTGCAGCATTATAGGCACAGGACTTCATGAGTCCAAATGAGAATTGGAAATCTGTGTCATTAGTTGGAGGAGGAAGTAGAACCTTTTGACTATTACAGAAATTTCATATAAAGTCAAGTTGTGGGTATCTTATGCCACTGTAAGTTCATTATTTCAGCCTTTTCAGCAAACTTTTCATTATTTCAACCTTTTAAGGCTAACTCAGGTTTCCATATTAGTGCTAATTTTGTAGTAGAAAGTACACCAGATAAAAAGTTGGAGAGCATGGATGTACAAACTTGTCCAATATTGCGATCAAACTTTAGTTTTTATTCTGGAACTACTTCACCTTAATTCTTTTCAACTTGCTTACTATTTCATTTATCTATTACTTTTCTGACTTCCCTTAATAGTATTTCACAGATCTTATCTGGATTTTTCTATTTCATGCATATTCTTATTTTCAAAATTAAATGGAAACTCATTGGTGTCATAGTTCTTAATTAAAGGGTGGGTTAGAGGAAAGGTGAGAGAAAAACATGGTGGAAGGAATAACATAGAAGAAGCCAAAATACATAGATTTGGGTCTCAGGTTTGTCGTTTCCTATCTATGGTGTTAGAAGATGTTACTTCACATTTTGGGACCTCAATTTTCTTATTTGCAAAATGGGTTTTATATCATTGATTTTCAAGCAGTTTATCAAAAATACTTCGATTTTAGAAGGAACACTTCCAAAGACAAATCCTAGAAAGGTGTGGCTGTGTAAGGGGATTGTAGACTCTGTTTCCTCCTTCACATTCTAAATTTCTCCAATTTAAAGAAACAGAATTTTAATATATCAGGGTCCTGCGTAGGGTGTAATTTTAAAAATAAGTGCTCTGAGTGAGTTCAGTGAAAATGACAGAGTAGGTGGCATATAGGACCCATGTCTCCCCAGAAACTAGAGAACAAGCATAAACAATCAGGATACACCTTGTAAGAGTGGAAACAGTCAAAGGTTTACCGCAACCAAGCAAATACTAATCAAGCAAAAAGCAACTTAAAAACAATTGGAAAGCATTATGGTATTTTTACTTGCTGTTGTTCCCCCAGCCTCCTTGGTTTTACAGTAATCTGGAAGACAGTAGCCCAGATTCCCAGGCTGAGAAGCAGTTTCCTGTAACTGTAGGGAGCAGAAAAGACTTTATTATCAAAGAATTGTTTGTATGAACCTGAATGATTCAGGCAAGGCATTTGTCTTCATTTTGCCTAACTCAGAGCTCATTTAGGGTAGGAAATTGGCAGGCATTTCTCAAAAACATTGTAAAGCAAAGAACACACTGCAGTTGCCTAGGGCAAAAGGTTAAAGTTCAAACAAGCTATAGAGCATTGATAGCCTGGGAAGAAAATCTAGAGAGAGAGTTTCTTTGGGAAATTAGGGCATGCCAAAACCCGTACATTCTTGTGAATGTAGAAAGTGACATTTATGGCCAGGGCATACCACATTGTCAGAAAAGACCTATGAAGACCCTAAACTTTCATCTCTGGCTGATCTCTAGGCTTAGTGCATGTAGGAAGTAAAGATAAGGCAAAGTTGTAAACAGCCTTGCTAAGAATTGAAGGAGTGTCTCCAGCAAAGAGTAAATTTGCAAAGATTGTAAGAGATTTAAGTTTTCCTGTCTTTTTTGTTTGTTTTCTTTTTCTCTTCCTTTTTTTTTTTTTTTTTTTTTTTTCTCTTCCTTTTTTTTTTTTTTTTTTTTTTTCTCTTCCTTTTTTTTTTTTTTTTTTTTTTTCTCTTCCTTTTTTTTTTTTTTTTTTTTTTTCTCTTCCTTTTTTTTTTTTTTTTTTTTTTTCTCTTCCTTTTTTTTTTTTTTTTTTTTTTTCTTCCTTTTTTTTTTTTTTTTTTTTTGTAGGTGGGAGAGGGCTCCTGGCATTCAAGGAAATTCTGCCCAACACTAATAGGAAGAGACTTGAGAGATCAAACATGGAAAAGAACATACACTTTACAAAAATACTTTAGAAAAGTCACTAAACAAACAAACATCTACAGGCCATAGAAAGCAATACAAGAAAACTGTGAGGAAGAGGAATAATTGTATTTCCAGAGTTACCACATTATAATATTCAAAAGAGCAAGTTTTCAACGAAGAAATAGAAACATGCAAAGAAACAAGAAAGTATAACACATTCACATAAACTGCAACATTGACAGAAACTGTTTTTAAGAAAGTTCCAATATTGGACTTACTAGGCAAAGACTTTAAATCAACTATATTAAATATGCTCAAAGAGCTAAAGGAAACCATAGACAAAGAGCTAAAGGAAACCAAGAGAACAGTGTATGACAACCAGAGAATATTGACAGAGATAAAAATTATTAAAAAAAAAACAAAACAGACAGACATACTGGAGCTGAAAAGTGCAGAAACAAATGAAAAATTCACTAGAAGAGTTCAGTGGCAGATTTGAGCAGACAGTATAAAATATAAGACAACTTGAAGACAGAGAAATTGTAATTACCTAGTCTGAGGAGCATAAAGGAAAAAGAATGGAGAAAAAATGAACAGAGCCTAAGAGACATGGGGGACACCATTAAACATACTAACATAGACATAATAGAATCCTAGAAGAACAGGAAAGAGAGAAAAGGACAGAAAGACTACTCGAAAAAATAATGGCAAAAAACTCCCTGAATTTAATTTAAAACACACATGCACACACACACACAAATACACACACACAAATCTACATATTTAGAAGTTAAGTGAACTCCAAGAGAGTAAACTCAAAAGAGATCTACACAAAACGTCTCATTATAATCAAATTTTCAAAAGTTGAAGACAAGGTTATAATCTTGAAAACATCAAATTAAGCACAAAGAAAGTGGAAGGAAAGATATTGTAAAATAATAGAAACCAATGAAGTGACTTACAAGGGATCCTCAATATTAACAGCATATTTCTTATCAGTAACCATAGAGGCCATAAGTGAGTGGGATGACATTTTTAAAGTGCTGAAAGGGGAAAAAAAATCTATCAACCAACAATCCTATACAGGCATACCTCAGAGATATTGCACATTCGATTCCATACCATCACAATAAAACAAATATCACAATAAAGCAAGTCACACAAATATTTTTGGTTTCCCAGTGCATATAAAAGTTATATTTATACTATACCATAGTCTATTAAGTGTGCAATAGCATTATGTCTATAAAACCACATGCATACCTTAATTTAAAAATAATGCTGTTTGAGAACTGGCACTGATAGACTTGCTCAATGCAGGGTTGCCACAAACCTTCAATTTGTAAAAAAAAATGCAACATTTCTTAATCACAATAAATCAAAGTGCAATAAAATGAGGTATGCCTGCATCTGACAAAACTATCCTACAAAAGTGAAGGAGAAATTAGAATAGTCCTAGGTAAACAAAAGCTAAGGGAGTTTTTTGTTAGCAGATCTGCCCTGTAAGAAATATTATATGGAGTCCTTCAGGCTGAAACAAAAGATAATAAACAGTAACTCAAAGACATGAATAAATAAAGAACTGTGGTAAAGATAACAGTAGAGGTAAACATTAAAGCCAGTATTATTTTATTTTTAGCTTGTAAATCTTCTATTTACTTCCTATATGATTTAAAGGACAAATGTATTAAACAATAAATATAATACTATGTTAACCAGCACACACAGTGTATGTAGATGTAAGTTGTGACAATAGCAATATAAAGAGGGAGAAAACAAAGATGGATGGAAACAGTTTTTGTATGCTATTGAAGTTAATTTAATATCAACTCAATGTCAATTGTTATAAATTAGGATTAGTTGTAATTCCCATGGTAACAACTGCAAAAATATCTTTAAATATTCACACAGGGAAATGAGAAAAGAATCAAAATGGTACTCTACAGAGAATTATAATATAGGATATGTTCACTAAGTATTAGTGAACATTGAGTTAATTAAGAACTAACGAATAGAAAGATAACTTAAAATTCCCCACGTTTTTATATTCCCATGGGTCAAAGAAAAAAATCATAAGCCAAGTTAGAAACCATTTTGAATTCAGTGATAATGGAATTAAGATACCTCAACATTTGTGAAGTGCAACTAAACCAGTGTTCAGAGAAAAATTCATATCTCTAAATGAGTAAAATAAAAAATCATAAAAGCTTGAATAAAATTATAAAAGGTTCTAGCTTATGAAACTGGAGAAAGATGAACAAATGAAGCACAAAGAAAGTGGAAGTAAAGATACAGTAAAATAATAGAAACTGATGAAATAGAATTGACAATATACATTTGAGAAAATAAACTAAAAATTGGTTCTTTAAGCAATTAATACATTTGACTTACCTCTAGAAAAATTAATCAGGAGAAAAAAAGGGAGAAAGGACATGTTATGAATCCCATAAATAAAAAATGACATTGCAACAGATACTCAAGATATCAAAATGATTAGAATCGACCATTGTGACCAACTGAATGAAAATAAATCTGCATCAGTTTCAAGTAATAATATCTTTCTTTAAAAGGACAGAAAAATCATTATCCACAAACTGAACTTCACTGCAATTAAAAGACTTTGCTCATCAAAAGACAATATGAAGGGAATGAAAAATGAAGTCACAAACAGTAAGAGGATATAATACATTCCTAGGCAGGGCAATCCAATTTTAGGAATGGACAAAAATTTTTTTTTCTTGGAGTAAAATTGCTTTACAATGTTTTGTTAGTTTCTGCTGTACAGTGAGGTGAATCAGCTATATGTATACATAAATCCCTCCCTCGGGGACCTCCCTCCCCCACCAACCCACCCATCTAGGCCATCATAGACCTGAGCTCCCGGTTCTAAACAGCAGGTTCCCACTAGCTATCTATTTTACACACAGTAGTGCATTTATGTCAAACCTAATCTCCCAATTCATCCCACCTGCCCCTTCCCACTCTGTGTCCACATATCCCTCCTCTATGTCTGCGTTTATATTCCTGCCCTGCAAATAGATTATCTGTGCCATTTTTGCAGATTCCACATATATTCATTACTATACAATATTTATTTTTCTCTTTTTGACTTACTTCACTCTGTATGACAGGCTCTAGGTCCATCCACATCTCTACAAATGACCCAATTTCATTCCTTTTTAAGGCTGAGTAATATTCCATTATATATATGTACCACATCTTCTTTATCCATTCATCTATCAATGGACATTTAGTTTGTTTCCATGTCCTGGCTATTGTAAATAGTGCTGCAATGAACATTGGGGTACATGTGACTTTTTGAAATATGGTTTTCTCATGATATATGCCCAGTAGTGGGATTGCTGGGCCATATGGTAGTTCTATTTTTAGTTTTTTAAGGAACCTCCATACTGTTCTCCACAGTAGTTGTATCAACTTACATTCCCACCAACAGTGCAAAAGGGTTCCCTTTTCTCCACACCCTCTCCAGCATTTATTGTTTGTAGATTTTTTGATGATGGCCATTCGGACCGGCATGTGGTGACAAGTCATTGTCATTTTTATTTGCATTTATCTAATAATTAGTGCTGTTCAGCATGTTCTCATGTGCCTCTTGGCCATCTGTGTGTCTTCTTTAGTGAAATGCCTACTTAGGACTTCCACCTATTTTTTGACTGGGTTGTTTGTTTTTTGATACTGAGCTGCATGAGCTGTTTGTATATTTTGGAGACTAATCCTTTGTCTATTGCTTTGTTTGCAAATATTTTCTCCCATTCTGAGGGCTGTCCTTTTGTCTTGTTTATAGTTTGCTTTGCTATGCAAAAGCTTTTAAGGTTAATTAGTTCCCATTTGCTTATTTTTGTTTTTATTTTCATTACTCTAGGAGGACAGTCATAAAAGATCTTGCTATGATTTATGCCAAAGAGTGTTTTCTCTGTGTTCCTCTAAGAGTTTTATAGTGTCTGGTCTTACATTTAGATATTTAATCCATTTTGAGTTTATTTTTGTGTATGTTGTTAGGTAGTGTTCTAACTTAATTCTTTTACATGTAGTTGTTCAGTTTTCCCAGCACCACTTATTGAAGATGCTGTCTTTTCTTCATTATATATCCTTGCCTCCTTTGTCATAGATTAGGTGACCATAGGTGCATGGGTTTTTCTCTGGGCTTGCATCCTGTTCCATTGATCTATATTTCTGTTTTTGTGCCAGTACCATACTATCTTGATTACTGTAGCTTTGTAGTATACTCTGAAGTTGGGGAGCCTTATTCCTCCAGGTCCATTTTTCTTTCTCAAGATTGCTTTGGCTATTTGGGGTTTTTTGTGTTTCCATGCAAATTGTAAAATTTTTTGTTCTAATTCTGTGAAAATGCCATTGGTAGTTTGTTAAGGATTACATTGAACCTATAGATTGCTTTGGGTAGTATATTCATTTTCACAATATTGATTCTTCCAATTCAGGAGCATGGTATATCTCTCCATCTGTTTATCTCATCTTAAACTTCTTCCAATTTTGTTTATCTTCTCAAAGAATCAGCTTTTCATTTTATTGAAATTTGCTATTGTTTTCTTCATTTCTATTTCATTTATTTCTGCTCTGATCTTTATGATCTCTTTCCTTCAACTAGCTTCGGGTTTTCTTTGTTCTTCTTTCTCTAGTTTCTTTAGTTGTAAGGTTAGATTATTTATTTGAGATTTTTCTTATTTCTTGAGGTTGGATTGAACTGCTGTAAACTTCCCTCTTAGAACTGATTTTGCTGCATTCCATAGGTTTTAGGTTGTCATGTTTTCATTGGCATTTGTTTCTAGGAATATTTTGATTTCCTCTTTGATTTCTTCAGTGATCTCTTGGTTATTTAGCAGTGCACTGTTTAGCCTCTGTTTGTTTGTGTTTTTTACAGTTTTTTTTTCTGTAATTGATTTCTAATCTCAAAGCATTGTGGTTGAAAAAGACACGATACAATTTTAATTTTCTTAAGTTTTCTGAGGCTTGATTTGTGCCCCAAGATATGTTCTATCCTGGAGAATGTTCCCTGTGCACTTGAGAAGAAAGTGTATTCATCCGCTTTTGGGTGGAATGTCCTATAAATATCAATTAAATCTATCTGGTGTGTTGTGCCATTTAAAGCTTGTGTTTCCTTATTTATTTTCTGTCTGGATAATCTGTCCATTGGTGTAAGTGAGGTGTTAAAGTCCCCCACTATTATTGTGTTACTGTCGATTTCCCCTTTCATGGCTGTTAGCATTTGCCTTATGTATTGAGGCCTTCCTATGTTGGGTGCATATATATTTATAATTGTTATATCTTCTTGGATTGATCCCTTGATCATTATGTAGTGTTCTTCCTTATGTCTTGTAACAGTCTTTATTTTGAAGTCTATTTTATCTGATATGAGTATTGCTACTCCAGCTTTCTTGTGATTTCCATTTGCATGGAATATCTTTTTCCATCCCCTCAGTTTCAGTCTGTATGTGTCCCTAGGTCTGAAGTGTGTCTTTTGTAGACAGCATATATATGGTTCTTGTTTTTGTGTCTATTCAGCCAGTCTGTCTTTTTTTTGGAGCTTTTAATCCATTCACATTAAAGGTGATTATCGCTATGTATATTCCCATTACCATTTTCTTAATTGTTTTGAGTTTGTTTTTTGGGCATCTTTTTCTTCCCTTGTGTTTCCCACCTAGAAAATTCCTTTAGTATTTGTTGTAAAGCTGGTTTGGTGGTGATGAATTCTCTTAGCTTTTGCTTGTCTGTAAAGCTTTTGATTTCTCTGTTGACTTTGAAGGAGATCCTTGCTGGGTAGAGTAATCTTGCTTGTAGGTTTTTCCCTTTCATCACTTTAAACATATCCTGCCACTCTCTTCTGGCCTGCAGAGTTTCCGCTGAAAAATCAGCTGATAATCTTATGGGGAGTCCCTTGTATGTTATTTGTTGCTTTTCCTTTGCTGCTTTTAACATTTTTTCTTTGAATTTAACTTTTGATAGTTTGATTAATATGTGTCTTTGTGTGCTTCTCCTAATATTTATCCTGTATGGGACTCTCTGCACTTCCTGGACGGGGGTGACTATTTCCTTTCCCATGTTAGGGAAGTTTTTGACTATAATGTCCTCAAATATTTTCTTAGACCTTTTCTCTTTCTCTTCTTCTTCTGGGACCCCTATAATTGGAATGTTGGTGTATTTAATATTGTCCCAGAGGTCTCTGAGACTGTCCTCGATTCTTTTCAGTCTTTTTTTTCTGCTCCTCGGCAGTTATTTCCACCATTCTATCTTCCAGCTCACTTATTTGCTTTTCTGCCTCAGGTTTTCTGCTATTGCTTCCTTCTAGTGTATTTTTCATTTCAGTTATTGTGTTGTTCATCATTGTTTGTTTGTTCTTTAGTTCTTCTAGGTCTTTGTTAACATTTCTTATATTTTCTCGATCTGTGCCTGCATTCTATTTCTGAGATTTTGGATCACCTTTACTATCATTACTCTGAATTCTTTTTCAGGTAAGTTGCCTATTTCCTCTGCACTTATTTGGTTTTGTAGGTTTTTACCTTGCTCCTTAGTCTGTAACACACTTTTTTCTCATCTCATTTTTTCTGATGGGTGGACTTGTGTTCTTGGCTTACTGGTTGTTTGTTTTGAGACCTCCAGCACTGGAGTTTGCAGGCAGTTTTGTAGAGCTGGGTCTTTGTGCTGAGTTGAAGACCTCCAGGAGACCTCACTCCAATTAATATTCCCTGGGGTCTTAGGTTCTCTTTTAGTCCAGAAGTTTGGAATTGGCACTCCCACGCAGAAGCTTAGACCTGACCCCTGGCCTGGGAACCAAGATCCTGCAAGCCACATGGCATGGCAAAAGAAAAAAAAAAAAAAAAGAAGAAGCAGTACAATAACAAAGAATAAAAATAAAATAAAATTAGAAAAATAAAAAATATATTAGGAAAAATAAAAATATAAGTGAAACAACAACAAGGTAAAACAGAACCACAACAGAAAAAAAGGGGGGGTAGGGACAAGCGAAAAGGAGCAGAACAATAACAAAGAATAAGGAATAAAATAAAATTAGAAAAATAAAAATACTATTAGAAAAAATAAAAATATAAATGAAACAACAAAGTAAAACAGAACTACAACCTGAAGGAAAAAAAAAAAGAAGGCTGGAAAAGACCTTGGCTGTGGGGGGGCAGGGCTTAGGTGGGGGCAGGGCAAGAAGGCTGGAAAAGACCTTGGCTGTGGGGGGGCATAGCTTAGGTGGGGGCAGGGCTTAGTTGGGGTGGGATTTAGGGCAAGGAGTGGGGCCTAGGCTCAGAACCCACATGACCAGAAAAGGCATCAGGGTCAGAGGGGGTCTGAGTGTGAAGTGCAGAGGTAAGGCCCTGGGTGGGGGTGTGGGGGCAGGGCTTAGGCCCAGTGTGGCTGGAGGGAGCCTCGGAGGGTGGAGGATTCGGCCAGGGACCTCAGCAGGCTCTCTGGGGCCCAAGTGGGCAGGGAAAACGCTGGCTGTGTTCCCTTCTGATCCTCCGATCTGCCAAGGGTCTCTCCTCATCCCTGCTGATCACCGTGGGTGGGCCCCTCCCAAGCATGGGAATCCCTCCCCTCCCCCAGCTGCCCTTCAGGGGCACCAGTCCTGTCTGTCCAGCCTCTACTTTTCCTCCCCCTTCTCTCCCTCCCATATCCTCAGGATCCATGTGGCCAGAGAGGGCCTCAGAGGGAAGAGGATCAGGTCCAGTACCTCAGAAGGCTCCCCAGGGCCCAAGTGGGCAGGGGAAAGAGTAGCCACATTCCCTTCCTATCCTCCATTCTCCCTAGGGTCCCTCCCCTCTCCGTTGATCCCGTAATGGTGGGTGGGACCCTCCGGGCATGGCAACCCCTCCCTTCCCCCAGCCAACCCTCAGGGGCACCGGCCTTATCCTGCCTCCACTTCTCCTCTGCCCTCCCTCCCCCCACTTCCTACCCAGTTGCTCAGGGGTTCCTCCCATCCCCTTAGGTGTCTGTGGTCCCCCACCAGTGCCTGGCATGTGCCCTAGTTGTGAGGAGACACAAGCTCAACGTCCTCCTAGTCTGCCATCTTGACTCTGCCCCCAGGAAAGGGCAAAATATTTGACCATGTTTTCACAAAAGCAAATGGCCAATGGGCATATGAAAAAATATGCAACATATGCAACCAAATATAAACCACAATGAGTCATCACAATCTCACTTCCAGCAGGGCAATAGTTATTGCTGGTGAGAGTAGTAACTAGAGGGAGACAAAAGTAAGTATGCTGGGATACTGGTAAGTGGGCTTCTTCATCTGGATTCTGATTACATGCGTGAGTTCATTTTGTGAAAATTTGTTCACCTGTACAGGTATGATTTCAGCAGTTTACTATACTACAGTATAGTTCAAAAACCTGCAAGAGCACAAAGAAAAAGAAAATGAATTAGGGAGTCAAACAGAAGATGTTTTGATTTTGTCTTCATATTTGCACCTGCATATTTTTTCCTTCTTTAGATGCTAACTTTGTTCATACTGTTTGTTCACAAGTTTACTGAAGGGGAAGCTAGGGAAGAGATCTGTTCATCTGTGAATTACTTACTTGTTCTTCATGTTTACTTCTTTAATCTACAGGAAGAACCAACAGGTTAGGTAAGGTATTATGTGATCAAAGGATTTGAAAAGTGTGCTTGGGCTGGAGATCAGCAGAGCTTGGGGGTGCCTGCTTTAAGTTTAGTTGCAATATAGCTTTGCTAAAGTGACAAGGCAAAAGGGGTTTCCTGCTGAGGACAGTTTCCTGCAAAGAGCTGCTTAAAAATCCCTCCACCCACCCCCATCAGATATCATTCCATTTCTATGGGATTAGGGAAGAAGGTCTGTCTTCTGTAACTGCTTCATGCTGAGAAAGGGCATTGAAGTCTTAGAGTGAAATATATCGACATGGGTTTGAAGCATCTCTTTGTTGACAACTTTAGTTGCCCACTTACATATATGGGTAGAACAAGCTACAATTATTTTGATGGCCATAAAGATGTAGATTATTATGAGAAAGAGTGTTAATCCTATTCTCTTAAGGCCAATTCTTGGAATTGTGCTAACCATAGATTCAGTACTGCTCAAGATGGAGCAGCTTATGTCAAGGCTGCTGTCTAGTCACCATGCAGTTAGCTTTTTCCCTCTGGTGGCAGTGATAGTATCTGTAAAACAACTCAGGAATGTGCATCAGACAATGAGTCTGTGACTCTATTTTCCTAATCATTAACTGCTCAAGCTTGCTCTTTTTTGACTCAGGGAGGCCTGAGAGATTTCAGCTTTTTTACAAACAAGAGGCAGGGGACTTGGAGGGGCCTTTGTACTTGGGGGTGCGGGGCCCTGCAGGGTTTTGCTCCAGTTCCATAACTATAAGTGAACATAAACTAAAGAAAATAATGTAGCTAGAGCTTAATTACTATAGCTAATAGAATTTCTTCACTATTAAATTATTTCTACCAATTTACTACAACTTTAGTAAACTACAGGGCTAAGAGTGGGTAGAACATTTGTGGCATTGTGTCCTTCTGTGTTGAGTAACACAGTCACAGTCCCACAATGGTCTTCTATCTTTAATAGAGGAGGCAATAAAAAAAGTATTCTAGGAGATTTCTTCTACCAGAGGCCAGATTATTTGGAGAAAATTTGATCTCTGTCTATAGAGTTGCACTAGAGGTTTTTTGTTTGTCTATTTTCTGGGTCCAAAACCAGTGAGTAACATTCCCAAAGCAGTCTTTAAGTTTGGCTGTGTCTTTAGTCTTTGAGATGTAGAGTGTATAATGAGAAATCTTTTCTCTGTTGCCCCTATGTACTGATTCAACATCAACAACAGAGGAGAGGAGGCAAGTAGAGACATCCAATACCTATTACAGAATTTAAGAAGATATTAAAATAGAAGTAGCTGAGAAAATAAGTAAAGGAGGTAGAAATGGGTGAAAAGTTATTCAATACTATACATTCACTAGTTAGTCAAAGTTTAAATATTTAACTAATGTGAAAAGGAAAACTTGACTTATTACTTAATTATAAGTGTTTATAATATGACATGGCACTACTTTGTAGATTTACTTCAACAAACCATAGTAAAAATTCTATAAGCAAGATTCAGAGGCAGACATAATTCTCTCAGAAATTTATATTTCAAAACATTTAAGGGGACTTCTGTCTCTGACCAAGATAGAGTAAAAGGGCCACAAGAAAAAACAAAAAACCCATGCAAAATATAGGGAGAAAAATGGTTTTCATGACAGTAGACATTAAGCAAGAAGTGATCCTTGGGAAATGGGAAACAAAAGAGGTGAACCTATGACTGCACCATCTTCCTGCCTAAAATAAGTTCTCTGCTTCAGATTTGTGAGGGGAATCCCACATCTGCACAATTCTTTCTGCACTACACTTGGCCTTGTTCTGTTGGCTAGAAGCAAGTCACAGGTCTTGCCCATGCAGCAAGGCGAGGGGATTATACAGGGCAAGAACACCAACACCAGGAGGTAGGAATTACAGATGCCATCCTAAAGTCTGTCTGCTACAATTATGAACAACTTTTTGTCCATAATTCAACAACTTCTATGAAATGGAAAAATTCCTTAAAAGAAAGATTTTCCCCAAATGTTTAAAGCAGCTTTAATAATAGCCAAATATCATATAATATAATAGCCAAATACTGGAAAGAGACCAAATGCCATCAACAGATGAATGGATAAACAAGCTGGTATTATCTAGACAACAGAATATGACTAAGCAATAAAAGGAGTAACAACCACATGCAATAAAACAGATTAATCTCTAAATAATTATGATGAGTGTAAGAAGCCTGAACAAGGAATCAGTCCATGCTCCAAGTGGAAGAAGTAGCATAAAATCCAGACTTCTTTCGATGTGTTTTTTCCTCTTTGTGATTTTGGCACCACAGGGCCTGGTTGTCCCAGTCACTCTCTACTGCCTTGAAATAACTTTTTAAAAATTCTTAATTCTTATTCAAATTTTCTAACTATTCATTGTGGACTATTTGTTCTGAAATAAGCTGCTCTGTCATAGTCAGAAGCAGAAGATTGCCATCTCTCAAGTGCAAAATTTAAAAATTAGAACATAATATCAAGATTTGTAAGATGCAACACCACCATGTCTAGTTTGTATCTAAGCCAGTGTTAATGAAATATTCTTGTTCCTTTATTCTTACTAAACACATAAACATTTTTTAATTTATGGAAAATGGCCAGATAATAGAGTTTCTGTTTTTTTTTTTTTTTTTTTTTTTTTTTTTGCGGTATGCGGGCCTCTCACTGTTGTGGCCCCTCCCGTTGCGGAGCACAGGCTCCAGACGCGCAGGCTGAGCGGCCATGGCTCATGGTCCCAGCCGCTCCGCGGCACCTGGGATCCTCCTGGACCGGGGCACGAACCCACGTCCCCTGCACTGGCAGGCAGACTCCCAACCACTGCGCCACCGGGAAAGCCCCCAGAGTTTCTGTTTTTTGAAGCATGGGAAATAACTGTTGAATGAGTGTAACATACTGATCCAATAATCCCTTTTGGTATTCCCACCAAAGACTACTTACTTCATGTGTGTCCAATAAAGCCAGATATGTGTAGTTTTGTAGAAAATCCTGTGTAATCAATCACTGTTTTAATTAACATTATTACTAACATTTTTCTGATGTGATAAAGTTAAAATTATGATCATACGTTTTGCAGATAAATAATTTTAATCAAAGAACATGATTCATGTCAGTGGACTTATGGCAGTTGGTTAAATTGGTTCATCTTATGAGACTAAAATAAAAGGAGAAGGATGTGGTAAAGCAAGAAGGACAGCAGAACACAGACAAAATTATTTGCAGGAGAAATGCCGTATATTGCAAGAGCCATCAGCATTAACATCATTTAACATTTATTGACTTTTCTTGAAATTTACTGCTTTGTATTCATCATAAAATTTAATCTGTGTAACAAACATGGATATTAATTATTAGTATAGATTTGTAAATAAGAAAACAATTTCAGAAATTAACAAATAATACATGGCAGAGAGAGAATTAAAAGACAATTCTGTCTCTCACAGCTTCAGCTTCAAGACTGAAGTCTTTTTTTTAATTAAAGTAGTAGAATGAACACTTAACAGCAGCAACTCCCTGTAGAAGTAACCCAAGAAGGGTGTAAATGAATCCTAGGGAGTTTGGAAGACACCCCAAAATCCCAAGCATATACTGAGCTGTTGTCTCAGAAAGGTAGGGCTAGACTGTGAATGCAACTGAGAAACTTTAAGCATCATCCATTTATTTATTCATTAGTGTTTATTGAGTGTACCTTGCTATGGAAGGCACGTGTTCTGAAGCATTAAACTGAATGGCACAGATTTAGGTTTGTCAAAGGGGATATTTTTCAAGCTTTAGTAAAGTCAGTAACATCAATTTGAAGAGATTTGAGATCTTAATGATTTAATTCTTCTTAATGAAAAATAATAAAATGGTATTATTATTAATGAAAATTACAGAATAGATAAAATAGCATGGAATAGATTATATACAAGCTTATTTCATCTAATAAGGTATTCATTGTTTGTCTGTATGAACTTTTGTTTATGCATATACATATAATTCATACATATATGCTGCATCATGATGTAAAATATATTTTTTCTTCTTTCTCAGTCAAAAAGATTGAAAGACACCATCATTCTAAGGAACAATGGAGAATATTTACTCAGAAACAAGAGTCTACAAAAATTAACATTCAAGTACTTTATGTTACCTTATGGAATATTTTGAAAATTAGTACCTTAGAGAGTAACCAGTGATCTGACATGATGAAATTTTCCCTGCTGTAGTCTAAAAAAATTTAATTACATTATTTTCACCTACCTTAATAATCTGGCATCAAAAATAGAAATTAAAAAATCACTTTCTTGTTTTACATTTGTTTTTATAATTAATAATAACAGATATTTGTTATTTCCTATAGAAACAATCCTAATCAGCCAATCATTCTTGCTTTTAGCCTCCTTCCAAAAAGCCGAAGACAAGTTATTACAGATGGAATAGCTTAAAGAAATCAATGAAAGAAAAAGTTTTTTCTATTTCAAAGCTCCCAATTCACATTATTTTTTCATACCCGTGATCTGGCATTTGAGCCATTTCTGATTAAAATTCTTCTACTGATCCAGGTTGGCCTTAAAGCTTGATGGCTTACATATTTGTTTACAAACTGGCAGCATTTATCTTATGAGCTGTGAGTCTTGGGACAATAATATATTTATTGGGGCCAGTATTCACATAGTCACATCATGAAAAGTATTTATTACATGCTGTTTATAGTGCCATGAACTTTTTTTGCTTTTGACGTAGGAAATAAAAGTCTGCAGCAGGACTTTGAAATAATATTGCTTTCCTATAGGACACACTGGCTGTATTATGTACATTAATTCACTACATGCAAAAATATCCAGCATTTTTAACAAATCTGTCTTATATAACAAACAATAGAACTCATGACATTCAAGGGAAACCTTAGCAAAATAAATTACACTACAACATAGTCATGATATTAAACTCACTGAAAGAGAGATGGAACTACAACAGTCTGATTTGTTGGTCTAAACAGAAATTATTGAAAATGGCATTTCACATAAAAAGACTTAGTTAAACATTTACTAAATTAATTAGTCTGAAGCTTTTTATTTGTGTGTTTTTAAGTAAACAATTTCATTTATATATATATAAAAGATATATATAATATTTAACGTGACTTGTCAAATTAACAATGGCTTAAAAAAGTATCATCTTAAAATGGACCTTTAACCTGGACTCCCTAATCTTTGGAGTGATCAGGTGTGGTTTTGCATACTGTACATTGCACAAGGCACCCAGCTTATGGCGGGGTAGAGTGGGGTGACAGAGGGTAGGATGAAGCCAAACTTCCCTTTGTTAAAAGGAGGGATTTCTTTTAAATTTTCAAAAACAACAACAAAAAGTTATTACCTATAGGCTGACAGAAGCTTTGCATAACTTCTTTTCACTAGTCCATGCTCTCTTCAGCCCCTGATCTTGTGCAACCTACTGCCAGAATCAATAGAGTTGAGTGGAAAAATATTACCCTCAGCGTGACCACTTTTGCAGGAGGGCTACAGAAAATGTCTTAGGATAGATTATAACACAAATCAAAATAGGCTTGTATTTTTAAAAAATTATTTACATTATCAATATAGAAAACACTTTAAAATTTTGCTTTAGGTTATATGGCTATGTTTTTAAGGAAAAAACTCATTTTAAAAACCATTTTTAAATACAAGTGTTTTTGGTGTGTCCCAGAATATAGTAAAATCAGTTTTCCAATCCAGAAATTGTTTTAAAAAGTATTTCAATTTTTGCTCATTTTAGCCTCTCTTAGTCAAAATTATATGATGAAGACGATTAAAGCCTATGTAATCACTAATGATTATAATTGTGTTATTGGGTTAGAAATGCTAATAAAATTTACATTTTATATCATATTCACTCACAAAATATAGATCTTCCCTATCTGTAGCCTAGCAAACAAATAAAATTAGATTTGTCTTCTAGCTTTTCTGTATTGATGAAACTACCTGATCTTCACAATGTAATTTATTTCTACAGGCATCTTCCCAAGTCCATTCTGTCTTTACCAATTAGATGTGCCGTTCATCCCTTTTCTGTTATGCATTCCACTCTAGATAGTCATTTGATCCATTGATCCGCAGAAAACTCCTTTGCTTTTGTCTCATGTGACTCTACAACCAGCAAAACCTGTAAAAACAACCAGTAAAAACAGCCTTCCCTCTTGAGCCTCTCTCCCATCTTCCGTATCCCACCCTTCTAGGTCAACGCAAAGCACCTAGCCAATCTCCCTGTGCTATGCTGCTGCTTCCCACCAGCCAACAATTTTACATTTGGTAGTGTATATAAGTCGATGTTACAGAAACTAACACTGTATTGTGAGACAATTATACTCCAATAAAGATGTATTAAAAAAAAAGCCTTATACTATACAGTAGGGGCAAACACAGAAGGTATTGGAGAGTAAGTATGCACTGTTAGTATACGTGGCCTGTTTTGATATTTTGTTTATTGTTGTTGCTTCTTGGTGAGAAAAAATACAGCAGGAATGTAGAAAATACAACACTCATCTCTCTCCATCCAAAACCACAAATGCTAATTTTTGCCACTTAAACTTTTAACCTAATTCTTGAAAAAAACAACACAGATATACTGCATTCCATTTTAATCAGCTCTTAACATTTTCAGTTTGTATTTGCTAGTTTATTTTTCTTTTTTCTTTTTTTTTTTTTTTTTTAGAACATTTTGGGATAGGAGTTTTATTGATTTATTTATGCTGTGTTGGGTCTTCGTTTCTGTGCGAGGGCTTTCTCTAGTTGTGGCAAGCGGGGGCCACTCTTCATCGCGGTGTGCGGGCCTCTCACTGTCGCGGCCTCTCTTGTTGTGGAGCACAGGCTCCAGACGCGCAGGCTCAGTAGTTGTGGCTCACGGACCCAGTTGCTCCGCGGCATGTGGGATCCTCCCATACCACGGCTCGAACCCGTGTCCCCTGCATTAGCAGGCAGATTCCCAACCACTGCGCCACCAGGGAAGCCCCTGTATTTGCTAGTTTTTTAAACATATAGTTCTTAAGTTGAGATACATAATACATATACAAAAAAGGGTGTAAAACAAAACTTGCAGTTAAACAAGTTATTACAAAGTGAACACTCTGTATCATCTCCCAGGTCAGAATACATAACATTGTTAGAATCTCAGGAATTGTTCCCAATTGTCTCTTCCACACAACATCTTATTCCCTATAAAATACTGTTGCTCTGAACCCTGTGGCAATCAGTACCTTGTTTTGTTGAGTTTAGCCTCCACCTGTGCATTACAAATAGTTTAGTTTTTTCTAATTTTGAAATTTATATCAATGGTATCACACACTATATGTTTTATGTGTCTGGCTTTGACGTGACATTATATTTTTCAGATTTAAATATATAGCTTGTCCATTTCCTTCCTATGTTGTATGCCATTTCATGAATATACAATTTAATTCTTTATTTTATTATTGACAGAGATTTAGGTTGTTTCCAGTTTTTCTCAATGTGAGCGACATCTGTATCCTAGGGTAGTTGAGCATGCATTTGTCTAAAGTGTATAGTTGCAGTGGAATCACATTTAAAAGGATATTTGAATTTCCAACTTGATCAAACTCACTTCCATAGTCCATGTACTAGTTTACACTCCTATGAGCAGTATATAAGAATTCGATTGCTCTATACTTTTGGAGTAGAAATTGTTGATGATTTTAATGTATTGCCAAGTCATTACAGCAAGTGTGTGTGATGGCATCTATTATAGTTTTATTTTGTATTTACTTTATTGCTATTGAGCTAAATTGCATTTACATATATTTCCCCTATAAAATACTTTGGGAACATTTCTTTGCAAAGTATCTAAGATATTTACTCATTTTTTCTGTTGGATTATTTTTCTTTTATCTTTGCTTTGTAGAATTTCTTTTTCTAATTTATTTTATTCAAGCTTAGTTGATTTACAATGTTGTGTTAATTTCCGCTATAAAGCAAAGTGATTCAATTATACATATATATATTATTTTTCATATTCTTTTCTATTATGGTTTATCATAGGATATTGAATATAGTTCCTTGTGCTATACATTAGGATCTTGTTGTTTATGTATTCTACATATAATAGTTTGCATCTGCTAATCCCAACCTCCCAATTCATCCCTCTCCCACTCCCCACCCTTGGCAACTGCAAGTCTGTTCTTTATGTCTGTGAATCTGTTTTGTAGACAAGTTCATTTGTGTCATATTTTAGATTCCATGTGTAAGTGATATCATATGGTATGTCTTTCTCTTTCTGACTTATTTCCCTTAGTATGATAATCTCTAGGTTCATCTATGTTGCTGCAAATGTCATTATTTTATTCTTTTTTATGGCTGAGTAGTATTTCATTGTATATATGTATATATGTATATATGTACATCTTCATCTATTCATCTATCAGTGGATATTTAGGTTGCTTCCATGTCTTGGCTATTGTGAATAGTGCTGCTATGAACATAGGGGTGCATATATCTTTTTGACTTATAGTTTTATCTAGATATATGCCTAGGAGTGAGTTGCTGGATCATATGGCAACTCTACTTTTAGCTTTTTTTTTTAACCTTTTGACCACACTGCACAGCATGTGTAATCTTAATCCCCAACTTGGGACTGAACCTATGCCCCTGCATTGGAACTGCAGATTCTTAACCCCTGGACTGCCAGGAAAGTTCCTTTATTTTCAGTTTTTTGAGGAAACTCTGTACTGTTTTTCATAGTGGCTGTACCAATTTACATTCGCACCAACTGTGTAGGAGGGTTCCCTTTTCTCCACACCCTCTCCAGCATTTGTTATTTGTAGACTTTTTATGATGGCCATTCTGACTGGTGTGAGGTGGTACCTCACTGTTGTTTTGATTTGTATTTCTCTAATAATTAGTGATGTTGAGCATCTTTTCACATGCCTGTTGGCTATCTATATGTCTTCTTTGGAGAAATGCCTATTTAGGTCTTCTGCCCATTTTTTGAGTGGTTTGTCTGATTTTTTGTTATTGAGCTGTATAAGCTGTTTGTATATTTTGGAAATTAAGCCCTTGTCACTCGCATCATTTGCAAATATTTTCTCCCAGTCTGTAGGTTGTCTTTTTGTTTTGTTTATGGTTGTAGAATTTCTTTATATATTCTAGATATTAATCCTATATTTGTGTTATGGACTATAAATATCTTCTGCTACTTAGCACCTTTGCTTTTAATAGTGTCTGTAGGTTTATTTTTCATACATTTGCTTCCCTTAGTTTTTCTATCAATGACAGATACCCCTAATTCCCAAACTGTGTCTTAAGGTACTTCAGGATACCAAACTGAATTCACAGATATGCTGTAGGACATTTTAAATTTTCAAAAGATATTCAGCAATACTGAATATCTTTTGAACAATGTGTAAAATACTAGCTT
Source organism: Neophocaena asiaeorientalis asiaeorientalis (assembly GCF_003031525.2). Lineage (NCBI taxonomy): Eukaryota > Metazoa > Chordata > Mammalia > Artiodactyla > Phocoenidae > Neophocaena > Neophocaena asiaeorientalis. The sequence goes on from NW_020173758.1 coordinate 7,948,108, forward strand.
GAAGAAGTTAACAGTTTCAGCATTATATTGTGCTACACTCTTTTGAATGATAAAGTATTTTTGCAAAGTTAGATTTCTAGTGTTTTTTGTGATCCAAAGCAATTACCATTCTAGACCCAGACCTTACACTGTTCACAAAAATTAACTCAAATTTGATCGCAGGTATAAACATAAAACTCAAAACTATAAAACTCCTAGAAGATAAATAGGAGAAAACCTAGACGACCTTGGATATGGTGATAAGTTTTTCCATATAATACCAAAGGCCATATCCATGAAAGAAAGGATTGATAAGCTGGACCTCATTAAAATTAAAAACTTATACTCTGTGCAAGACAATATCAAGATAATTAGAAGACAAGACACAGTTTTGGAGAAAGTATGTGCAAAAGATATCTGATGAAGAATTGTTATCCAAAACACACAAAGAACTCTTACAACCTAGCAGTAATAAAACAATCTGATTTTAAAAATTCCAAAGAGCTTAAGAGACTCCTCACCAAAGAAGATATACAGATGGCAAATAAGCATATAAAAAGATGTTCCAGGTCATAGATCATAAAGGAAATGCAAATTAAAACAACAATGAAATACCACTACACACCTATTAGAATACCCAAAATCTAGGCACTGACAACAACAAATTCTGGCCAAGATGTGGAGCAACAGGAACTCTCATTCATTGCTGGTAAGAATGAAAAATGCTACTGCCACAGTTTGGCAGTTTCTTACAAAATTAAACTTACTCTTACCATGTGATATGGCAGTCATGTTCCTTAGTATTCACCCAAAAGAGTTGAAAATGTCTGTCAACACAAAAACCTGCAAATGGATGTCTACAGGAATTTAATTCATAACTGCCAAAACTTGGAAACAGCCAAGATGTTCCTGGTTGGTACATCCAGACAATGGTATATTATTCAGCACTAAAAAGAAATGAGCTATCGGGTTTCCCTGGTGGCGCAGTGGTTGAGAGTCCACCTGCCGATGCAGGGGACATGGGTTCGTGCCACGGTCTGAGAAAATCCCACATGCCGTGGAGCTGCTGGGCCCGTGAGCCATGGCCGCTGAGCCTGCACATCCAGAGCCTGTGCTCCGCAACAGGAGAGGCCACAACAATGAGAGGCCCGCGTACCGTAAAAAAAAAAGAAAGAAATGAGCTATCAAGTCATGAAAAGACATGAAGGAAACATAAATGCATATTACTAAGTGAAAAGCAATTTTAAAAGTCTATATATTCCATTATTTTAACTATATGAAATTCTGGATTAGACAAATTATGGAGACAATAAAAAAGTTAGTGGTTGCCAGGGATTGGGGGAGGGGAAAGAGATGAATAGTTGGATCACATAGGATATTAGAACAGTGAAAATTCTCTGTATGATAGCATAATGATGGATATATGTCATTATACATTTGTCCAAACCCATAGAATATACAAGAATGAACCTTAATGTAAATATGGACTATGGTTGATTATGGTATGTCAACATAGGTTCATCAATTAAAACAAATGTTGTGTTGGGGAATGTTGATAATGCAGAATGCTATGCATGTGTGGGGTCAGGAAATATATGGGAGATCTCTGTGTCTTTCCCTCAAATTTGTTGTGAATCTAAAACTGCTCTAAAAATAATCTTAATAATAATATAAAAAGATTTAAAGCAATTACCACACAAAAATCAATTGGGAAAAGGAATGAGGATGGCAACACAACATTCAATCTATTTAATTCAAGTGTTGAGAAGTAGTGTACTACCCAGTAGGCACACACAGCCGTTAATAAATTAGTGAATATTTTAAGAATGAAATAAAAATTTTTTTTCAATTTATACACATTTATTTTTCAAACAGCTACTACACTTTTAGGATATAAACACTTTTAAGTTTTTTTAACCTAACTATTAAATAAGCAGAAAGATTATTTCTTTTGGCCTACAGATATCATGAAAAAAAATGAGACCACAAAGCCAGCCTGGACAAAGAAAGTTTAAGGACTTCTGGAATAACAGTGTTTCAGTAAAGAGGGCTTGTAATTGGTTGGGTTTGGGAAAATGTGCAAATTATATAATTAAACATGTAACTAATAAGCCAGGAAGACTGAGTTTGGAACCTGAATATCTCCTCTTCGTATAGTGTTTGTATAAGCCATGGTCTCATTAACTGAACAGCAGTTTCAACATGGCTATTTAACTGCTCATATAACTCAAATCTGTGATCATGAAATCTTATTCCTCTTAATTAAATAATCTTTAATAGATCATCTAAAGTTTATCTTAAAAAAAACAGTGATGAGCCCAGTATATCTCACTGTTTTCTCTCAATTTCTTGCTTTAATTATTGTAATTAGTAGTTCTTTCTTCTTTTTAATGTTACACAGCTGTATCAAGTAACCTTTAACCATTTTGATTATCTCTATAAAAATTTAATGGGCACTTGAAGGACTGCATTTATTAGATATGAAACAAAAATAAATACTGGTGAGCCACTTAAAATAGTTTTTCAAGAAAAATTCAGCTGAAACCAAAAGCTATGTAAGTCTAGAGTGATTGGTTCAAGATGGCAGAGTAGAAGAATGTGTGCTCAATTCCTCTTGTGAAAGCACTGGAATCACAGCTAACTGCTGAACAATCATCAATAGGAAGACACTGGAACACACTAAAAAAGGTACCCCACAACCAAAGATAAAGGAGAAGCCACAATGAGATGGTCAGAGGGACACAATCACAATAAAATCAAATCCCATAACTGCTGGGTGGGTGACTCACAAATTGGAAAACAATTATATCACAAAAATCCACCCACTGGAGTGAACGTTCTGAGCCCCACATTAGGCTTCCCAACCTGGGGGTCTGGCCACAGGAGGAGGAATTCCCAGAGAATCAGACTTTGAAGACTAGCAAGATTTGATTGCAGGACTCCAACAGGACTGGGGGAAACAGACACTCCACTCTTGGAGGGCACACACAAAGCAGTGAGCACATCAGGACTCAGGGAGAAGGAGCAGTGACCCCATAGGAGACTGAATCAGACCTACCTGCTAGTATTGGAGGGTCTCCTGCCTGCCAAGGCGGGGGTGGCTGTGGCTCACTGCCGGGACAAGGACACTGGCAGCAGAAGTTCTGGGAAGTACTCCTTGGCATGAGCCCTTCTGGAGTCTGCCATTAGCCCCACCAGAGACTGTAGCCTCCAGTGATGGGTCACCTCAGGCCAAACAACCAACAGTGAGGGAACACTGCCCCACCCATGAGCAGACAGCAGATTAAAGTTTTACTGAGCTCTGACCACCAGAGCAACACCCAGCTCTACCCACCACAAGTTGCTCCCATCGGGAAGTTGTACAAGCCTCTTTAGTCTCATTCACCAGAGGGCAGACAGCAGAAGCAAGAACTACAATCCTGCAGGCTGTGGAATGAAAAACAAATTCATGGAAAGATAGACAAAATGAAAAGGCAGAGGACTATGGACCAGATGAAGGAACAAGAAAAAACTCCAGAAAAACAAGTAAATGAAGTGGAGATAGGCAACCTTCCAGAAAAAGAATTCAGAATAATAATAGTGAAGATGATCCAGGACCTTGGAAAAAGAACGGAGGCAAAGATTGAGACGATACAAGAAATGTTTAAAAAAGACCAAGAAGAATGAAAGAACAAATGCATAGAAGAATTGAAGTACGAAAAAACAGAGATGAAGGATACAATAATTGAAACGAAAAATACACTAGAAGGAATCAATAGCAGAATAACTGAAGCAGAAGAACAGATAAGTGACCTGGAAGACAAAATGGTGGAATTCACTGGCACAGAACAGAATAAAGAAAAAAGAATGAAATGAAGACAGCCTAACAGCCCTCTGGGACAACACTAAACACACCAAAATTTGCATTAAAGAGGTCCCAGAAGGAGAAGAGAGAGAGAAAGGACCCGAGAAAATATTTGAAGAGATTATAGTTGAAAATTTCCCTAACGTGGGCAAGGAAATAGCCACCCAAGTCCAGGGAACATAGAGAGTCCCAGGCTGGATAAAGCCAAGGAAAAACATGGCAAGACACATAGTAATCAAATTGACAAAAAGTAAAGACAAAGAAAAATTACTAAAAGCAACAAGTGAAAATGACAAATAACATACAAGGGAACTCCCATATGGTGAAGAGGTGATATCTCAGCAGAAACTCTACAAGACAGAAGGGAGTGGCTCGCTATATTTAAAGTGATGAAAAGGAAGAACCTACAACCAAGATTACTCTACCTAGCAAGGATCTCATTCAGGTTCGATGGAGAAATCAAAAGCTTCACAGACAAGCAAAAGCTAAGAGAATTTGGCACCCCCAAACCAACTCTACAACAAATGCTAAAGGACCGTCTCTGAGTAGGAAACACAAGAGAAGAAAAGGACCTATAAAAACAAACCCAAAACAATTAAGAAAATGGTAATAGGAACATACATATGGATAATTACCTTAAATGTGAATGGATTAAATGCTCCAACCAAAAGACACAAGCTCACTGAATGGGTACAAAAAGAAAACCCATATATATGCTGTCTACAAGAGACCCACTTCAGACCTAGGGACACATACAGACTGAAAGTGAGGGGATGGAAAAAGATATTCCATGCAAATGGAAATCACAAGAAAGCTGAAGTAGCAATACTTATATCAGATAAATAGACTTTAAAATAAAGAATGTCACAAGAGACAAGGAAGGACACAACATAATGATCAAGGGATCGATCCAAGAGGAAGTAATAACAATTATAAATATATGTTGTTCCCAACATAGGAGCACCTCAATACATAAGGCAAATGCTAACAGTTATAAAAGAGGAAATTGACAATAACACAATAATAGTTGGGGGCTTTAACACCTCACTTACACCAATGGACAGATCATCCAGACAGAAAATAAATAAACACAAGTTTTAAATGACACAATAGACCAGATAGATTTAATTGATATTTATAGGACATTCCATACAAAAACACCAGATTACACTTTTTTCTCAAGTGCACACTGAATATTCTCCAGGATAGATCACATCTTGGGTCACAAATCAAGCCGTGTAAATTTAAGAAAATTGAAATCATATCAAGCATCTTTTCTGACCACAACATTGTGAGATTAGAAATCAATTACAGGGAAAAAACAAAAATCACAAGCACATGGAGGCTAAAAAATATGTTACTAAATAAACAAGAGATCACTGATGAAATCAAAGAGAAAATCAAAAAATACCTAGAGACAAATGACAACAAAAACACAATGATCCAAAACCTATGGGATGCAGCAAAAGCAGTTCTAAGAGGGAAGTATATAGCAATACAATCCTACCTGAAGAAACAAGAAAAATCTCAAATAAACAATCTAACCTTACACCTAAAAGAACTAGAGAAAGAAGAACAAGCAAAACCCAAAATTAGTATAAGGAAAGAAATCATAAAGATCAGAAAAGAAAACAATAGCAAAGAACAATAAAACTAAAACTGGCTTTTTGAGAAGATAAACAAAATTGATAAAACTTTAGCCAGACTCATCAAGATAAAGAAGGAGAGGACTCAAATCAATAAAATTAGAAATGAAAAAGGAGAAATTACAACAGACATGGCAGAAATACAAAGCATCCTAAGAGACTACTACAAGCAACACTATGCCAATAAAATGGACAACCTGGAAGAAATGGACAAATTCTTAGAGAGGTACAACCTTCCAAGACTGAACCAGGAAGAAATAGAAAATATTAACAGACCAATCACAAGTACTGAAATTGAAACTGTGTTTAAAATTCTTCCAACAAACAAAAGTCCAAGACCAGTTAGCTTCGCAGGTGAATTCTATCAAGCATTTAGAAAAGAACTAACACGCAACCTTCACAAACTCTTCCAAAAAATTACAGCATGAGGAACACTCCCAAACTCATTCTATGAGGCCACCACAACCATGATACCAATACCAGACAAAGATACTACAAAAAAAGAAAATTACAGACCAATATCACTGATGAATATAGATGCAGAAATCCTCAACAAAATACTAGAAAACAGAATCCAACAACACAAAAAGGATCATACACCATGATCAAGTGGGATTTATCCCAGGGTTGTAAGGATTCTTCAAAATACTCAAATAAATCAATGTGATACACCATATTAACAACTGAAGAATAAAAACCATATGATCATCTCAACAGATGCAGAAAAATGTTTTGACAAGTGAAACACCATTTATGATAAAAACCCTCTAGAAATTGGGCATAGAAGGAGCCTACCTCAACATCATAAAGACCATATACAACAAACCCACAGCAAATATCATTCTCAATGGAGAAAAACTGAACACATTTCCTCTAAGATCAGGAACAAGACAAGGATGTCCACTCTTGCCACTATTATTCAACATAGTTTTGGAAGTCCTAGCCATGGCAATCAGAGAAGACAAAGAAATAAAAGGAATACAAATTGGAAAAGAAGAAGTAAAACTGTCACTCTTTGCAGATGACATGATCCTATACATAGAGAATCCTAAAGATGCCACCAGAAAACTACTAGAGCTTATCAATGAATTTGGTAAAGTTGCATGATACAAAATTAATGCACAGAAACCTCTTGTATTCCTATACACTAACAATGAATGATCAGAAAGAGAATTTAAGGAAACAATCCCATTCACCATTGCAAGAAAAAGAATAAAATACCTAGGAATAAACCTACCTAAGGAGGTAAAAGACCTGTATGCAGAAAACTATAAGACACTGATGAAAAAAATCAAAGATGACACAAACAGATGGAGAAATATACCATGTTCATGGATTGGAAGAATCAATATTGTGAAAATGACTATACTACCCAAAGCAATCTACAGATTCATTGCAATCCCTATCAAATTACCAATGGCATTTTTTACAGAACTAGAACAAAAAATTCTTAAACTTTGTATGGAGACACAAAAGACCCCAAGTAGCCAAAGCAATCTTGAGGGAAAGAAAACAGAGCTGGAGGAATCAGAGCTCCTGACTTCAGACTATACTACAAAGCTACAGTAGTCAAGACAATATGGTAGTGGCACAAAAACAGAAATATAGATCAATGGAACAGGATAGAACCCCAGAGATAAATCCATGCACCTATGGTCAACTAATCTATGACAAAGGAGGCAAGGGTATGCAATAAGGAAAAGACAGTCTCTTCAATAATTGGTGCTGAGGAAACTGGACAGCTACATGTAAAAGAATGAAATTAGAACACTCCCTAACACCATACGCAAAAATAAACTCAAAATGATTTAGAGACCTGATACTATCAAACTCTTAGAGGAAAACATAGGAAGAGCACTCTTTGACATAAAACACAGAAGATATTTTTTGACCACCTCCTAGAGTAATGGAAATAATAACAAAAGTAAACAAATGAGACCTAATGAAACTTAAAAGCTTTTGCACAGCAAAGGAAACTATAAACAAGATGGAAAGGCAGCCCTCAGAATGAGAGAAAATATTTGCAAACGAATCAACAAAGGATTTATCTCCAAAATAGATAAACATCTCATGCAGCTCAATATTAAAAAAACAAACAACCCAATCCAAAAATGGGCAGAAGACCTAAATAGACATTTCTCCAAAGAAGATATGCAGGTGGCCAAGAAGCACATGAAACGCTACTCAACATTACTAATTATTAGAGAAATGCAAATCAAAACTACAATGAGGTATCACCTCACACCGGTCAGAACGACCATCATCAAAAAATCTACAAACAATAAATGCTGGAGAGGGTGTGGAGAAAAGGGAACCCTCTTGCACTGTTGGTGGGAATGTAAATTGATACAGCCACAATGGAGATCAGTATGGAGATTCCTTAAAAAACGAAAAATAGAATTACCATATGACCCAGCAATCCCACTACTGGGCATATATCATGAGAAAACCATAATTCAATAAGACACATGCACCCCAATGTTCATTGCAGCAGTCTTTACAATAGCCAACTCATGGAAACAATCTAAATGCCCATTGCCAGATGAATGGATAAAGAAGATGTGGTACATATATACAATGCAGTATAAAAAGGAATGTAAGTGGGTCATTTGTAGAGACATGGAGGGACCTAGAGACTGTCATACAGAATGAAGTAAGTCAGAAAGAGAAAAACAAATATCGTATATTAACGTATATATGTGGAATCTAGAAAAATGGTATAGATGAACCAGTTTGCAAGGCGGAAATGGAGACACAGATGTAGAGACTGCACACCAAGCGGGGAAAGCAGGGGTGGGGGGTGATGGTGGGATGAACTGAGAGACTGGGATTGACATATATACTCTAATATGTATAAAATAGATAACTAATAAGAACCTTCTATATAAAAAAGAATTCAAAAAGTAAAAGTAAAATAAAATGCAAGAAAAAAGCTATGTAAGTCTAAATATTTCTGCAAAATAGTGAAATTTACATGTTAAGATAAAATATGAAGCTTGTGTTAAGTAAATCTTAATAGGTTTAGGCCTAAGAGGAAGTCTCCTGGAAATGAAATAATCCTAAATGTAGTTTCAAGAAAAACATGAAAGGGGAGTGGTCAGGTATTACACTTTATTACCTATTTTTAATTTTAAAAATGTAAGCCCTTCCTTCCCAGAAGCTGCACTTGAGAATAAAGGTGGGCTGAGAAAATCCAGAAATTCTCCCCAATACTCATGGAAAAGTCCCTGAAAAATATTTAAGAGTCAATACTAAACTTTCTCAACAGGGATACAGCTGCTCACAATTTTCTCTCTCCAGCCTGGGAGAACTGCAGAGAGAGAAAATGCAGTTATCATAACCACAGAGAGCTAATTTTTCCCACAATAAATAATAACTGAAAAGTACGATAGACAAAAAAAAAAAAAAAGTACGATAGACAAGAGAAAGCAAATATTCTGGAATACCCAGAGAAAATAGGAGTATGAAACAAAGAGACTCATTGAGAGCTCCTGGTGAGACTCTCTCTTCCCATCATGTGCTAATAAAAATTGTGTCAAGGGCTTCCCTGGTGGCGCAGTGGTTGAGAGTCCGCCTGCCGATGCACGGGACACGGGTTCGTGCCTCTGTCCGGGAAGGTCCCACATGCCACAGAGCGGCTGGGCCCGTGAGCCATGGCCGCTGGGCCTGTGCCTCCAGAGCCTGTGCTCCTCAATGGGAGAGGCCACAACAGTGAGAGGCCCGCATACTGCAAAAATAAATAAATTAATTAATTTAATTAAATTAAAAAAAAAAACCTAGCATATAGAAAAGAGGATTTTTAAAATGTCTATTACACTTAGTTTTTAATATAAGCTGTATCTCTATGATCTTAAATACACTATTTAACCACAATAAAACTCAGTTTAAAAAAATCTTTACATCCAAAGATAGTAAGTGTCATAATTTTGTGAGCATCAAATAAAGTAATTTAAAATTCCTCAGATATTACTTGGCACATATTCAATAGTGAATGCAACTAACACTCCCTTCAATCTGTGATTTTTACTCCACCTACACCCATCTTAAAGTATTTGATCTATCGATTAGATCCTTCTCCTGTTTTTTTTTAACAATTTGTCCTTACTAACACTGTTTTTAAGTCAGTCTATAAATATATCCATGACATTTCCATTTGAAAAATAATTATTAAAACCCTGCATTCCCTTCAAGATTCCCTTTTTCCTCTTTTCAATCTACCTCTAGGAAACAAAATAATGCATGCACACACAGAGTAAATGTCAAAATAAGGAAAATGTAGAATTTGAGATTGTTAAATATACATCATAAATCAAATATATGTATATACTATCATCTCAAATTCTTCATTTTCATTATGTTTTTCAATCTCAGTTTTTTAAAATTTCCAATCCATTCCCCAATCCAGCTCTACCACCCAGTTCAGTTTCTCTCTCACCCCATACTTAAACATTTCTAACTCAGATTGACACCATCTCTTAACTGTCAAGCCCAGTCTTAAACATGGAATGTCTCTCTGTTATGATACATCTTATTCTACATCTTCTCTCAGTTCTTAAAAAGTTTTGCTTTAGTAGCAATAGTGATTTATTTTTCTCCTCTACCAATGACATAAAAATTAGGATATTCCATTATCCTCACTTATGTTCTGATTATTCTATCTGCACATCTGCATATTAGGCAAAAGTAAGATGGCTCCTAAATCTTTTTCTCTAACAATGACTCTCTGTTAATTTTTAGGCTTATATATCCAAATGTCTTCCAGAAAAATTGATTCCATATACCAAAATAAACCCAAAGCAGAACTTAGATTCATTGAGTCATACCTCTCAAATCATTCATTCTTCTATATTTTCTATATAAGTTAATCTAAAACATCCATACATCTACTTAAATCAAACAACAAATACTATCAGGACTATTCTCAAAATATGTCCTGATCCTAATCAATTCTAACTTCATCTTTCCCCATTTAGTCCAGACCTCTATTATTTCTCACATGAATATTGTATCTTCACTAATCTCTGGGTTTCCACTTTTATAACCTCCAGCCTATTCTCTACACAGCAGCCAGAGGGATCCTTTAAAATGAAAGCAATCCATGCCACTTAGTTCAGAATCCTCTGGATATGTTTTCTCATCACATTTAGAATGTAATGTCCTGCCATTGTTTCCCACTGGTTATCTCTTTAATCTCATCTTCTATAGCTCTTTTTGCCACTCTTCATATGAAAGATATTCTCTAGGCTTAGAGCCTGAGTCTGTTGTTCATTACTATGTTGTCTTATTTGTTGATTTGAAGAAGTTTTTATATATTCTGGTTACAAGACCTTTGACATTTATGTATTTTAAAGATCTTCCTCAACTCTATGTCTTTCATTAATTCACTCCAGAGGAGCTATGCAACAGCATTTTTCACAGATATAAATGTTCTCTGCACTCTCCTATACAATAGCCATTAGTGCTTGAAATGTGGCTAGTGCAAATGAGAAAAAGATTGAAATTTTATTTAAATTTAGCTAATTTAAAACTTAATAGCAATCTGTGGCTATTGACTATCATATTGGACAGCACAAGAGGGCATGTTTTGATTGCCAAAAGTTCCTAATTGTAATATAGCTTATTTTATCCAGCTTTATCTTCATATTTGGTGGTTTTATGTCTTATTTAAGAACTCTTTCCCTCGCCCAAGATAATTCTGTTATTTTCTGATATTGTCCCCTGAAAGAGATATTGTTCTGCCTTTCACACGTAAGGTTCCAATAAAACTGGAATTGGTTTTGCAAATGTTGGAAGATCAGAGACAGTTTTCTTTATTTTCGCCCAGAAGGAGGGTCAGGAGACCATCTCTTCCTTGCCTTTTCCAGTGTCTGGAGGCTTCCGGCATTCTTTGGCTTGTGGAAGCATAGCTTCAATTTCTTCATCTGTCTTCACATGGCCTCCTCCGCCATGTCTCACTGTGTTTTTTCCTTTTCTTAGAAGGACACCAGTTATAGGATTTAGGGCTCACCACAAATCTAGTATGATATTATCTCAAGATCTTTAATTAATTACACCTGCAAAGACTTTTCCAAATAAAGTGTTACTCTGAGGTTCTAGGTGGACATGAATTTGGGGGGACACTATTTAACCCATCACAGTGATATATAAAAACTCAACTATTGGGGCTTCTCTGGTGGCACAGTGGTTGAGAGTTCGCCTGCTGATGCAGGGGACACGGGTTCGTGCCCCGGTCTGGGAAGATCCCACATGCCATGGAGCGGCTGGGCCCGTTAGCCATGGCCACTGAGCCTGTGCATCTGGAGCCTGTGCTCCACAATGGGAGAGGCCACAACAGTGAGAGGCCTGTGTACCGCAAAAACAAAAAACAAATAAACAAAAAACATATCTATTTTTTTATATTGACCTTTTATAGAAAAATAGATGTGTACTTTGTTGTTGATATTGCTGTTGTTGCATATTCTCTAACAAATTCTATGCTTCCAGATCTAATTTATATCCCAGACTCCCAGTTCTTTGCTTCTAGAATCTGATGTTTATGGATTGCATCAACTAGTTTCCTAACACCCTTGCCTTTTCGTTGGCCCACCTATGAGAGGCACTATCAGGGGAGAGCAGAGCAGGAGGAGACACAGGCATGGGAATGTATCTTCTAGGCTCTCCCTCTGCAAGGCAATGGCTTAATAGTAGCTGCATTCCTTTACTTAAGGAAACAGGTCATGTGTAGTGGCCCTACTCTACAGCTGCAGTTCTCAGATACTGGTATTATCTCCCATCCTTTGCCCCCTTCAGGTCTGGCTTCCTACTCTTACCCCTTACTGCAATTTTCACCATATCTTGTTCGTTTCTCTTAAAGTTGCTTACAGCCTTTGAGATAGTTTCTTCCCGAAAGTTTTCAGTTACCACTTTTGAGTCTGCCAACTCTTTCCTGCCAAGATCATGACCAACACTCTTATCCTTATAGTTTGTCTTTTGGATACTTTTAGATTTTCAGCACATACAATCTGCATATAATGGCAGTTTTATTTGTTGTTGTTCAGTTCATATGACTTTTATTCATTTTTTGTGCCCTATTGTGTTGGCTAAGGCTTCTATCTAAATGTGGCAGAATCAGTGAAGTCATTCTTGTCTTATTTTTAAATTATTTATTTATTCTTGCCAAGCCTTAGAAAGTTAGTGATAAAGTGTTGATATTTTGTTCATTTTTGGTTTTGTTTATTTTTTATAAGATTAAGAATGTTGTTTCCATAGACCTGCTAAAAGGTTTCATCAAGAAGATTTTTGCCTCTGAGGTGATCAGATGATTTTCTTCCCCAGTGTTGGTAATATAGTAAAATACTTTATATTTTAAATGTTAACCCTTTTTCTACTGTCTTTAGGTTGATTTAGAATGACCTCAGCATGGACAGTTGGGTTTGCCTCCATCTGTTTTCTCATCCTCCAGCTGGCTAGTACAGGCTTGCTGTTTGGTGGTGGCAAAGTTCTGAGAGAATAAAAGCATGCAAGAGCTCCTGAGGTCTTGTCTGTTGCCTAGTCACTCTGCCAGTGCCAACCACGGATAAGACCACATAGAGAAAGAATACCTTTCTTTAATTTTCAGTTCTATATTAAGAGCTTATAGGCAGAATGGCTTCTCAGTAGGATCTGAAATTAATCAAATTGCCATTGACCTAATATTTGTTAAGAGCAATATTCTGTTTATATTTTGTTGATCAAAGTCACTCTCATGGATCTCACAGTTTCAAGAAGGATAAATATACCCCTGATGTGAGGAGCTAAGCTACAAAGTGACATTTCAGCAGATATGAATATAAGTAGAAAACTGGGGCCAGATTTTTAACCAATTCACCAAAATTGTCTCCAGGAAATTTAATCCTAGGCCTTTGGAAGGAAAGGCCCAATATATGTACTAAGCAAACATAATGACTTTTGAAGTAGAATTGGGTAGTGAGCTCTGGTGTCAAACTGCCTGGATTCTAGTCCTGGTTCTACCACTTAACAAACTGAGTAGATTTGAAAGTGAGTGATTTATTTTCTCTAGCCTGGTTTGCTCCATCCTTTAAATACAGCTAATTTTAGAACATACAGCAGAACTTTGCTTAGTTCAAATTAATAAAACACTTAAAATAGTACTGGGCATATAATAATTATTCAATATATTTTAGTAATTATTATTATTGTGCAAGAAACAGGATCATAAATATTAGGTCAATGGCAATTTGATTAATTTCAGATACTACTTAGAATTCATTGTGCCTATATAGCTCTTAATATAATATCTCAAAATAAAGAATGATATCTGGACCCTTTTTCTCCCCCCTCTATTTGTATAGTATCTCCTGAGAATCTCAGCCAACCCTGTGGTTTTACACTGACTTATGCTAGTGACTCTAGTCTTGTGAACCAGTCACACAATGACAACTGCACTGTGTGTCTAACAATCATATTAAATCGCTTATCATGGTGTAAAAAGACGTGCATCTGTTGTCCAGCTCTCCCCCTCACCTCATGTCTTCCTCCCCTTGAACATTACGCTTCACAGCATCCTTCTCTATAAACCCCAAGTTTGCTGAGCTATTCCTAATTCTTTAATGGATAGTATTTTTCTATTATTCTATCCTCTGCTTAATGTTATCTTTTCAGAAGGACTTTTCTTGACTGCCCATCTAACGTAACCTCACCTTATCCCATGCTGCTTTGTACTATATCATCCTGTTGTTCTGTGGCTTTTATTTCCATCTAAAATTTACTCCATAGATTTACTTGCTTATTACCTGTCTACCTACAGTATTTTAGAGACACTTGTTTTCACAACCATACTCCCAGAACTTTGACAGTCTCTTAAACAAAGGAGCTCTACAAATGATCTTTGAGCTGGGTCTATTAAAAAGTAATGTAAAATCATTTGAACATTGAATCCAAAATGTCTCCAAAGTGTAGAACCTATGGTTCAGGGGAATATCTGTGATAAGTATTTGGAAAAATAAGTATTCCAGTGAATTGACCTATATACCAATTTTCATTAGGTAATAGCATTTAAACAAGCCATCATAAATTTAACAATACAAAGTCATGTTTGAAGTCTAATTAACATAACACAACCAATGTAAATATTGTTTTGGAAGTGTGAAAGGAATAGAAAATTCTTTAGTATGATATATTTATATATGTGTTTGATATTGTATTTTTTAAATACTCTTTAAAGGCCGTACAGAAATGACAAAAAAAATACCCAAATAACTGATTAATTTTAAGTGGTTTCAGTAGATGTTCTTACAGCAGAGATGAAGCAACACAGAGCATTTAATTTCCACAATTTATTTGGAAAAATTAGTGGTAATCTGCATGAAAATGAGTGTATTTCTTTCAAAATCACCTAATAAACATTTTCTTCAATTGTTTCAACAAATCATGACAAAATTAATCTTTTCTAACTAATTAACATTGAAGGAAATGCAAAAATATTGGCCACTAGAAAATGAAAATTTGACCTTCCAAAATGAGTACATTATTTCTTCACCATAATGAATTTATGTTATTTTATTATTTATTTATTTATTTTGAAATATAGTTGATGTACAATATGATGTTAGTTTCAGGTGTACTACATTAGTGATTTAACATTGGCATGCATTATGAAATGCTCACCACAATAAGTCTAGTAACTCTCTGTCCCCATACAAAGTTATTACAATATTATTGAACATATTCCTTATGCTGTATATTACCTCCCCATGGATTATTTATTTTATAACTGGACGTTTGTACCTCTTAATTGCCCTCCCTTATTTAGCTCCCCCATCCTCCTTCCCTCTGGCAACCACCTATTTGTTCTCTGTATCTGAATCTGTTTTCATTTTGGGATTTTACTTTGCTTGCTTTTTTAATTCTTTTTTTTTTTGTTTCATTCTTCTTCTTTTGCTCTCTTCCTTGTGATTTGATGACTACCCTTAGTGTGACATTTGGATTTCTTTTGTAAGTAGTTGTTATTTCGGTTTGCCCATGGGAGGAGGTGAGTTCAGGATCTTCCTACTCCACCATCTTGGCTACACATCTGAAGTTATGTTTTTAAAAGAATATGTTAGTGGGGACTTCCCTGGTGGTGCAGTGGTTAAGAATCCACCTGCCAACGCAGGGGACACAGTTTCAATCCCTGGTCCGGGAAGATCCCACGTGCTGTGGAGCAACTAAGCCCGTGTGCCACAACTACTGAGCCTGCACTCTAGAGCCCGTGTGCCACAACTACTGAGCCCATGCACCACAACTGCTGAAGCCCGTTCACTTAGAGCCTATGCTCTGCAGCAAGAGAAGCCACCACAGTGAGAAGCCCGTGCACCTCAACCAAGAGCAGCCCCCACTCACCGCAACTAGAGAAAGCCTGCATGCAGCAACAAAGACCCAATGCAGCCAAAAATAAATAAAAATAAAATAAATAAATTTATTAAAAATAAATAAAAGAATACATTACTAAAGGCTTCAAACTTTCATTATTCTTAATTATATTTAAACTTAGTTATTAAGTGTAAAATGCAAAAGGATGTGTTCAGATATTTGAATTAGAATATATAATAAAAATTAGTTTATGTTTCTAATCTATGCCAATAAAATTTAATATTGTTCAGTTAAAGTTTTTTGGCAGTCTTGTTTGCATCTTATTTTTGGTTAATGAAAATGATGTGCTATTTCAGCATGCTGAAATAATATATATAATGTATACAAATATACTGAATAGCCATAATTTACTGGAAAAATTGCATTTTATAAGCTTCCAAATGAGAAAATACTAGGGTCTTTTTGAAATATGCATGTCATCTTTTTCTCTTTTCTAATTATTAGCATAGCTATTTTTGCACATTTGCCTAGAATCACAAATCCTGTCTTGGGCAACCATCTTTAGAATTGTTTATTCATATGTTTTGGGTAAATGGGTAATGAAGTTGATGGATGCCTACGAACATATGTAGCGTATTAACAAAAGTAGTTATGAGACTTAACAAATAATTTCTATTTTTAAAATATTTTGCTTATAATGGAGCTTAAAATCTTTAATCAAAACATGTATGATTTAATTTAACATCTTTATTAGAGTATAATTGCTTTACAATGGTGTGCTAGTTTCTGCTTTATAACAAAGTGAATCAGCTATACATATACATATATCCCCATATCTCTTCCCTCTTGCATCTCCCTCCCTCCCACCCTCCCTATCCCACCCTTCTAGGTGGACACAAAGCACCGAGCTGATCTCCCTGTGCTACGCGGCTGCTTCCCACTAGCTATGTTTTACATTTTGTAGTGTATATATGTCCATGTCATTCTCTCACTTCATCCCAGCTTACCCTTCCCCTCCCCATGTCCTCAAGTCCACTCTCTACATCTGCATCTTTATTCCTGTCCTGCCCCCAGGTTCTTCAGAACTACTTCTTTTTTTAGATTCCATATATATGTGTTAGCATACGGTATTTGTTTTTCTTTATCTGACTTACTTCACTCTGTATGACAGACTCTAGGTCCATCCACCTCACTACAAATAACTCAATTTTGTTTCTTTTCATGGAGAGTAATATTCCATTATATATATGTGCCACATCTTCTTTATCCATTCATCTGTTGATGGACACTTAGGTGGCTTCCATGTCCTGGCTATTGTAAATAGAGCTGCTGTATAAAGACATTGATGCCCAGAAAACTAAAGTTATAAGGAAAGTGGAATTTTTAGTTATAAATAGATATATATATACTGCTCTGAATAAACTATAAAAATATTAACAAACACCTCTCAGGACTAATCATGAGAAAAGAGAAACACATATTGCCAATAACAGGTTTAGAAAATGGTGTGATATTACAAATTATATAGTCTTTTAAAAGATTATGAGGATATTATGGATAACTTATATCCACATATATGAGCCTTTAAATTAAATACAAGTTTACAGATTAATTTATCAAAATTGGCACAAGAAACAGAGAATAAAAATTTTCCTACAGCTATTAAGGGAATTGAATCTGTAATTAAAATCTCCTCAAAAAACTCTCTTGATCTAGATAGCTTCATGTCTGGCTAGAAGGTCAGTTAATATCAATTTGTTCATATCAGTTTATATCAGTTTATGTTTATAGCAAAAAGATTTAGAATATGACTTTTTTGTAAAGATACTTGTATAATAGATCAAACACCAACAAATACCTAGAAGTAAATCTAAGGAAAACAACAGACAAAAATGTAAATATATCTAAAACACGAGAGTGCTCACACTTATATATAAAAAATATGTCCTTCATTCCTCTTCAGTCACCTGCTTGCCTCACCTCTTTGAATACTATCACATAAAATATCCCCTACTTATACCAAATACAGATCCGCCAATCCTACCCAACCCAAACATAAACTATTACATTTTCCAAAAACTTACATGGCAAGTTTATTCTAAAATTTATATAGAATTGCAAGAATTCTAAATAAAACAATGATAAGGAAAAAATAAGAAAATTTTAGAGGATTCAACTAATTTTTAAGAAATACTATATACCTTCAATAATCAAGATATTGTAGTATTGTCGAAAGAGTAGATAAATAGTTCAGTGGAGCAGAATAGAGAGTCCATAAATGAATGAATGTATATATGGTAGTTTCTCAACAAAAGTACCAAAGTAATTTAATGGGAAAAAATAGATTTTCAACAAATGGAGCTGAAACAACAGGATATATTCATGGAAAAAAAATAAATTTGAACCTTACCTCCCAATACACACACACACACACACACACACACACACACACACACACATATACACACACACGCCTGACTTAAAAGCAAGCTAAAGCTGTAAAAGTTATAGGAAAAAGGCATAGGATAAATATTCACCATCTTGGGGCCAAAATTTCTTAGTGCACAAAAAGCACTAACTATAAAAGTAAAAATGAGATGAAAAGTTAATAGAAATTATTGACAGCTTAAATATAATATTAAGGACTTATTTATAGATGTTGGCTTGATTTCTCAAGTTTTTTGTTTTGCATTTAAAAAGTTCTATAACTCATGGATTTTCTAACGTTCTAGTTAACTGCAGCATTAAAAAATCTGATTAACTTATTTTTGTGGAATAGATTCTTTAAACTTTATCTTTTATTTTGTACAGAAATTCTATAATAGTGTTGGTCATACTAGTAAGACATGTAAATTCTAGAAACTGTGGATGTATTATATAAATTTGAGATATATAACTGGCATCAAGAATTTTGGAGCGCCCATGTATATCTGGAAATTTAACTGTATAAATGAATGGTCTCATAAACCCAAAGTAAAAATAACCCTAGGCAGGAAGAGAACTGAATATATGTAAGATTGTGCCACTCCTTGCTCGAAATCTGCTAATAATAGTTTTCTTTTTTGCTCAGAGTAAAAGCCAAAGTCCTTACAATAATCTCTAAGGCTCCTGCAGTTGCTCCCTCAATTCCTTATTTCTCTCATCTCTTCTACTCTGTCTCACCATCTGCAGCCAGGCAGACATTCTCATGTTTATTGAACATGCTAGGCTTGTGAAAGGGAGCTTATATTCAGGATTCATTCAAAACTTCACTTTTTAGAGAAACTTCTTGCCCATTCTAACCTTTCAATCTTATACACACTTCTTCCCTGATTTATTCCTTTTCTTCTCACCACTTGCCAGTATTTAACATAATACATGTGTTACTTGTTTTCTTGTTTATTTTCTATCTCTTTCTGTTAGTCCTATGGGGACAGTGATTTTTTTTTCATTTTTAAAATTATTATTAATGAATTCACAGTACTACTAACAAAGGCTGGAATGGAATGTACATTCCATAAATGTATATTTTTCCATAAATGAAGAAAGTAAGGAAAGAACTTTGAGATAGCTTTCTTCTGCTTATTTTATGATAATTTTATCCTTTAAAGATTTGTGATCATTTGGGTGATTAAATAGAGAAAATACTTTATGTAACATGATGGAATAATCTAGAAGTCATGGGCAAAAGTTTAATCTTGTGATTTATTTTGGGATCATCACATTGCCATGCTCATGACATTATTAGACACCATAAAGACCAACATTGCTATGAGTAATTATAGCAGTGGTGTTTTAATTTAAAATTGCTGTTTTTCATAGCCTTTTGAAAGGATTGAAAGTAGTATGCCGAAGTATTTTTAGAGGGGCTATTGAATGCACTTATCATAGTGTCTTATTTTGCAAGTTTTAGTAGGGTAGGAAATGATTGGCGATTCCTACTGAATTTCTCTAATGAATGGTTTGTTGATCCATTTGTCATTGACTCTTTGGCAGTTAGCTCAGAATGCTCTCTAACATCCATGAACATTTAAATTTAAGTAAATATAGTAAAATATTTCAGTATCTACATGTGATTTTTCATGATTCAAATGTGGGAATGCCTTTCAAGTAATTTTCATAAATCTGCAATTTTCCCCAATAATTTGCCAAATATTGGGAATATGTTCACTTCTATTTAAAAGTCCCAACATTTCCCAGTGTTTCATTTTGTTTGCCATTTACAAATGCCTCTTAATTCAAATTTCATCACATAAGTTACCTTCCATAAAATGCTTTATCAATGTAGGTTTCCAGCTAAAATTTAATTACCTGTGACATTAACTGCTTTCATTCAATGTTCATTCATGTGCCCACTGCTCATTAAATGGTGCACTGGTGAAATGTAGAGTTGTTCTGATCTAATCAATCATATTACCTCTTTTTAATGGCACCATGTAAAGTTCTACTTTAGTCAGGTATCCATCACGTTAGAGAATCAGATTACTCTGATTCTTCAGGTGAACATCTCAATCCTTAATTCTGTGTTAAAGTAGACAAATGTTTCTTCCCGAGTATCTCTCAGGAGCTGATAAACATTGAAGGCATTTTATAAAAAATTAGTTTGCTCTGATTATTTAACACCTGAAATTGCAATACAGAAAAATACTCTTGGAAAAAATTCATCTTATTCCACTTGGAAATGAAAAGGTAAAATATTTGATTTCATCTGATTCATTGCCTTTAGTGTAGCAAGTAACAGTCAAAGTAAAAGTCACGCAAAATGCCACTGGAGTGTTAACTGGTTAGTTTATTAAAAATAAATCATCTTATTTCTGAAAAACATGAAGCTGTTAAAATAAAATAATAAGAAATATTAAGCAAAATATTCTTAGCATAATTATAATTTTCTGATGCTGAAATCTTAGTTTTACAATACATGAAAGAAGCAGTTAAATGACAATGAATGATATACATGTTGAATAACAGTGCCAAAGTTAATCATGTATTATCTCTGTATTTTCAGCACTCTATAATGTGCTCCATACATAATGTATGCAATAAATGTTGGTGGAATTAATTAATCAATTAAGCTTCCATACTGTGTAATCCTTACAGCAAGACCACTGTAATTTTTCTTTACTCCTTTGAAAGCCATGGATTTACTTTCTCTCTCTGCATAAATGTAAGAGGAAAAGACATGGTCATTCTTTGTACTGCTGTGAGATGCTGGTACGTATTTCAACATGAAATCTAAGCAAAAAACAAACAAACAAAACAACCCCCTAAGAGAACACCTAAACATATATAGGAAAATTTATTAATATCTAGTTATTTTCAAGGTACATGATTAGATTTTATGATTTGTATTTGAACCTATATATTTAACTTCAGTCACTTCAAGCTGAATCTAGAATGAAAAACTGAAAGATGCCAAAACATGCCAGAAACTTTAAGACATGTTTATGCATTTCAAATGGAATTTAGTGTGAAGTACTAACCAAAATTACTCACTAAAAGAAAATTTGCCTGAGAATTGAGATGAGATTCCTCCCCAGGAGAACCATCCTTCCACCACCACCACTGCCAAACCACAGGCCCAGAGATACAGTGGATGCAGCCAATGGAGAAACAAGGACATTTTATGGAAGATAAAGCAAATGCTATGAGCACCTACACCATGGCTTGCACACTCTGCAGCTACCTGCTGATACCATCCCATTCTCTCTGTACTTCACTTATACAGCATTACAGAATGTGTAGCCAGAATGTGTCACTAAAGAGTCCAAACTTGGGCAATGGCTCTTTTTAAAGAAAGATCATGTAGTCTTTAAGAGATTTATTCCAATAAGTAATATGAAATAAATCAGGTATTTATCTTACAGAAGAAAGCAGTAATTTATAAAATGGATTCAAAAAGACATGAAAAAGGTAAAATATATGAAGAAAGCCAGAAAAACTCAGCTATTTTTAAAAAAATAATTAAATAAGAAAATTTAAAAAAACATAAAAGAAGCAATTATTTTTAAAAACTATAGAAGAAAATTTTCCTTATCTGAAAAAAATTCCAAAAGTACCACAATTATCAACCAACATTTATAAAGCATAAATACAGTTAATTTATTTTTCAGGATGAAAAAGAGACTCCTATAAAGATCAAGCAGAAAATAATATGCAACCTCCCTCCCCCACAAAACAAACATAATATGTAACTCCCCCTTGCCCTGACACACCCAAATTTTCTTCTTTGTAAATAAAAATGCTAGAATAAATAACCCATGACAAGTACGTTTCCCTTCTTCAAACATCAGAAAGGAACATAGTGAAACTCCTGGGAAATTTGACTAAGCTCAACTCTTCCATGCTATCTAATGAATTCCCCTTTATGTAGAAATTTAACATTAGAAAACCATTGCTCTTGTGCATCACTGCTATTAATGCAGGGTAAATATTTCCTTCAAATGCTCAGGGAATCCGGGGTGGTGAGTGGTGGTTAGGGAGCATTTCAGAACCATATGTCTACAGTGCTTCTTCTCCCTAAAAAATACTGTGAAAAATATTATATCTGCAGCCAGGCTAATACTCATTTGTGAAAGGAATTGATACATAAGGCTAGGAAGCATTACATTTCTGTTAAATAAATATGTCAAATAGTATTTGAGAAATACTAGTATTCTGAGAAGTAAATCACAACTCAACAGTATAGAATGTGAAGTATAATAGAAATGATATGAACATTAAAACCAGTAAAACTTAGAGTTAATATTTAAATTATTTTTGCAGTGTTATAATAATTAATGCATATGTTAAGATATAATTTATTGAATGCATGGTGCATAATTTTAAAAACAAATTGACTATGATAATCTGCATCTAAAATCACAGGACTTTCCAAAAAATGTGTTCGGAATTAGGAACAGAAAAGTAACATAAACTATTTTATATTATTATTTAATTCTAGACACTGGAAGAAACATCTGACTTCACATATGTATATATGTATATATATATATATATATATATATATATATATATATATATATATTCAAATTGCAAGAAAAAATAAGGAGAAAAATTAGAACAAACAACAAAATATATCTTTAGAAATCTAGTAATAAAGTATGAAACATCTGCAGGATGAAGTGCTGCATAAATTTTTCTCAGTCATATAAATAGAACTAAACAAAATTTCTAAATATACCTGTGTTTGGAAAATTATTTATAAGCATGTAAATTTATCTGAAGAATTTGGAAGTAAAAATTATTTTAAGTACCAGTACAAAAACATTAGGGAAAATTATCTTATTTCATGTTTTCAAGAAAAAATTCAATCTCTCTCTCTCTGTCTCCATCTATATATGTTAGGAAATGAAAATAAATGTGGAAAGACTTTTGCTTCTAGGCAGGTTGTAGTAACTTCAGAAAACCAATGAATTCCACTGAGAATAACTAGAAAAAGATGGGAAAGTACTATTTATCTATTTAAAGGTGCAGAGAGATTCTAAAGCATAAAGAATAGATGGGCTAAGATTCTGGAAAGGAAAGAAAATGAAGAGGTAAGCTGCCTTTGTGTAGTTACTTTCCCCTGGGAAATTTTTCCATTGCTGGAACAGGACAGGACACTGAGAACGCAGGATTCTCCAATCCAGAAGTTACCCAAATAAAAGTAATTCCTGCGTTGACAGAGAAACAAGCAGAGCTTTTAGTATTCCCTAGGAGGAGCTGGACTTACAAAGTTGGATACTTGAGAGACTTCATATCTATGCCTGTTTTTACCATCAATATGTTTTCTAATTTGAAACTAAATGCAACAGACACCTAAAATGCAGCAGAAAGCATTTCAAAGCAGAATAGAGTTCTCAAAAGGCTGAGGAAGATGGTAACTGATGTTAAAGTCCTCACAGGAGAAGGATTCCTAGTTAGCACTGAGACCATGGTTCTTTGAAAAGAACCATCCTAGTATTGCCGAATCTTGGCCTCTGTACACCAGCACCAAGTTGGACCTCAGAGACAGAGTTTTGGGTGAAGCAGAAAAGAATAGCTTTATTGCTTTGCCAGGCAAACGGGCCCACAGTAGACTAATGTCCTCAAGACTGTGTGTGTCCTGTCCTGGACAGGGTAGTCAGGAGTCTTATAGTGATGGTTCAAGGAGCAGGGCATGGTCAGATTGTGGACATTCTTCTGCTGGTTGGTGGTGAGGTAATGGGGAGTCAGCACCACTGACCTGGTTCCAACTGGCCCAGTGTCTATGTGCTTGTGGTCAGCAGTTTTCATCTGGAGGGGGTCTGCTTCCTCTAAAAGCAACTTAGGATGTGTGTCAGGCCTTTATCTATATTTTTCAGAGAACTGTGAGTTCAGTGATTCTGCCATGTGGCAAATTTATAGTCTAAATCGTTACCAGTTCCCCAGCCCAACAGCTATTCTTTGTTTCTACATCTTCCCATTTCCCAATCATTAACTCTTGAGTCAGCCTTTTACTTCAAAAGACAAGGACACAGGGGCTGTACCACATGGTTTCGCTAGGAGCAGAATCTAACAAAAGGTAGAGTGAATTTACTAATATTCTAACAGGCTTGACTCAGTTCAGTCCATGTTTGGATTAAAGTAACCAAGTCCTATCTCTCTCTGCCTACTAGAAAAAATGTTCAACTGTCTCTGGGAGAGGATAACATCATCTGGATTCTCTACACTATTTTGTTTTATAAGCAATATTTTACATTTTTAAAAAGGTTAGTGAATATTCCAAGATACAGAATTATATGGTATAAAACCCAAGAAAACAGTCAATAAAAAAGAATATAAGCAATCCAGATATGAGATTTATCCTGTAACTTTTAAATAATTGTGACTGACATGTTCAGGAAATAGAGAAACAGATAAAATAAGCAAATGATGGCGAATTATACCAATCCAATTGTCATCTGGGACTGTAGTGATGGTAGAGGCTCAACGTAGGAAAGATATGTTTCCAAGCTCCCTTGGTTGTTGACAGAATTCATTTCCTTATGGTTGCAGGTCTGAAGGTATTAGTTTTGTTCTGGAGGTCACCCTTAGGACCTGGTGCCTCCTTGCAGTTTCTTGCCACCTGGGTATCTAAGCATGACAGCTACTTACCAGTTGCCTTCGACAACTAAATGTTACTTTCTGATATTCCTACAGTCAGTACTTCTATAATTTAATCATATACTGTTTATCGTGTTAATTATTTGCCAATACATTTGTTAAAAAAAAAATGGACTTCCCTGGTGGTGCAGTGTTTAAGAATCTGCCTGCCAATGCAGGGGACAAGGGTTCGATCCCTGGTGCAGGAAGATCCCACATGCCGTGGAACACCTAAGCCCGTGTGCCACAACTACTGAGCCTGCACTCTAGAGCCCATGAGCCACAACTATTGAGCCCGCATGCCACAACTACTGAAAGCCGTGCACCTAGAGCCCATGCTCCACAACAAGAGAAGCCACTGCAATGAGAAGCCTGCACGTGGCAAAAAAAGAGTAGCCCCCGCTCACCACAGCTAGAGAAAGCCTGTGCACAGCAACAAAGATCCAATGCAACCAAAAATAAAATAAAATAAATTAATTAATTAAAAAAAATCTAACAGGCAAATGAAAGTAGAGACTATCTTATAGTGTCACTGAATTTTAAGAGATTATTTGTGACATCACCTAGATGAATCACTTATTGTGTATAGCTCTAATTAATGTTATAGCAAAATCTGTGCATTGCTATTTTCAAACCTATCCTATTGGTCTAGAAGCAAAATATATTACATAAATATATTTAATTTATTTGTCAAAGCAATTTTCAAAGAAAAATGCCATTGGAACGCAGGTGCAGAGATGAGTACTTTTATATTCTTTGGGACTAATATAAAACAAACAAATATGACTTCTCCAATCAATGTCATCTTACCTCTCACCTGAGGTCTTATGATTCTAGATTTCTTTTTTTAATCAAATTAAGTCATTTTCTCTTTAGTTCTGAACCTAATTCTTTCCATGATTTGTAAATGAGAAGTAATACCTTTCAAAATTAAATGACTCTATAAAATTAAATTCTGTAAAATACTAATGTTTGAAAATTTACATTAATCATAATTTTTAAAAAAAGTTTTCCTATAAATGAATCAACAAATCATCAAATATGCTGAAGGGAAAACTTCCATTTTGAAATGGATATTATTTGGGCAATTATTAGATGGATATCAAATATCAATGACAATAAAATATAAAAAATATTTAGGAAATGCTCATAAAGTCTACAACATTTATATAAATTGAATTCCTAGAGAAAACAATTCATAAAAATTCCAAATTCTGGAAAGAAGTAGACATGTAAATATTTAACTAGTCACTATATTTTAATTAAAAATTTTATTTTAATTAAATTTCACCTCAGTAAAAAGAAATGAAAAGAAAAACAAAGTACTATGTAAAACAACACCCAGGACTTGAGAAGTTCAATAAAATAGTCAAATATAAAAAATACCATGCATATATATACCACTACCAAACTATCTAGTGGATAATGATTAAATAATGGTAAATTTTATATTATATGTTTTTTACTATAATTAAATACAATTTTAAAGTGAAAAAAGAAATACTACTACAAAAAAGCGATCAAAAATAAAATAAAATATGAAATAATACATCATATTGAGTGAAAAAGATCACAGCCTTTCATGTATATAATATATATATTTAAATTAAAAGAGAGCATTATCTACATTCTATAAAGTTCCATGCTAACAATTTTAATGCCTCTTTTAACTATGATGTTCTGGGTAAACATAACATGTTTCAGAAAGGTGTGGAAAACTTAAAGTAGTGAAACACTAGCCAGTTGGCTTCAACATCATGTTAAAAGATAGCACTCAAGAACTAAGATATACTAAGTGCTGATATGACTACCACATTGCTCTAAGATGATTTAAACAACTTTAGAACACTAGAATATAGATGGTAAGCCTCCTGTATTAGTATCCCAGGACTGCCACAGCAAAGTACCACAAACTGGGTGGTTTATCACAGAAATTTATTGTCTCACCATTCTGGAGGCTGGAAGTCCAAACTCAAGCTGTTGGCAGGGCCAAGCTCCCTCTGAAGCCTGTAGGAGAGAATCATTCCTTGCCTCTTCCAGCTTCCAGTAGCCCCAGGCATTCCTTGGTTTGAGACAACATACATCCAATCTCTGTCTCCATCTTCACGTGACTTTCTTCCCTGTGTCTCTTCTTTTCTTATAAGGACACCAGTCATATTGAATTATTAAGGCCCACCCTACTCCAGTATGACTTCATCTTTACTTAGATCTGAAAAGATCCTGTTACCAAATTAGGTCATATTCTGAGGTACTTGTGGTTAGGTCTTCAATGTATCCTTTTGGAGGACAAAACTCAACCCAAAACCAAAATATATTCATCAGTGGCCTGAAAAGGAAAAGGCATTGGTTACTACTATCACATAAAATAAGCTACTCAAGTTATTTTTGGTTATCTCGAATTTGGTGAATTGTATGCGTTATGCCCAAGAAAGAATTGTAACCCGTTCCATGAGGTAGACTCTGACATTATTTCTAATTTAAAGTGGGGGAAACAGAGGCAAAGATACCTTAAGTGAATTGGCCAAGCCACACAATTAGGAAGTGGTAAAGCCAGGATTCTAACCCAAGTCAAAAGTTGCTTCATGGATCAATTTCTGGGACCCAGAGAATAATAATTCTCAGAACACTCTATTAAAAATAGTGCTAGTGGGCTTCCCTGGTGGCACAGTGGTTGAGAATCTGCCTGCTAATGCAGGGGACACGGGTTCGAGCCCTGGTCTGGGAGGATACCACGTGCCGCGGAGCAACTAGGACCGTGAGCCACAACTACTGAGCCTGAGCGTCTGGAGCCTGTGCTCTGCAACAAGAGAGGCTGCGACAGTGAGAGACCCGCGCACCGCCATGAAGAGTGGCCTCCACTTGCCACAACTAGAGAAAGCCCTCACACAGAAACGAAGACCCAACACAGCAAAAATAAATAAATAAATTAATTAATAAACTCCTACCCCCAACATCTAAAAAAAAAAAAAATAGTGCTAGTTAATAAGTATATCAAAACTGGATTCACCTGACACCCTTTTTCAGTTCACTATATTCTTATTGTCACAGAACAAAAATGTCCTATGATCTGGGCTGAAATAGCAGTAGATATTGTTATTGCACATCCCAGGGAGAATTCTCTGTGTTGCATGCACACCTTAGGCTGCCTTTGTAGAACTATTATTACTTGTCTGTGAGACCCTTTTTCTCATCTGCATATACACCATAGAAATTAGCCCAGGGCTCCCATGTACATAGAAATATGCTAAACAAGAGAGGGGTAGAATACAGAACAAGGAATGAGCTTTGTCAGTAAAACTTTAAGTTACTTAAACATTCATCTCTGCTCCAAGCTATTTTTCACATAGTCTGAGATTTTTTTGCCAGTGTAAATTTTAAGGCCCTGTTCAGCACATATTTGTATACACACATACACATACCCCACACACTTTATAGCTCTGATCTGGTAACCAAGGTGAAGCTCCTTTCAAAACTGCATTCCTTCCTGAATCACTCTGTGACAGGTTAATGCCTCTGTTCCACTGCTGTTGCTGTGCCAGGATGATGGATGATATAATGTGCGGGCGTCCAACTGAAAAAAGCCACTGAGCCTTGGTGTGAATTTAGGTGTTGATGAAAGATGAGCTCTTGCTTAAAAGAACATATGTTTTTCATGAAACCTCTGGAGAAATTATTAAAAATGCACTATTCATTTTTAAGAGCAATTTAATTACTGGTTAGACAGCAGATAACAGTATACCTATAATCTTCTCTTTGCAGTCATTGGCAAGAATGATCAGACTGTGAAATATTCTGTATATGATTTCAGAAAACTGGAAGTTAACAGGGATAACAGCCTCATTAATATGTCATCAGAGAAACTATTGGGAGGTCTGGTGTAGTGCGAAGGCTACTCTGCTTCATGCTGCTGTTTGACATTTAAGAAAGTCACAAGTATCATTTTGGGCACCTAACATTCTTTTTTGAAATAAAAGACAATGTAAACATATAGTAAATAAGAAAAATGGAACATTTTAACTTCTTATGAAATAAAGTGTCAGGTGAGCTATTTAAATATGATATTGCTGGTCAGAGCTATAGAATTAGCATTGTGGTCAATAGAATGCCAGTCAGGCTGAAATAAAATGTAGCTGATCTAGACAAGATAAAACTGGCCAAGAAATAACACTTCTTTGACGCTGCTTCTTACAACACTAGACACCAGTAAAATATAGTAAAAGAGTCTGTCTAGTTCAGTGAGTGGAAATTGTGCTGGAGGAGTTATTTAACTTTAGGGATACAATCCAAGAATTGATTGAGAATTGCTAGCAAAAAATAACTCCTATATTTCTTTGCCCCTAAACCATCATCAGTTTTAAGACACACCATTCACTTAATCATTAATTGCAAGAAAAATTAATTTAACATATTTATATATTGCTTTTTAATTAATAATAAAATTCATTTATCCTTACAATATCATGTTTCTACCTTTTTAGTGTCAATTTCAATGTTTGAATCTAATTATTCTTTTGGCTCAGATATTAAAGATTACTTTGTATTACCCATGGCCACTTGAACTTGTTTGCAGTATCACACTGGCATGTTGTTTTGTAACATCTATGCAGGTAATCTTGACCTCTAACATCTTTAGGATTGACACAACAATTTAGAAGATATTGAACACTCAAAGTTTTGTTTGCATTTCATGTTTGAAACTGTCTACTTGACTCACATGATTTTTTTCTATGCCCCTTTATGGAATCCTTTATGGAAATCTGGCAGGGTTGTATTATTAATAGAAAGACTATTCTATCAATATATTCCAGACAGATGTAGATGCTAAAACTGATTCTTTTGTGGACATAAATATGAAGAAAACCAATTAATATATTCCTGGGATACTCAGTTTAGTTATTATTTTAGTGGTGTTATTTCATATTTGAGTCAGTTATATATTTTGGATTTGAAATACTTTCAGACTGGCTGACATACTTCCATCAGAACATTGAGGCACCGAAAAGGATAACCCAGTTTTAATTGTTTGTTTTAATTTAGGTAAAAAGTTGACTACTGTACTGAATTGTGTCCATTCTGATCTCTCTGTGGGGACTGCTATTAGCCATCCTGAAATATCATTTTTATCCAAAGCTTAATGAGTGATTCTGCTACAAATTCGTTGTTTGTTTGAGGTTGTAAAGCTTTTTAGTGCAAGAAATATTTCTTGCAAAGTTAAGACTGTAAGCTTATATCAACTATTTGTATTGTCTGATATTGATTTTTAGATCTTGAATTGAGAATATGGTTGGGCAAGAAGAAGAGAAGGACAGATTTAAACCACAATGCAAGTTGCTTAGGGATAAAGCAGGTATTACTAATGGATAGGAGAGGGCTATAAATAAGAAGCTAGAGACTTGTAAGAAAACCTTTTTTTTAATGATTATGCTCAGGGATGTCCCAGTTTAAGACTCTAAAGATGACTCATAGGAACATCTGAAAGAAACAGCCTCACAGATTTTCAAACAGAGAAGACACAGGTATTATTGTTTTTCATTTTGTTTTAATTTTTGTTTTTTGGCACCATGGAGATTTACTAGCGTATCCTTGGCTGCTCATTTATGAAAGATAGAGAGTGGGTTTTGAAATTAGTTCTGAATTCCATTTTTGCCATTTACTATCTTTGTGACCTTGGTTGAATAACTGAAGCCTTGGTTTCCATCTCTGTAAGACTGGTAGAATAACACCTGTATAATAGAATTGTATTGTGAGCTTAATGATAGAATGTATGGAAAGAGCCTGAATTACTGTCTGCAGAAAACAAGTCTAGAGGAAAGTGGAAGCAGGCGGCAACACAAGACACAGATTCATTAAAAAAAGTTTTTTTAAATTGAAGCATAGTTGATTTACAATATTGTGTTATTTTCTAGTGTGCAACACAGTGATTCAGTTATACATACATATTCTTTTTCATATTCTTTTCCATTATGGTTTATTACAGGATATTGAATATAATTCCCTGTGTTATACAGTAGGACCTTGTTGTTTATCTATTTTATATATAGTAGTTTGTATTTGCTAGTTCCAAACTCCTAATTTATCCCTCCTCCACCCCCATTTTCCTTTTGGTAACCATAAGTTTGTTTTCTACATCTGTGAGTCCTTTTCCGTTTCATAAATAAGTTCATTTGTGTCATACTTTAGATTCCACGTATCAGTGATATCGTATGGTATTTGTCTTTCTCTGTCTGACTTCACTTAGTATGATACTCTCTAGGTACATCCATGTTGCTGCAAAAGGCATTATTTCATTCTTTTTTATGGCTGAGTAGTTCCATTGTATATATGTACACCACATCTTCTTTATCTATTCATCTGTCGATGGACATTTAGGTTGCTTCCATGTCTTGGCTATGGTAAATAGCCAGACACAGATTCTTTTCCCCATCTTTGAGGTTTGATATTCTAGGATGAAGAGCTGCTTAGTAGAACAGCAGAAGGAGCACATGTTTCCTGTTGCATACGTATATAGCACAGTCCTACATGGGTCACTAGCCTGACAAAATAGATTCCTCTGCCAAATAATGGTTCTAGGACAAGATACCTGCCTCTTCTCACTTTATTTTCAGATGAACTCTTTGGAGACACGTCTAGACTTTCTTTTATATCAACAATGGAACTCTTTCTATATAACAATTTCTTCATCATATTTGCCTTTCTAGGAGTGTTTAGAAATCCAAGCACTACTTTCCAAAATGCCATTAATATATTATGGTATTTCCTACAGACATATGAAAACCAAGCTTAAAAATATTACATAAAATTCAATTTATATATTTTCAAAAGCTAAATTGATTCCATTTGCAACTTTTTATTTAAGATTTATCTAGGTATAAACATATAAAGTTTAATATAAAAATTATACACTGTAATGATTTTTAAAGTATGAGTCTGGGACTCAGTTCACAAACTAAAGTTTAACCTAATGAAATTACCATTTTTTTTCATCTTCTTTCCTATTGTTAAATTTCAAAACTGGTTTTAGCTGCTGTTTTATTATATCATTAATTTCTATTAGGATAATATTTAAGTCCTCTTTTCATTATTTTTTTGTTTGTTTTTATTGGGGTATAGTTGCTTTACAATGTTGTGTTTGTTTCTGCCTCTTTTTATTATTTTTGAATTCCAAGTTTAATTCTTTTTAAATATTACTGTCCAGTACAATGTCTGATATAATATTCATACACACATGTTGAGAGTTTAGCTGAACTGCTCCATAATATTGCTGCCTCGTCATCCATTTTGTGTGGACAAGTGGCCTGTAGGGGCCTTGAAATGACACTAGCCCTTCGCTCTAGTAGATAACAGCCGTAGAGTCACAAGTAAGTGTATGTTCCTGATATGACTCCCCAGTGGCCCTTGTGATAAGCAGTCTCCCCTGCCTCCCAGGGCCTTACCCTTGTGTGCCCCTTAGATAAGACCCCCATGAAGCTCAAACCAAAACCCCACTCTTGGTTTGAATTGATTAAATCTGGCCTTTGCCCGGGAACCTGAAAGCACTCCACCTGTGGACCTCGATAAAGGCAAGTGCCCCAGGTCCTGCCATGCTCTGTGTGCCCACACCCTGCCTTGACCTACCTGCTTTGTCCCTCAAGGCCTGCCAAGGCCTGCTGTAACTCCTCTTGGGTCTCTGAGTCATAAATTTCTCTATTTCAGTTGTTTGTGGTCTTTTGTTGAATCAGTCTCACCATCTAACACCCTAGGGCTCTACTGCAAATGTTAATTTAACAAATTCATAAAAGTACAGATTTAGTAAATAATAATTTTTTAAAAGTTAGGTGCAATCCAAGGATATGCTACCAAAATCATTAAGTAAACAGATTTAAATATGGTTTTAAAAGTATTTTTAAAAATTAATAGTATTGTTAATACCTACATTTTCTCTTTTCTGATATCTTTTTGTTTTTATTTTTTAATATGTTGCTCAAACCAAAAGTCCGAATGCCCGGTCTCAGCTCCCATGGTTCTGGAGCAGTGAGGTAACCTACTGCCCTGACCCTAAATTCCCCAGATTAACTCATAACCATTGCTAAGCTGCAAGTGAGCTTGAAAATCCACTTTTAAACATGTAAGAATGAATTGACATCTTGCTCTTATTGAGAGCCAATTTTGTTCAAACCTTGCCCTCCACAAACTTGCCACTACTGCCAATTCTTTTTGCTTTGGGAAATCTCCTGTGTGTCTCTTCCCAGTAGGACAAGAAGGTAAAGTTTATACCATTATACAAGTAGGTTTGTATTTGTATGGGAGCCTCAGTTTCCTCCCACGTAACATGTGAACTTGATGATTTCTCAAAATTATAGTAAAAAAGTTATAAAAATTATTTATGAGGAAGCATATTGTAAACAGTTGTCTAATCTTTTGGGGCTGCCATAACAAAATATCATAGACTGGGGTAGCTTAAACACAGAAATTTGTTTTCTCACAGTCACTCCATTACTACATTTAGTCCATAACAACAGTTTACAAATGTCAGTTAATGGTAGTAGCCATGATATTTGCAATGTAATTTTCCATCAATAATATAGTTGGCATATAGGGAGCTTTTTGTAGAAATTGATTTATTGGCAAACTGAGAATTAATTTTAAGTAAATAGAAGTTTGCATGACATTCTTGTAAAATATGGATAGATAGAGTCCAGGGTGTTCTAAAGTTCACTTATTTCAAAACAACGTTTATGAATTTGTTACATTTACATACTTCCTCTACTAATATGCCTTATATTTTCTTTATATCAACTTTAATTGAAGTAAGTTTGACTTAGATTCATCCTAAATGATAATGTCCATGATATCAAAAATTGGTTTTGATGTATGTATATATATTTTGCACTTTATAAACTTTACAAGTACTAAAATTAAAAAAAAATAGTTTCTTTATGTATGAATCAGTCAGGGTCCAGGCAGGAAAAAGAAATCGCACCAGTAATCTGAACTGAAAATAATTTATTATAAAGAATTATAAGCTAGTGCATGTGGTTAACTACTAAAAGGGGTAAAAAAGAACTCTAAGATTTACAGAAATAGTGAATGTAGAAATCAGGCCACAGAGAAGTGGATAAAAACAGAAGTAAGAACTTAGAAGAGGAATTTCCACTAAGGCTGATATTTAGACTCCATTAAAGAGGGTATGGCTGCACAGAAATAGGCAGTGTACTATTATCAAAGAAACTTGACCAAGGCCAGGGTCATATGCAGAAGGCAGGAGTGCCTCACTGGGTAACCGAAAAGCTCAAAAAGAGGTTGCAAGCAGGCCAATTCACTGGCAGCTGTGCCAAAGAAATAAAAGCACAAAAGCATGACAAAACTAGGAAATTAGTCCTTTCTTCTTGGTATGGCCTTACAGTATCATTCTATCACCTGTTATGGACAGCACCTAACATTGGATCAACTGACAGAGGAGAGATACAAATATAATATGAACAAAAATATAAATATATGAGGTTTGTGCTCATTAGTACAACTCCTTGATACATCTCTTACATACAGCTCTAGGTTACCACAAGGTGACTTTATTATCCTTTTTTCTCCTGTTACAATTCTGGATTCCTATAGTGAGGTTTGTTGCTGATTCCTGTGGATGCCAAAACCCACTGTAAAGTTGCTTTTTTGCTGCTACAGATAATGGCATAGGCTCTAGCACCAGATCCTCTGCATTTATGTCATTTTATTAGCTCAGCTACTAACATTGGTAGTGCTGACAATGAGTTGTTCTACAGACCTCTGATCAGGTGGGGACAATCCATGTACTCCATCCTTGTGTTATATCCTAGTATATATCCTGGTGTATGAATTGCATATAGACTCTTAAATATGTACTTATAGCTCATTTTTCTTGCTATCGTGCAAGAACCTGGATTCTGGACTGACAGCTGAATTGTTTGGTGCAAATTCAATATATGCTCTAGTGATTGGAGCTTAGTTCTTAGATAAGTCTCATTTTATTCAACCCTTTCACGCCTCACAGTAAATAAGAAGCCAGGAATCATTTTCTTCTGCACTAGAATAAACTCCAAGCTTGGAAGATAGTTACATGAACTTATGTACACCTACTATATGCTAA
Source organism: Neophocaena asiaeorientalis asiaeorientalis (assembly GCF_003031525.2). Classification (NCBI taxonomy): domain Eukaryota; kingdom Metazoa; phylum Chordata; class Mammalia; order Artiodactyla; family Phocoenidae; genus Neophocaena; species Neophocaena asiaeorientalis. The sequence continues at coordinate 7,983,065 of NW_020173758.1, forward strand.
GCACCAAAGTTGCAAAGATTCATCAGACGGAGCCTCATTTCTGAGGTCTTACGGTCTAGTAATGAAGAAGTCATATAAATAAATACATACAAAAAAATAGCATGTGATTTGATGGAGTTACTATAGAGTATACATCAAAGTTTTTAGAAATAGGGATATGCACAAATTAATTTTATTCCAAAAATTTTTATAACTAAAAATTGAGGGTATTGTAACTGAAAAATTACTAGTCTCTATATAGCAAAATATTTGGTAAACAATGTAATTTATATTTTTAAAAAATTTTATGGCACTTTTTTACTCTGATAAATATTATTTACAGAAACTAAATATTTACGCTTTATGTATGCCACACTGTTTCATAGTGTTCTATATGCCTATAATTGTAGAACATTGACAGGTTTATCTACTAGAATGGAACATTTTTGATGTTAGTCTACAAATACTCATTGAATCTGGTGTTTTCAGTATAACCTTAGGCTTCATAATGACCTCAAGAGCAGTGAAATATATGATTCTTGCACTTGTACTTAAAGTAAGGAGGCTTGCTTCTTCTATTTTCTCAAACTGAATTTTTGGCCAATAATTATTTAAATAAATGTGATGTTTTATTTTAGAAACTATGAGAATGTTTTTCTCTCTATTTTTCTCCTCATAAATATGAGAAAGATAGAGAAACTACATTGTCTTCCATGTAAAAGACAGTGTGATTTTTGACTTATCTAAAGAGTAGAAATTATAGATTATGTCTATTTATGGTATTCATGTCTGAGCACATCTGGAAAACCAATAGGGTGGATCACACAGAAACCTATTTTTATTTATGGGGGAATGGGCAGGGAGGATAATGTGAAGTCCCTTCTATATGACAATATTAAGATAACAAGTTGTATTGAGTTTGAAAACACATAAGAAATCATCAAAAGATATGAATAATTCTGAGTAATATATGACTTATCCCCTTGACTAGTGTTTTTATCTAGCTTTAATTTTAGAGTTCAATTGGGAGCTATATGACTAAAATTTAAATGGAAAAAATTTAATAAGCTAGTTCAATGGAGAACTCTGCAATAATTTAGGGCAAAACGACCACTGCTTGGGAAACCCTGTGATATGAAATTAATATTCTGCTCCAACAGTGTTTTTTGCCTTCTGAAATGAATAGAACTGAAACATTTTTTCCCCTTTATTTCTGTTTTGAGGCTTCTTTCATTTTCTTAAAAAAATTATGCAACAACTAAATATTTTGTCTTTTTTTCTCTAATATTTTTCCATTTTCTATTTTCTGAAACTTTTTTAAACAAAGCTTTTCTAACACCTGGAAGCAATATATAAAACAGCATATTATATTACAATTTGTAACATTTTAACTTAATACATAATAAGCCCTTAAATTATAAAAAAATGAGTGCATTCAATTATAAAAATCCAGCAAAAATTAAACAATTGATGTGGTATAATTAACAGTAACATGAAAATCTCAGTTTCTATTTTTTTTAATTATCCATGGTAAATGACTATCAGCTACTGTATTTTGTGTGTGTGTGTGCTCTAAACTTCTGGCATAATTAAAATAGGAAGTAAAACATATTATTTTGGTAAACAAACATCAAAACAAAATAAATTGCAAATATGATATGACAAAATAATTCAGTACACTAATAGACTCAGTGATGTGCACACTTAGAAAAGTAGCTCCTTGCTTATTTTATTTTAGATTTTGATTAATCAATATAGGAATTTTGACTATTAAATTCATTTTTCCAATGACTCTAAAATAACAATAACACCTTTCTGTTTCAGAAAACTATTTTAATATATTAATATTATTAACACAAAACAGTTTATTCCCACCTGCTGAAAAGTTCTTGTTATAAATTTACAAATTGCTCATGTCTAGAGATAATTTTACATTAAGACATAAGACTATTTTATCAATACAAATCTATACAATGAGAGCTATGCCCTTTTTGATACAGCACTCCTTGCAGTACACAGGCTGATCATCTGTAGTATCTTTACATATATTATTTAATCATTACAAAAATCCATTTAAATAATTATGAAATAGAGGCACAGAATATTTCTCCCAGCTTAGAATTAATAAGAAACAAGTTTAAAGGTCTTTTAATAAAAAAAAAAAAAAATTAGAGCCTTAGCTATCAAACTGAGACAGGAAAAAAACAATAGTATAATTTTTAGTGGATATAAGTTTCAGAAAAATTAATTAAGTGACAAGTACATATGTTTTATTTAATTAATGATCTTAATATATATTTGGGAATTTTATAACACACACATAAGTACACATACACATATATACACAGTGTAGACTTATATCGTGGCTCAAAAAGAACAATACCCCCTGGCATTCACTCCTCTGTTAGTCCTCTATCACACTGATCCTGAGCTTGACCAAGACATTTGTTTGGCTGGTGAGACGTTAGCAAGCATGATGGAAAGTAGCAACTGGTATACACACTTACACATGGAGGTTTACCCTCTTGAAAATCTCTCTCTGGAAGCCGGTCACAATGCTATAAAGAAATACAGATTGAATTATTAAGTGTGAGAGACTATGTGGAGGGAGATCTTGAAGGAAGAGTGGTAATCTTGGATGTCCCAGCCCTCACGGAGCTCCCATCTGAATGCAACTGCATCAGTAACCTCAGCTGGGACACGTGGAGTAGAAAAACTTCTCTGCTGAGCCTAGTCAACCACCAGCATTGTAAGAATTAAGAAGTCAGCCCTGTTTTAAGGCACTAAGTTATGGAGTGCATAGTTACCCAGCAACAGATAACTGAAATACACATATGAAAAAGGGTTTTTCATAGTGAAATTTTGCATGTGCTTATTTTAGGGCCTTGTCTTGCCTGAACTTGTTCAGTGGAAGATGCAGAAGTGTGTTCGTCTACAGGATTCATTTAGCATACCTAGTAATGAATTTTGTATCTAACATATAATGATTTATTGCTCCTTGGAGACTTGTTTAGAAATGAGAAGTCCTGAAAAGGTTCCATAGTTAATTTTTTTTAAGTATGTGGTTCTAAATAGCAGGAAAGAGTAAACCAGCAGTGTGATGAGACTCTTAGGCAATTTTAAACAATCCTTATGTAATTTCCCACAGAGATGCAAGTGAAATTCAGGTTTTCAGAGATGTTAAACTGACTAAATCTTCATAAAATTCTTAAAGGAATAAATAGACTATAGATCTAAAGAAATTGAAAGTTAATGCATGGATTAAATGCACTTATTGACTTAAGTGGGTTGAAAGTTATTTTCTATTTCAGAAAGAAAATTACATTTTTTGGACTTTGAAGACATAAACTTATATTTTGTAAAATCCAAAATAAATATGATAGTATTTTTAAATGTATAGTATACATTTTTACATATTTTAAAGCCTTAGAAATGTGCTTTGATTTCATTTTTGAACGAAATATAGAAAATGAATGAATGTGCACTGAGCATACGAAAAAACACCATATTTCTAGGAATACCTTATGTTACACCCTTATATCATTTGTGGGCCACATGTTTTATATGTGAGGCCACAGTGTGATGTTTTCATATCACGAGGTAAATCTGCTGTGACCAATTCCTAAAACTTGATATTATTGTCCCTTTGGGAAGGGAGAAAATCTTTTTTCTAATTTGGAAACTCTTTATTCTACAATCAATGGAATTTAGGTAAAAGTATAGAGGCCAGAAATTGCTGTAAGACTAGGAAATTGTTTAAAATGTCTTTGGCCTTCTTCTGAAGGATTGACCTCCTTCCTCCAGAGAAGAACTCTACTAATCTGAGGAAGCCAGAAACAAATCCACACTAATGCAAGACATAGTACTCCAAACTGATGTTATTATGATTTAGGCATAGTATAGATTGTGTGGATTTTATTGCTCAAAGAGAGAATACATCGTTCAGGGAAATGGTAAATGAATAATATATAATAGAAATAGGAGAATCCAATTAATAAATTTAAAAGCAACTGTGAAGGAATAAGAGGGAGCTCCTTTGGATGGAAAGAAACAACACAAAAATAGTAAACATAACTGTGGATTTGTTTGAATTATATAAACCTCAAGAGTGATGGTAGTCAAGAGCACAGAATGTCAAAACCATATGCTAAATATTCCACTCCTATTGATTTAGCAATAGTACTTTCTTATGGAGATAAGGACACTAAAATAAAAATTCTATATGTAAATAAAACTTTATATAGTCTAATTAAGTCTACTTGTGGAAGTGTCTATCGAAGTATTTAAGACAGGCTTATGTCATAGACAGAGAATGAGGTAACAAAGAGGAATATGATATGTATAAAAGGATGAACTTGAAGTTTTGGGTACTTCTGGTATGTGTATTCTCCCAAATATTTGCTTAAATTCAGTAATAAATACTAAAGTGTGTATTGGTATAGGTATACTAAATTGCCTGGTCTTAAACTCTCATTGATCTTTGGAAGGAAACACCATATACTAAGATATCCAAGTTGGGAGGGAAAAAAAGTTCATTCTCCAAATGTATTTTGTAAGAATGTATGGTAATCAAGGCACCCTGCACTTAGTATCACCTCCGAATTTGGGGTTTTCCAGACACAGTTTGGAAGAATAGAAGAGGGAGTCAATATTACATCTTAAAGAGCAATAATTTTATAATGACACAGCATAATAGTTATATGTATTGGACTCATGAAGTTTTCCATTCCAAAGAAGGAGGCTAAAAGTACTTCTATTATACAGATGTTTAAAATAAAATAAAAGAATTCTGGAGGGATGGCTGTGGGGATAGCATTGTTTACCAGTCTCTCCAGATCTCCACATAAAAGTGGCTAGAACAGCTAGAAAGCAAAAATAAAATTCCATGGAATGTATTTAAAATAAAACTAAGTGATAAGGTATCCCCATAACCCCATAAATATAAGCAGGTAGAAACAGACTTCCAACAACCACAAAATTACATGATATCATTCTCTATATAGGGGGATAAGAGAAGCAATGTGGTAGCATATGTTGGGCCAGAGAAAAGGAAATCTTCAAAATAGCAAATCTTCAAAATAGTATAGTATGTTAATATAAAAACATTAAGTCCAGCTGCCCATTTGCAGGGGACACAAAGGATGTTTCAACGTGTTTAATTGCACAGTGAGTATGCTATCAACCAAACTCAGATTAATTTTTCACAGGTAAAGTGTAAGGAAAAGAAAGGAAGGAGGAATAAACTAGATAACAGAAGACATAAAAGACATATATTTCTTAATGGCCAGGAATAAGTGATAATATCTAGTGATGTACATTGGGATAATAAAACCATAAAATTGCAATTAAATTCATATTTGAAAAGACAAGATGATACGTATAGGAAAGGAAAGGAATTTTGATTGGGACGGACTTAAAACTAAACAAAACAACGTGAGACAAGTTCATGATAAATAGTAAGAATATAATAAATATTTATTTTTAACCTCTGTACAGGCAAGGGAAATTAGCTAGGAAAAGAACATATATGAGACAAAATACAATGAGTGACAACAATTTTTTGAAAAGTGTTGTCAGTTTTATATCATTTATTCTTATCTTGAGCCAATAAATGAATAAGAAAAAAATGGGACAATTCAAATAAACTAGTTGTTGGACATTCAAATAAACTAGCATTGTACTAAGCACAGTAACATTAGGTGGTAGATATTATTGAAGCCATAAAATACTTGGAGGTTATTACGAAGTTATTTCAATAGATTTCTAGATAAGCCACCAAGAGAAAATATTTCAGACAGTACCACAAAGCTAGAAAACATGATATTGATAGATATTCAATAACTAGGAGCATTGAGAAAGCCAATTTAGAAAACTTCCTTCTCAAGCATCCATTTTTTTATAATTAGGTAATTTTAGATATGGTAGTATAAACCTGAAACTAAGTAAAAAGAGTATTTATGTTTGAAAGTTTAGCTGACATAGTAAGTGTTAATGATCACCATGAAATGGCTTTGTTGTGGCTATTGAATTGATTTTGAAATGAAGCACTCTTGAGATTGGGAAACACCCAGAAAAGACTTTCCCAGGTAAAAAGTAAAAATGAAATATCCATAGAACTATCTACTATGGATTATATGTTTTATTTAGCATACTATATTAAATCACACAACTCAGATATTTTTAAGTCCCCCACAGCTGGTGACTTTGTCATATTTAATAATGGTTTCAACAATTATAATTCTCAGTGAAGGTATGGGTAGTTTCTCCTTCAGAATCTGATGGGATTTTTAGAAGGGACGTATATGTCTTCCATTCTACTAGACTACAGCTGAATGAAGTTCACAAAACAGAAAAAAAGACTATGAAAATTACACCCAAAAAAATCTGAAATGTATTTATTATCTAATCAGTTGTGAAACTATTGATTCCATACAGAGCTTTCTGTGTATAAAACAACCATGAGGGGCTCCCCTGATGGAAGAGGCCACAACGGTGAGAGGCCCGCATACCGCAAAGAAAAAAACAACAACCATGAGGCTGCTTTTAAATAAATATATATATATATATATTTTTTTTTCACTTTATACCTACAACTTTCAATAGCAGTTTGAAAAGGCTAAAGTTGTCAGAGTGAAGAGACTCTAATGATCAATAATATTTCCATTAACTAATTATGCAAAATGACCAAAAGTAGTGGACAGTACAAATTGCACAAGCATTGGCTTCCTATTTTTTGTGTATGAGGAATTTTATGTTCTCAAAGTAATTGCTTGATTGACATTAAAATATATGATATGGAAGAATAGATGATCTCTACTATGAATTATTTAACTCTTCATGAGAATAGACCAAACTATTTATTTTATTCTATTTGAGTTGATTAAATTATTTGGATAGTTTATAGAAAGCAACTTGTACAAAACAATGACATAAAGAAGTTGTCTGCAAAGCTAGCTTCTAATTTAACTCTAGATGAAAACAAAATCATTAAATAATATCTTCAAATTAACAGACAAAAAATAGTTCCAAATAATACCTCAAAATCAAATGCATGCATAAATCATGCTATATTAAATTAGACTACAATTTGTGTGTACCAAGAGAGTTAGGAAACTCCCACTCTGTAACCTCCCAAGACAGAACAACGATTCAATGACCAATATGCTAGTTTACTGTGTTAGTTGAACCAAATGGTTCAGCAAAGCATCAAAGTATATTAACCAGCATGCTAAAGAAAACCTGACTCACTCTTCTGAGCCACTCAAAAGTCACAGACCCAAACACTTTCTCATTTTTTGATAATTCTCCTGATGGAAGAATTACAACCACAAATAAAGTAAAAGAGGATTATGCTATCATAATATTTGCCCCTGTTTCTTATTTCTCCTCTCCTTATAACCCACACATGGTTTGGATTGGTGTTAGTGCTGGAGAAGGCATGATCTGGAGATAACTGAAAATTTCTTATAACTGCCATGCTTTCTTTAAAAATGTAATAAAAATATTTTATTTTGGCCAGAAGTAGCCAATATGCTATGACCTCCTGGAATGTCTTCTGTCAAGTCATATATCTTAAAGAATCTATAAAAGGTAATGAGCTTTGCTGAATAAATGAAAATATGAGGTAGATGTTATCACTGATAAGAAATTGGAATATAGTCAATAAGAGAAGTGGTGAAACAATAATCAGAAATATACATTAAATGTAAGCCAGATTTATAAGAAAGGCAAATGAAGTTCGATATTAAAATATGAAAATATAAAGCAAACAGTATACAAAGTAGAAAAACTGGATAATGAAGTGGCTTAAAAAGCATTAACCTAACATTTATTTATGTCAAGCACTATTCTAAACACAGAAGATAACAGTGGTAAACAAGAAATCTCTGTCCTTTTAGAGCTTACATTCAATTGCATGAGATAGACAATATAAAACTATATGTGTAGAATGGAGAAAAAGTCTCTGAATAGTGACCTTTGACCTGAATCTTGAATAAAATAAAGGGGAAAGTCTTACAGATACTTGGAGAAAGAGCATTTTAGGCAGAGGAAACATAACAGCAAATTATTCGAATCAGTTTCATGACTGGCATTTCCCAGTATTTGGAAGGAGGCCGGTGTGATGGGAGCGTGGTGAGCAAAGGAAAACAATGCTGGCAGAAGCCAGATCACATAGGGCCTGGTAAGCTTTAGTTAAAAACTCTGAAAAGAAAAATACAAAAAAACTCTGGATTATATTCTTAAAAGCCATTTAAGCAGGGGACAATTAACATTTAAGCAGGGAGTAACACAATCTGGTTTATATATTTTTTTAATTTTTTAATTTTTTGCTTTGTAAAAAGTCAATGTTGTGAGGAAGGGCAAGTTTGGAAACAAAGGAACCTTTTAGTGGACTACTGCAATGGTCCAGAAGAAAGATCGTGGTTTAAACTAGGCTGATTAAGTGGAGGTAGTGAAAAGTAGTCAGATTCTGTGTTTATTTTGAAAGCAGAATCTACAGCATTTGTTGTTGAGTTGACTGCATAGGAGAGAAAGAAAAGCCAAGGATAATTCTGAAGACTCGCCCTGAGTAAGTCTGTAAATGGCAGTATAACTTACTGAGTTGAAAAATGCTAGAGTAAGAGCACAGTGTGGGGGAGAAATTAAAAATCCCGTTTAGGATAGATATTCTTTGAGATACCTGTTTGGCATTCAAGTGGAATATGTGAAGGGTGTGAAAAATTCATAAACAGAAACCTCAATTAAATAGAGTTGGGAGACCAGAACGGGGAACTCTCATGCCCTGTGATGACAGCAGAGCCCTATAGGAAGAAGAAAGACTCCTGTCCTGGCAAGGACTCAGCCAATGATTAAGTTATGGATTCTTTATTTACTATAGCCCTCCCAATGTCCTTCTTCTCTCTTCATTAAAGTGTTCTCCTTCTCTTGCCCTGAGGGAACTTGCATGTGGCTCACCATGGTTGCAGATCTGGAATTGCAATTCTCTGCTAAAAACAAATAAACCCATCTGTGCAGAGAAATATCCTGCAGTCTACTTATTTTAGGTCAACAAGGGCATATTTGGTTCTATAAGACTAAAATTCAGAAATAAATGATTGTTGTGAATATATACTTTAAGGAATCATCAGTGTATTTAGAGAAGTGAAGAAGCTGAGGATTAAGTTGGTGGCACAAGGACATGTAAGGTCCTGAAGAAGAGCCAGCAAAAGAGACTTCATTTATTTGCTTGGTTTTTTGTTTGTTTTCCCTTCATTGACTCTCATTTCCTTGACTTCTAAATATAAGAGGGTGTCAGAATTCTGTCTCTGGACTTCTCTAACTTACATCCTTGGTCAATTTATGTAATCCCATGATCTTAAATATCATCCATAATATGAACTCTAGTTTTATATATGCTAGTGGCTATGCAGAATCTACACGTGGATAGTTAACATGCTTGAATGCAAATGTCTCAGTAGTAACTTATCATATTCTCAGAAGCCTGCTTCTTCCCCAGGCTTTCTCACCTCAATCAAGGGCAATTCCATCTTTCCAGTTTCACAGATCCAAAGAATTTATTATTCTCTTTCTTTCACACTTTGATTCCAGCTTTTAAACACATGTTGATTCTACCATTAAAATATATTCAGAATCTGACTACTTATCACCGATCGAACCATAGTTGATTCTTATTACTTACAGTAGTTATGTTCTATACAGTCACTGTGAACACTGAATCAAAGAATACTGGCCCATTTCTCCTAGGGGGAATACAGGGTTAGGTCCCTTAGAGCGTCTTGTGACATGTATTCATCAATACATAATTTTGTTTTATTTGTGCTTCTGTTTAAAGACGCTTCATTTAAGATGTATTATTGATTCATTAACACTGAATGAATAGTCAATAGCATTATAATACATGCCTGAATGAAGCTTATCTAAGACATATTTCCTCCATAAGTTACATCCCAGCCTTCTTGTGCTTAGGAACACTACGCAGTACTTCAATACCACACTTGGACACCATTTTAAGCAGTGAAATCACAAAAAAGCACAAAAATGTGAAAAATATGGCACTAAATAAACCATGAAAAGACACTCATTCAGAAGTATGAAAACTGAAATAAGAAGGTAGGGTACTGCCTTACTTGACTTCAACTGGGAATGTACATATCAAGTGTGTCCAGTGTTTTGCTGCTCTGCACATGCCTGTGAATGACCTTGAAATCATTGTGAGTATTGATTCTGGAGTTACAAATACATTTTAGCAAGTAGGCAAATTTGCAAACAGAATCTTCAAATAATGAGGATCGATTTACTATCATTTTCTGTCCTATTCCTCTATTTTATTTCTCTCCATAGCAATTATTGGGACCAGGCATTCTATATATTTTCCTTAATTTTGTTTATTGCTTGTCTCACCATAAGGACATAGAGTTCTACAACTTCTGTTCACGCTTAATCCTGATCCCATATAATAGGACTTAGCAATAATAAGCACTTAATAAATACTTATGAGACAAAAAGATTCAGAGACAGATATTATAGACAGACAGTTATAAAAGTGAGACAGTGAAAGGCATATATATTTAAATTTAGTTTATTTTTGATGCGTTAGTATGTTCATACAGTTTAAAATTTTAGAAGTACAAAGAGGTATACCGTGAAGTCTCCTTGTACTGTAAATAAAATGCCAAATTTACCATATTCTACATTTTTAAATGTAAATATCAAAATCTACAAAAAGCAGGTTAAGAACATATGACACAAAAGGAATTAATCTGAGGAAACCATAAGAATTTGAAAATCAAAGTTCCTTGTGAAAAATGACCCCAACAAAAAAATGCAAACTATCAAAAAAATTAGAAATATGAGTGTCTTTGCAGTACTCAAGAAAGGGGTGAAAGAGAAAAATAAAATAATTGCAAAAACAAAAAGCAGCACTGTTCTGGAGGTGACTAGTAAGAGCAGATTTTAGATTTTCAGGAATAACGTAAGCCAGTTTTTAAACACAGACGTTATTAAAAATTAAACTATGTACTGACAGGCGAATTCTGGTAAAATTCTATAAAAACAAAGAGGAATACCTAAAATTTATCACTTTCTAATTATTTTACTGCATTTTACTATTTCTGTGATCTTGAGGTTCTTTATGTCTATTACATTTAACAATGATTGTGATACCGCTTGTCTCTCCCAAGCTCCATTTTCAATTACATCAAGTAATGGCTTGAAATAGGCCCTGGTGAAAGTATTTACATCACAGAATTGGCAAATATAATAAATCAAAGCTTAATTTATTATCTTGTTCATTGTCTTGTCTAAATTTAAGAAATAATAGAGAAGATGTTAATAATGCAGTTAAACTTATAAGTATATCATGTGTATACCCATTATATTATGAATAGCACCAAAAAAATTCTCCCAGTATTTGAAAATTATTATCTGATTCAGCAAAGAACTGCTCGTGTCATTGACAAACAAGCGATGTTCCAAAGTACAGTTTTGATTCTCACTTTGTTTTTCTTATTAGCAAAACTAAAATATCTTCCAACATTCATGTCAGAACTGCATTTCCAGAGCCATCGGTTGAACTTTTACTGACATGTCACCAAATAAAACCTACATTTTTTTTTTTTTTTTTTTTTGGGGTACGCGGGCCCCTCACTGTTGTGGCCTCTCCCGTTGCGGAGCACAGGCTCCGGACGCGCAGGCTCAGCGGCCATGGCTCATGGGTCCAGCCGCTCCGCGGCATGTGGGATCTTCCCGGACCGGGGCACGAACCCGCGTCCCCTGCATCGGCAGGCGGACTCTCAACCACTGTGCCACCAGGGAAGCCCAAAACCTACATTATTTAAAATAAAAGTCAAATAAACGTGGCTGAAAACAGCAAGAGATGTAAGTTCTAGTTTGACAAAAGTCACACTACATTAAATGAAATAATTCAACAATATAAAAGTGATTAGAGGGAAGAGATATTTGTGGAAGGCAGGAAATAAAGATCCAGTAGATGAGGAACATTAACAGTGTTCCTCAAGAAGAGAACAAACGAAACAAAAAAGTAAAAATGTTATCTTTCCCCAGGCATGGCATTCGAGATATTTGACATCATTTTAAGGTAAATCACTACCTCTCCTAACAATGCTCCTAAGATCCCACATGGACTAGCTGTTAACCATGGAAGTTCCAGGATCTGGTAGACTAGAACACAGAGGCCAAGGTCAGGGGCAGGGGCAGGGGACACTCTGAGGCTGTAGTTTAGTAATGCTGTTCCAGCATTACAAGTACATGCACACTGGCCTTGTCTTTGTCTAGTACATCTTACAAAGTCTCAGATCTTAGCTTCTCTGTCATTTCCTTGACCGTCAGAATAAGATCAAATTCTCTTAGCATACACCTGTGTAATTTTACATTTATTCACAGGATTAGGAAATGGGTTGTATCTCTTGCTGAGGAAGATTGAAGGCAAATGAAATGTGATCTTCAGAGACACCAAATCACAATTGTTGTCTCAAATAGCTTTTTGTATTTTCTAAGTTGGGGCAACTTTTATGTCAAGTTTTATTGTTACTTTCTGGGGAAAAGATGATTAATATACTGTACAATGGAGCCCATTAAGGCAAAATTACTCATTCTGATAATCTGGTGATTACCTCTTTTTCTTTCTATGTTCATGTGTCTTATTTCAGAATTTCCTACTAGGGGAGAATTGGTCAATATTTTTAAAAAATGGATCATTTTGTATTATTTATTAAGATCCTGGGCAGGAAAGACTTAACTCAGCAGGCCTAGGTTACACATACCCTGCACATTCCAAAGAAATGTCTGTCTTCAGGATTGGCCCTTGGAAGACCTCTGAGATAAAATCTCTGATTCCTTGGAATATTCTACCTAATAAGAGTCTTTTTGTATGCCTGAAGTCTTGGAATGGAAGATACTATACCAGTTTGGACTGCTGAGTTTCCTTTCTTCAGTCAAAGAAACACATTTTACAGATGAGTGTCCAACACTGGGCAAACAGTTATCTCATCAAATGGACATGATTCATATCATCCTCACAGTAGTGGTTTGATAGAAAATTAGAATGAGCAATGAAGTACTTTTTCATGTAAGATGGAGGGAGATAAAAGCGTAAGGGCTGACTTACACACTTCCATGAATATATGCTGACACTCAGTTCAGAAGGGTGAAGGGAGGGTGTCCACTAAATAGATTCTTCTGCTTTTGGATGAGGATCTGGGTAAGAAGGTGTGATGGTTAATTTTATGTACCAACTTGGCTAGGCCACAATACCCATATATTTGGTCAAAAGCTATTCTAGATGTTTTTGTGAAGGTACATTTTTAGCTGAGATGAACATTTAATTCAGTAGACTTCCAGTAAAGCAGATTACCCTCCATAATGTGGGTGGGCCCAATGAAATCAGTTGAAGGCCTTGATTAAAAAACAACTGACCTCCCCCTGAGGAAAAGGGAGTTCTGCCAGCAAAAGGAATTCTGCTTTTAGACTCAAACTGCATCTCTTCCCTGAGTCTCCACCCTGCCAGTCTACCTTGCAGATTTTGAACTTGCCAACCTTCACAATAACATGAGTGAATGCTTTAAAAAAAAAACTCTCTTGCTGTCTCTCTGTCTCTCTATTTTCATACATATATCATATGTGTGTGTATGTATATGTATATACATATGTGTGTGTGTATATTGTTTCTGTTTTTCTGGAGAACCCTGACTAATACAGAGGGAATAAGAAAGGATGTTGGTACAACTGTACAAGTCTTCCTCACATCAATTTTCTTTTTTTCTATTTGATGCAGTGGTCCTGGGACGAGGACACCAGAAGCAGGGATGATCCCTAAGCAAGTACATTAACTGTAAGTATTTCTTCAATCCTTTGTACCAGAATGGCTAAGAACCTATCACCCATCTGGCAAAATTTGTGTTGATAGTGAAAGCAGCTGTATTACCTAGTGGTAGAGATAACCCTCTAGCTCTAACCTATGTAACCATTCCCTCTATGAAAGGGAATGGACTGAGCGGGAAGCACTTGCTAGACCAGTATTGCTACCAGAAATCTAGACCAGCACAACTTCTGAACCTGTGGAGAACTGGGGGTTAAAATCAATAACAAATGGTAAGAAGGAGAAATAGCAGCTAAGAGTAAAGGAATGAATAAGTGGCTTATGCAACAAAGGAAATCATTATTACATTAATATCTTAAGAGAGGCTCAGAGAAAGAAAATGACATTGTCTCTTAACACAATTATATCATATGCTCAAAAGGGTAAAGACATATATTTACCAAGAACAACCCTGCTTTTGGAAATGCAGAAGGTCCAATGGAAGCCTGCAAATCAGAGTGGCCGTGATCTGGGTGACATTGTTGCCATACAATGTGATGAAGAACCGGACCAATTATTAATAACTGAGTGAAACTGGTAATGTGCTAGTATCTTCTGTTTCTTATTTTTCAGTTATATTTACTGCAAAGGATATCATTTAGTAAGGAGTTTCTGGGAACTACCCTCTACTGGTCTATTTGACCATGCAGTATTTGGCTCCCAGCTGACTGATTACTGTGTAACCATGAACCTTGATGACCAAATGCTTAGAAAGATCCCTGGTTATAAAGGATGAAATATAGTAGTGACATCTCCTATATACCACAATATGCTGTGTACAAATACACACTGTCCCTGCTTTTGTGGATAAAAAGCTTTTTAAAAGATTAGAAAAAAATAAAAACAATGGGTTTCTCATGGGAATAAGCAGTAGGCATCACAGGCACATTCAGTGGATCTGAATTCCCCTGGGGAGCATCCCTACCCTGAGATGAGGTAAGCTATGGGAGGTATTATGGCACACTCATACTAAATTACATTTAGGCGTGTTTGCAATTCATCTAACTCTGGGATGGAAGACCCAATACTTTGGGGTATAAAATACATATTTTAACTGCACTCAGGCCACTAGTGCAGAATGACCACAACATGTGTGGTAGGATTATACATTATCCCACAAGACAAAAATGGTTTTAGGGGAGACAAGTGCTAGTGTAGGCACTGTGGATGTGCTGACTTTGTTTTTAATGAGGAATGACATTCAGAGGAAAAAGATTTACTAGCAGAATTAGAGTGAATTAGAGGATTAGAGTGAATTTTCTTCTAAGAGAATTCCCAGGCAAGAGATGGGAGTTGTCCTGGAAAGATGATGGGACTTTAGTAAAGTGGGTCAAGCCAACTAAACAAATACCGATGGGTAATGCTAGGATGGAGCTTTGGGAAAGGCCATCTACCCTGGTCCTTCAGAACTACTCAATTATTTTAATACAAGTAGCCATGGGGCAATGACTCTCCATCTTAGCTGCTGAGGATCAAGGGGCACACCATGGAAATCTTATGGACTTCCAAACTTATGGAAGTTCTCTGGGGACACTTGTAATTAAAATTGATGAACTATGATTGTCATTGCCTGGAGAATAGATCAGAATAAGACATATTCTATAGTATAGTTAGCAGGGACAGTTAGCTGCTATATAGCAGCACCCAATGAAAACCAGTCTCAGCACTAGCCCATGAATTAAGACAAGGTGACTGGCTTTATCCTCAACCTACTTGGAACCCAGAAATAACCAAATCATGATCAACTGTAAAAATTTATGGTATATGGACAGGGACGAATTCTGTGGGAAGACATAGCACATACCTCTGTGATTCTTACTGATTTGTTCTGTCATGAAACTAATTGTGCCATGACAATATTGCATTATAGTATAACACTGGCATTGTTGGTAAGGTTCAACTACCTTATATAAGTAAGTCTAATGATAATACTGATACTGTGATGAAATGCATTGGGAGATGCAAGTTTCCCAATGCATTGGGAGATAAAGCCTCTTCAGGATATACTGCCAATGGAAAATGACTGGCCTGAGGAAAGACTGGATTTAGCTCCCTGTCAGCTAAATTCTATGTTAAATGGTTCTGTGAAATTTATCACACAGTAAAAACAACACTAGATCGAGGGAGGAAATGAGTAGTCAAACTAGTATGAAAATGTATTTAACATCTTTTGAGGATGTATTAGTTCTTTCTTTAAATCTACCTTGCACTGACTAGTCCTAATTTTTGGCAGATTTGTGCAGATACTATTGCTATATCTGTTATATAAATGCTAAACTAAATTACCTGCTCAGAAAAATATGATCATTTTTCTGTAAGAGCCTAGGCCAAGGGTCAGGGCTGTGGACTGAGCAGGAAAGGGTTAACTCAGCAGGCCAGGGTTGCTCAAATATTATACATTCCCAAGAAAAGTCTGCCTTTAGGACTGGCTCTTGGCGGACTCCTGGGAGGCAGCTTCTGAACCCTTGGAATGTTCTGCCTGAAAGAGGGTTTTTGTATGCCTGAGGTCTTGGGCCATGCCAAGTTTGACCAGTTTGACCAGATAAATATATCCTAACAATATAATTTATGTGAACAGCTTACCTGGTTGGCAACATTTTGCAAGTGCTGTTACACAACATTGTTAGGAGAATTAAGCATGTCCTCATGCATCTCAACAAGGCAGGGGAACCTTGAGCCAGGTTTCTCCTGAACTTCACACCATGTGGTCTTTTCCTTTGCTAATTTTGATCTGTATCCACTTGCTCTAATAAACTGTGAGTATGACAGCGTTTTTGAGTCCTTCAAGTCCTTCTAGCAAATCATCAAGCCTCAGGGTGATCTTGGGGATCCCGGAAACAGCTCCTCTTCCTGCTTTTTTTACCCCCAACAAGTGAACCTTTAAAGTGATTTAACATCTTTCCAGGCCCGGTTCCACTCCCCAGACATCTCTAATTAAAAGGTAGTTCCTTTAGGACTACTAAAATTAAACAAGTGGTTACTAAAACTACTTGTATAGAAGTCTGTATCTTTTGAGGTGATACCTATATTGTTATTTGTAACCATAATCTATTAATTCTATCTCTATATCTATCCTCCCAAAAAGGGAAAAACTGAATGTAGATAAGTAGACAGATAGACAGGTAGATAGATAGATAGAGACGTAGTATATTAGATACAGTTATAGATATATAGATATAGATTCCTTCAGTTTTCTGGTTCAGATTTTGTGCTTTTTTTAGATAGTATTGGTTAATTTTTGTTTTCAGCTTTAAGTCCTTTTCTTGTTTCACTGAAGACTAAATTTTTTTGTGTATTTTTACTTCTACTGCATTTCACTTCTGTTTTTCATTCTTTTTGTTGTTTTCAGTGGATTGCAAAAGATACAAAAATGCCTTTATTCCTGGATTCTTAGCTAGTTATCCTTGATTCATTTGTAATATAGAAGAGTATAAAATGCATTGGACTGAATTGCTTTCAAAGAACAGTACCAGACATCAATCAGGCCCTAAGTAAATTGCAGCTATTACTGTTATTTCCATTTATTTATTCAGTTATATATATTCTTATATAAAATATTTCTGAATTCTTTCAGGAAGACACTGAATAATTCAAACAAAAAAATGACATATGAATCATTATTTGCCTGATTTGGTAGGTAGAATACCTCTGAGAGCTGTTACTAAAAACACATCATGAGACAGTATTCTATAAATTATAAAATTAACCTGATTAGTGACAAAAATAATCATGTATTTTTATAGTATTATATCTAATTTTAGGATGAAGGGAAATTAGAGATACTATCAGACATGAACTACCTGTTCAAAAAGTGCTATTAAATTAACAGGTATTATTTTGAATGATAACCCAGAGAATTCTTAAAGAACTGATTAAATTACTGAATTATTAGCTTTACAGTCAACCTGAAACAAATTAATTCTATTTTGAACAGAAGTAATCTAACAGAAACAAAAATAACAAAAATGTACAGATTCTCTTAAACATGTTATGGAAATCAGAAGTATTAAATGAGGTCTGTAGGGGAACAAAATATCTCTTTAGCATGCTGCTTTTTTTCCAGCAGAAAACAAGGCCCAAAAGTCTCATGAAGAACTTTGACCTTCCCCCTAACTGCCTAAAACATGTAGATAGAGGACCTATTCTAGGAAGCAAACTATCACCATAGATAACTATAGCATGAACTAGGTGTGTAGACAGGGAGGAACCCAGGAAAGTCTGTTTGTTAAAATTCCACTCTGTGTCCCATTGTCTCTGCAGAATCCAGCAAACATTTATTTACCAAACATTTGCTTTTCTATCTCCATGTCAATTTCCCCTTTGAAGTCCCAAATCCCTACCCCCAGCATCCTCTTTTGTCTTTAGCTGCAGATGGTATTTAACGTGAGGGTTTCAGCCATTTTGGCAAATTACACAGTTTTCCAGGGTCTCTTCCATGTGTACGTGTTATTAAACTTTGATTTTTTCCTGTTAATCTGTCTCATGTCAATTTAATTCTTAGACCAGCCAGAAGAACCTAGAAGGATAGAGAGAACCTCTTTCTCCTCTATAGTTCCTTTGGGAAAGTTATTGTAACCGAAAACTTATTTTCTCTATACTTAAAATAAAAATTCTAATACCGAATTCTCAAGTATGTTGTTGAAAATGTATTTAATGAAAGTCCAACAATTAAAAGGTGATTTTTTTTTCTAGAGATTTTGCTTTAAATTAGAGCACATTTGAATCAATGGGACAACTGGTAACTTGGTTATGACCTCCTGCTCTGAATTGTTATTGTCTCTATTTTAGTTCTCTGCATATTATGAATAAGAAAATATATAAGAAAATGATAACTCATATTCCTAGAGACTCAAATTTAGTAAGAAAATTTGTTTCTCTATTAAAATATATGCAACTATGTTCTAAAATAGAAATTTAAAAATGGTTTAAGAGAAATTGTTATACATAATTACTTGACTTGAGGAGAACAGCATTTTTTCCCACTGCCCTAAGTTGGACTCCCCAGCAAGCAGACTCTGTGACAGAGATTAGTGTGTAGAAAATTTATTAGGGAGTGCTCAGTGAATCAACGCCTATGGGAAAGGAAGGGAGGGATAAACATCTGTGTTACTGAAAGTAAGCAAACAGGACAAGACACATGGTGAAGCTGAACTATGATAGAGCTTCCATGGTGGCCTCAGCTAACCTTACAGGGGTTCTGAAGTTAGTTGTTAGTTGTTAGTTCTTCACAGTTGTCCTAGTTGTGGTGAAGGGACCAAGACTTTATATTCCCATGTCATTTAGTCATTGGATTTGGACTTTGGCGAGTCCTTAGGGGACTGGCTGCTGAGTGATTCCCATGACAATTTGAACTTTACCTGAGCCCTGTGCTCCTATAAAAGTCATTTCTGCCTGACACTTTCGAACACTTACAGAACTTATGGTTGAAACATTCTCTCTACCATAATAGTCCCCCTTCCTCATTACGATAGTCTTTTCCAATCAAGTTGAGAATTGAAAGAGGGAAGTATTTTTTTCTCACAAGTTTCTTGTTTCCATGCTGAGGAATGTGAGATGATTTAACATTAACTCAAGTCAGAATTTGATTCAAATTTTTGACTAGATGCTCTACTTACTGATTCAAGGCTGTATTTGTACATTCAAGTAAGCACCCAAAAGTGGGTTGAAAAGTCATTTTTCCTAGTAGGGGTAATCCAGGGAAGGGAAGGGTGTGGGGGTTGAGGGGAGGTACCCACTCTGAATAAAGTTTAAAGGAATGATGAGAGACGAACACAGAATACATTTCTAGGATAAGTATTGATGCTTTCTATATTTTGGATTTGTTATTACAAGAAAGCAAAAATTGCAAACAAACCAAATGGATGATGAATAAATAAACTGTAGCACATTTATACAATTTTAATATTATAAAACAATGAAAATGAATGAACCATAAATATAGGTATAAACATCATAATATTGAAGAGAAAAAGCTAAGAACAGAAGAATATATTAATATATTACAATTTATAAAATATTCAAGACTGTGGAAAATCAAACAACGTGTTGTTTGGGAGTGCATAGTACATATGAGGTAAACCTTTAGAGGAAATAAGTGAAATTTCCTGATAGTGACGCTGAAAACTCGGCTTCTGTGCACCGGAGCCAAATCAAATCTCAGAGACAGAGTTTTGGGTGAAGTAGAAAAGAATAGCTTTGTTGATTTGCTAAGTAAAGGGGGACACAGAGGGCTCCTGCCCCAAAAAACTATGTGTCCAAACCCAGGAGGATGTGATAAGGAATTTTATAGCAAGGGTTCAAGGGTGAGGTTGCTGATAAGATTAGGGTGTGTTCAGGGCCTGCACTCCTTTAATCCGGCCTCACATGGTCTCCAGATAAACTTCTCTCATTCTCAAGGCTATCAAACTGTGAGCTTCCCTCTGGAATGAGGATTGCTTCATCTTCCATTTATTGGGGGTTTTAGTTCTATAATATAAAGAGCTCAAAAGATATTGTTATGTGTATCCCTTGAGGCAGAAGCAGGACCCTCCCCTAAGGCTGTGCTATTGTTTCATTGGCTGCTCCTCCCTTGTCTCTGCACCCGCCCCCTTTCCTGACTAGCAACTGTTGGAACCTGCCCCTTGGAACTCAGGGAAAGTCATGGAGGCTAAACAGAAAGACTCCCGAGCCCAGAAAGCCCACAGGATCCTGCTTGGTTTCAGTAATGGCTACATATGGTTGGAATAAAGAGTGATACAAAGAAGAAAAACAGGGTTTTCAAGAGTGTGAGCATTATTCAAACTCTTAAAATGGGTGGTATGTAATGTACACTAATGTACACAATAGTGTTAATCACTTTTTAGCTTATAAAAATGCTTATTTTATAATATATAAATATTCCATTAAAATAAGAAAAAAATAGCAAGAATTAGAATGGAGAATTTGGCTGTGTCATCAATGGCATAGTTTCAACCAGGTCCAAAAAATTTGTTTTTAAAAATTGGACAGATGAAGAATCCCATTAGTTCTTGACTGTTCATTTCTGAAATACTATATTTATTACTTAAGCACATTTAATGTTTTGAACTTAGAATGTATTACAAAGGAAAAGTTTTCTTATATTTATTTGGAAAACTGGTTCAGTTAAAGAAAAACTTTTTTGAAAAGATAACATTTCACAATTGAGAAAACATATATTACAACAACCTTCAATTAATCTAGGTTATAGATTACATAGTCATTTTGCCTCTCATTATATCCCATAGTGTTGCTATTTTCTTATTTCATCGTTTTGTATAACTGTTCCCAGGAAGATGTGGAAAAGAAGTCAAGGAAGGTAAAATCCAGAATTTATTTTTTAATTCAGATTTTAAAATTAATAATGAATTTATCATTAGTGCCTAATTCCAAACCAGACCATGATTTAGACTATTTTCTTATCTGGAAAGAGAAAAAGAAAACTTTATTTCTGTACTATTGCCAGATTTCTATTTGTAACTACATAACACTTGCAATGATGTCTATGCCACTGCAGTTTTGAAAATTATTCCCACAGATGTTGATTCCTGCTTTTACAGACATTTAAACCAAACTATGTCTTCCTAATTTGCATATGCTGTCAACAAGCTTTGCTCTGGTGTAATCCCTGCCAGAGCTTTCCCTCCTGTAAATGGAACAATCAGGATGGGGTTTTATTTCAAGTGACTGTGTAACCCAAGAGCTTAACTAATTACACTACAGTTTAAAATAAATATTTGGTGCACTATCTTAAAGAATTAATATAGTATGAAGAAAAATCACTCTAAGGAAGATGGCTTCATTTCATTCTATAAGTCTCAGAAATCTGATGTGCAATAAACTGACCAACAAACCATTATAGAGAGCAAGCAGGAATGACATTCAAAGCAAGAATTTCCACAGCCTCATCAAAAATGTGCTGAAATGGCAACAGTGAATATGTATTAGAAATTTAATTTAGTCTCCTAAGTGACCTTGATCATTTGATTAGGCTGTATCTAAGATAATGTCTTCAAGTGTATTTATAAATGCCTAAAGCAAGAAATGGAAAAAAATATCCTTCAAACAGCTACCCTGAAGATTTCTTGGATTAGGAAAGAAAATGAAAAAGACCAGTTTGGCTCATTAATAATTCAACATCTTTTTGATTTTAAAATCCCCTTCAGTCAAAATCTTGACTTTCTTTTTTTCAGAAAATTCTTATTAGTGAGAGCTCTAAGGCATTAGTGAAATGTTTTTAGACTGTTTCTTTTATTTGTGTTAAAGTTGTGCCCTTCCATTATGCCCCTCCTAATTTGTCTAGAAAATCCAGATTGCCTGGCACCTGCATGTTATGGGTGTTTTTCTCACTTGCTGCTACATTGCTATTTTTCTGATACACATTAAGTGGCTCAGATAAAAACCACATGTATATAACCTGTAGAGAAATTGTGTAGTTTCAAAATAAATTTTTCTGTTAGTAAAACTGTCACATAAAATATTTTAAATAAATTTTTAGTTCCCTAAACTTCTAAGAAGGATAAGCCCCTAGATTAAAACCATCTCACAATACCACAGGTTTTGTTAGATTGAAAATCATGAGTACATCTCTTTCATTTATACTCTGACTCTCTGAACATGAGTGTTATCCTACATATAATTCATATCACATAATGTAGTTATTCAAATATTTGAATAGTCAGGTGTTCGTGTATATTGCACATATGTCCTTACAAACAGTTGGAAAAAGTCCTTTCATTCAGCGATTATTTTTTGAGCACTTATGTGCCAGAAATGGTGCTATGCATTAAATATTCTTTAATGAACAGAAAACAATCTCTGCCTATCTACTGGTATTTCACAGACAAATAAGCAACTATGGTAAGGGTAATTGTTATTAAATGGACAAATATAGGGTGTTATGTGAACATAGGTGGAAATTTAATCCACTCTTCAGGGGTAAGCATAGACCTCTCAGAAAATGCAATATCTACATTGAGTTCTGCAAAGCAATTGGAATCAGATCCAGAAGTATTATGTGGATTTAGGCTAGTGTGCAGGGTGAGTTTATCATGGGTATAGACTTCAGAAAAGAAGGAACATTTATGTTTAGGAATGCTGAAGTGATAAGAGATTATTTTGCATATGAGGAACTTCCTAACATTGCATAGTATACAATTTATTTTTGTCTAAACACACAAGCCTAAAATGATATATAGTGCATTGCCAAATTCAGTAATTAAACAAGTATGTAGTTCAATATATAGTAAGGGAGGACGCTAAGGAGGTGGCTTTTAACCTGAAGCTCATACAAGCAGCTATAAATCTCACACAAGGAAATTCATCTAAAACTTGTTGGTAATTCTCTTCTCTTCCATCTTGTGCTGTGATACCTTGCTTGATTATACCTCCCCTCCCAGATCACAAGCCTTCTGAGGGTACAGTCTGTATTTACATATTTTTTGCTGGTCTGCCTGTCAAGTCCAGTGTAGTATATACAGCATAGGGATAAATTTGAATAAGGGAGTGATTGCATATGGGCAAGTATTTTTGACATGTGTATAAATTAGATATTTTATATTTTTAAAGAAAGAAAAGCTATTGTGAAATATATTTTCCAATGAAGCTGCCATTTTTGCTTTAATTTCCAAAAGTTTCAGTAATTGGTATATAAGCTAGTCTTTCAATTTATTTATTTTTTTTAACTTTTTAATCAATTCCAAGTTCCACCTAATTCCAAAGGAGAAAGCAAACTTCAGTAGCATGTCAGTGATAACCTTTTCTAATTCAGTTTCCCTCCACATTGGACGTTATAATCTCTTTTACAGATATTCATTTCAGTGCAATCCTCGGACAAGTCCAGACTCACAGCAGTGGTAGTTTCCGGTTTGTTTTCCTGAGCCAACTGGTCCTCCATCTGTGTTTATTTTAAGACATAGAGCTTATATCTGAGAGGAAGTAATCTAAATCTTTTGAAATGCTCTCTTTATCTGTAAGCACTCAGGTGTATGTACAAATGAAAAACCACAAATAATCACATATATCACAAAGTGATACATAAACTGACAGTTCTGTAAAAATTGGTATTTAAACAACCTTCAAATGGGTATCTTGATGGTTCCATAATATTTCTAGATCAGTATACACTGTTGAACTACCTGAAGAGGTGCTATTTTTTTTTCTTGTAAATACTTGATTACGCAGAATGAAAGCTACAATTTCTTTAGATGGAAGGTGTTTGGTCCTTTTAAAGAAACCTTAAGATGTTTTGAAATATTTTAATATTAGAATTTTCAAATCTAAAAGCTTTCAGGAAAAAAAAAAGTTCTCTGACTTCAGAAACGTTTATGGAAAAATCCCATGTGCACATAGCCATAGATAGGGAATTTTCTTCCTGTTACACATATTGTACAAAAATGTAGCAGAAAAATATGGAAGAGTTTATGAATCATAAACATAAATTAATTACATTAGTGAAAATTACACTTCCAAAATTGAGTATTGTTATAGTTTTTTTCCTTTAGGACTTGCTTATTTCTGTTCTAAATGTTATATTCTTTCTTTCAGATCAATTTCCAAAAGTTTTTTTTTTTTAATTTTCTGTAAGATAACTTAGTGCATAGTAGAGGTATTACCTAAGTAAAATTTGGATATGACACCCTCCCCTCCAAAAAATTCTAGATGCATTATAGAGGTGGATGTTTTTAAAGTTAGAATATTTTCAAGGGCTTTTATTTCAATATTACTTGATAACACAAATAACTACAATTTTAAGCTGCCTAGAGTTTCCTACATTTTACAATCCGTATGAAGCCAAATATTTTTCTCATAATTGTTTATTCATTCCTTCAACAAATATTTTCTAGCACTTACTATGTGCCAGACACTCATTTGGGCACTTGAGATACATCAGTAAACAAAATAGAAAACTACCACCCACATGTAGTTACACCTCTGGCAACTACAAAAATAAATACAAATGGTAAGTAAATTATGCAGTGAGTTAGAAAATGCCATAGAAAAAACTAAAGCAGAGAGAGTCTGTCCAATGGGATGAAGGAAAGGAACCTCCCTACAGGCTTATAAAGGTCCAAGGGGCCAGATTCTGACCCCAGTAGTGAACAGAGATGGTGGGCTGTGTTGTGTGCTCTGACCTGGATCAAGGAAGACCTTCTGCTCTGCGAGGAAGGGAGGGACCCAGAGTCCTGGTGAGGGGAGTCGAGGACACCCACAGGACTTGAGGACACAGAGCAGCTCCCTCATCACAGAGCCAAGACTGAGAAATGTGGTCAGGTACCTGGTGAGCTGTGTCATAGAGTTGCCCACGTCTGGATTTTGCTGATTTTGTCCCTGTGCTGTTGAATTTCATCACTACCTGGAGCTGTGGCTCTCTGTGAAGAAGAGGACTACCTAGTAAGCTATGATTTAGGGCCGTTGAGTAAAAGGGACAAAAGTGCCAAAGGAAGCAGAGACAGACTAGGGCTCTCAGTCCTCCTGGCTGCGGTTGTAGAATTGAAGGGAAGGGGTAGAATTAGGCCTGAGTGGCCACAGCTCCCTGCAGATCCTGGCAAACCTACTTGTAGCCTTGAAAGAACAGAGAGAAGGCTGAAGAGTCAGAAGCTTCTCACTTGTTCCTGCCCATGGAGAGCCAGGTTTCTCGGAAGAGAGTCTCCTCATACAGAAACCCTCTGTGAACAATGGCCCTGGTGTCCTCCCTGGCACAGCTCCAAGCAGAGGTCAGCTGCCCCATCTGCCTGGATTACCTGAGAGGCGCAGTGACCACTGAGAGGGGACACAACTTCTGTCACTCCCACATCCAGCAGTGCTGGGAGGATCTCCAGGACACCTTTCCCTGTCCTGTCTGCCTCCAGCCTTGCCCCGAGAAGAGCTTTAGGAGGAACAGCCAGTCATGTCTCATGATTGATGTTGTGGAGAATCTTCCCAGCACAGAGGACATGAGGAAATGGCAGAAAGAGAAACCTCTGTGTGAGAAGCACAAGCAGGTTCTGAGCCTGTTCTGTGAGAAGGACCTGGAGCTGCTGTGTCCCCAGTGCAGGGTCTCCTCGGAATACCACGATCACTCCCTGGCACACATGGAGCCAGCTGCCCCTCTCACAGGAGGAAGCTCAAAAGCTACATTCAGCCCCTGAAAAAGCAGCTGGAGGATGCTGAAAAGGTGTTAGAAATGCAAGTCTCAAAATCATTTGAGTTGGTGTGGAAGGTGGAGAATCAAAGGAGCGACTTGCACTCCAACGTTGAACACTTTAAGCGTTTCTGGGGGATGGAACATGATGAAATTCATGATAAGTTACTCAATGAAGAGAATGATGTTCAAGATAAAATAATTGAAAAAAGAACTCAAATATCAGACCAAGGATACACATTAAAAAGTCTGCTTGACAAAATAACCAAGAAGTGTTTGCAGAGTGACCTCGATTTGCTGACAGGCATTGAAAGGATCCACAGCATGTATGGAAAGTTAGAGAGCTTAGCAGCCTTTTCCTACAAATTAAAGAAGGAGGTTTTCACTCTCCCCCCACAATATTTTGCCCTTCACAAAAAGGTTGAAACTGTTCACCACAGTCTCATCATTTCACAAGACAGGAAAATTGCAACTTTTCAAAGGGTGGAACCACACTGCATAATCCTGAGGCATTTACTTCTCACCCATCCCCAGTTCTGAGGGATTTGATGCTGGCAGGCATTTTTGGCAGGTAGAAGGAAGAGGAATGGGTGAATGGTCCTTTGGTGTGTATAAAGAATCTTTCCCCAGAAATGTTTCTATATCACCATCCCCAAGCAATAGCTGCTGGTGAATTCAACTCTCACCTACTATACCTGGCACTGGGGATTCAGGAAACCTGTGTCAGATTGGCGTTTTTCTGCACTATGAGTTGGGAGAAATTTCTTTTTACAGTTTGAATAATAGATCTCCTTTATATTTATTCAGTGAAATTTTTACAGAAAAACTTGTACCCTATTTCTCTATTGGAGTTTCTTCCAAATCACTTACAATAAATCTAGTTGAAGATGAGTGCTGAGCCCCCTTGGAAGACGTTCTGTGTGTTCTGCTTTCTTCCTGTGTTCAGGAAAAGTCCTTGTAATAAAGAGTCTGAGTCCATCTTTGAGATCTTACTGCTGAATCTTTTTAATCTTCCCCCTCTGTCTTCACCTCTGCCCTACACCTGGACAAACTGTCAGGACAGTTTGGGTGCCCCTTGACTGGACTTATGAGGGCAGTTCTAACCCAGAAAAGCCCTACCTGTAAAGGAGCTCTCCCCAAACACCAAAACCTCCAAACTAGTGGCTTTTTGCCCTTCTCTCAAGCCATTTTTTGGACCGGTGGGAACCCTGACTCCACAGGAAGCCTCAGTGAGTGAAAATAAATGATTTCATACCCTAAAAAAAAAAAAAAAACTAAAGCAGAGAAAGAGCATAAGAGATTAGGGAAGGAGGTTAAATTTTAAATATGGTAATCACAGAAGGCACAACTGAGAAGGCTACTTTTGAAAATAACTTTGAAGGAAGTGATAGAATGAGTCCCAGAGAAACAATAGAAGTTGAAGAAGAAGAATTGTGAAGAAACAGAATAAAGGTGAGTGTGGCTAAATAGAAGGGACTTGGTAGATTTTAATGAAAACAGAATACAGTAAGACAAGGGTGAGAGCAAGGAGGCCAGGTAGGAGGCTATCAAAATTATCCAAGTGAGAAATTATGTTGGTATAAGCCAGAGGGAATGCAGTGACAGTGGGGAGAGCTAATTAAATTCCGCATATATTTTGAAAATATAGCCAGCATATTTATTGTCATTAAAAATAGAGTATGAGAGAATGAGAAACATCAAAGATCAGCCTAAGATTTTGTCCCAAGTAACTGGGAAGATGGAATTGCCTAAATTAAATTAAGGAAGGTTAGAAAAGGAGCAAATTTGGGGGAAAAGATCAGATCTTCAATTAATATGTTTCCCATTAAGTATTCACACATATATTTAGGTATGTAGATGACTAGATCAATTGGAAGATAAGGAGGAAGTCCAAGGCTTCAAATTAAAATGTAAACATTTTCAGCATGGATAAGATGAGCAGAATTCTCCAAGGAAGTAAGATGGATGGGGAAGAGATGTCCAGGTATTGAGCCCAGCAGCCCACCCATGTTGGGAGATAGGGATACTTTTTTTCTTTAGTAGAGGTTTTGTTGTGAAGGAATGGGGTAGATGCTATTCGAAAATGTGAGTCAAAGGCTTTTGTTTGTTTGTTTTTATTCTTTTTTATAAAACTTTTGAATAGGAGAAATATTGTCTCCTTACATTCTTATGGAAATGATCCAGTAAAGAAGGGAAAATGATGATCTAGGAAAATAAGGTGAAAATCACTAGGTGGATTGACTTTGAATAAACAAGAAGGCATCTGGTGCACAAGGGGAGAGCCTGGCCTTTAACAACTACAGGACAGTTCATCTTTGCTGACAGAGGTGAATATAGGATATGAATGCTGGTAGGTGAGTTGATATAGTTAATGGGATTATAGAGATTTTCTTCTGATTGCTTTTTTTTTAAGGTGAATTTCATATAACAGATAATTAACCATTTTAAAATGAGACATCCAGTGGCATTTAGTGCGTTCATAATTTTGCGCAAATACCATGACTCTGAAAGGAAACTCCAACCTCATTAAGCAGTTGCTTCCCATACCCCTCTCCCCTCAGCCTCTGGAAACTAACAATCTGTGTTCTGTCCCTAGGTATGTCTATTCTGTATACTTCATATAAACGGATTTATACAATATGTAACCATCGGTTTCTGGCTTCTTTCACTTAGCATAATGTTTTTCAGGGTCATCCATGTTGTAGCATAGATCAGTACTTTGTTCTTTTTTATTGATGAATGATATTTGGTTATATATATATGCCTCAATTTGTTTATCTGTTCATCCATTGGTGGATATTTGCACTGTGTCTACATTTTGTCTATTTTTAATAGTGCTGCTATGAACATGGGTGTACATGCATCTGTTTGAATACTTGTTTTCAATTCTTTTTATTATATATGGAATAGAAATGCTGGGTCATATGTTAATTTCATACTTAAATTTTAAAGAACCAAAAATTGTTTTCCACAGAAGATGAGCCATGTTACATCCTTACCAGTGATGTATGGGAGAGTTCTAATTTTTCCACATCCTTGCGAATATTTGTTATTATCTATTTTTTTCATTATAGCCATATTCATGGGTGTGAAGTAGTGCTTCATTGCGGTTTTGATTTGCATTTTCCTAATGACTAATGATATTGAGTATCTTTTGATATGCCTGTTGGTCATTTATATATCTTCTTAGGAAAAATGTGTATTCAAGTTCTTTGCCCATTTTTTAATTGAGTTGCTTATCTTTCCGTTTTTGAGTTGTAAGAGTTCTTTTCATATTATGAATGCTAGATCCTTATCAGATATATGAATCACAAATATTTTCTCCCATTGTGTAGGTTGTCTTTTCACTTTCTTATTAATGGCCTTTGATACACAAAAGTTTTTAGTCTTGGTGAAAGCCAATTTACTTATTTTTTTCTTTTATTGTTCATGCTTTTGGTATCATTTCTAGAAACTCACTGCCAAATTCAAAGTTATGACAATTTGTGACTATGAAGAAGAGGAGGAAGCTTTGCTGTCTACATCTTTACCTTAGCCTTCTCTTTCTACTTACACAGAGCCTAGAGATCAGCCAGAGATGAAAGCTTAGGGTGTTCTTAGATCTTTTCTGTGTATGTATTCAGTTCTGGGCATATGTGTGGCTTTCTAAATTCCTCAGTATATGCTATTCATGGCTACTTTGGAATGCCCTTATTTCCCAAACTCTCTCTCAAGCCTTTTCTCCCAGGCTTTCAGTGCTCTGTTGTATGCCTCAATCACAATCCTTTGTCCCTGGTTACTGGGTGTTTTTTGTCCACCTTACAACATTTTCAAGGAATGTCTTTTGCATTTCTTCCATGGAGGTGTTCTGACTTAGGTGAAACAAAGACCACAGACAGTATAGAACAGACATAAAAAAATATCTCCTCTTCCCCCTCCAGAGCAAGGACCAGAGCCCAACACTGAACATAGGCTACCCTCCTCAAGACCACCACTGATATTGGGAGGGGGTGGAGAAAAGGCCGGTAAAAATGTCACAAAAGTTTCCTTCCATTTCAAAGTTGCCTTTTTCTTCATTCAACATATGCTTGATTTTTTGCCATTTCTGTTGAGGGATGAGCCCATGGAGCTGCCAACTCTGCCATTTTCCCAACCATTCATCTGCTTCTATTTTTTTTTTTAGTTAGACAAGAGTAATGTCATCAGCTGAAAAAAAAGATGTGAGATGAAGTTTTGGAGGTTTGGGACCAGGTATAAAGTGTGAAATGAAATCTTGAATACTGAGAGAGTTAGTATAATGGAAAACCGTGTGATTGTCTGAAATTAGAGCCCTGTTAGGTTCACTGTTACATGTTTAGAGTGAAACCAGTTAGCATAATAGCATAGTGTTCTTTAGTTACACATATCGTGCATACTATAGACAGAGAGATAGATATGAACTAGGATTTGGGTTTTGATAAAAAGTGAGAGACAAGGAATTTGAAGGTACATACAAAGAGGTAGCTGTAATGAAAGATTAATCATTGAGTTTAAGTTGGGTAAGGAAGAAAGTGAATACGTGAGTGGCCAAAGAGAGTGAAAATGTTGAGGATCAGTGAATTTTACATTCCGGTTGAGTCATAGGATTGTTGGATTCAGGCTTTAAGAGAGAAAAACTTGGGAATACTGGAATGTAATTGGAAAGTGTGATATTTGAAACAGATTACAAAGTTGAGGGCACCATCCCTTGTTATTTGAGCAGTAGGTCAGAGCCTCCAAACTGCGTATACACACTATTTCAACTTCATCATGTATCACAGGAGTCCCCAATCCCCGAGCCGCGGACTGCTACCGGTCCGCGGCCTGTTAGGAACCAGGCCACACAGCAGGAGGTGAGTGGCGGGCGAGCAAGTGAAGCTTCATCTGCCGCTCCGCATCGCTCGCATTACCGCCTGAACCATCCCCCAACCCGTCCGTGGAAAAATTGTCTTCCACGAAACCGGTCCCTGGTGCCAAAAAGTTAGGGACTGCTGATGTATCACTCTACCTCCCATCTGTTTACTATGCTTCAGCCCTATTGGCCAATTTGTGTTTTTTGTTTTTTCTTTCCTGAATATACCTCATTCTTTTCTCTCATAAGGCCTTGACCTTACTTTCTTTTCAACATGGAGCACCCTCTGTCCAAATCTTTAAATGACTAACACTAAAGAAAATCACAGACAAGTTTTCTCTGACCATCCAACTTAAAATCTTCTCCCCTCAATACCCCTCCTTACACATGTGTGTGTGCATGCACACACACACGTTTTTTTCATATCACTCTGTTTTACTTTATTTGAATCACTTATAATGATCAAAAATTGGGGAGGGTTATTTATTTACTTATAATTTTCTATCTTTTTTCTTATATACTTCTCTAAACAAAATGTTAGCCCTTGATTAGCAAAAGTCCTGTCAATCTGAATTTTCTCTGCATGACAAATAGAACAGGTAGGAGTGAAAAAAGAAATTAAAGAATGCAAAAGTCTGAAAAAATGTACATGCCTGTGCACAGTGAATGGGTATACCATTTCATCACATCCTTGATATAATTTTCCAATTTTTATTTTAAAAATTGTGGCTAATTTAGTAAATGATAAATGCTGTCATGTTGTTTATACATTTAATTTTTTTATGTTTGCAGAAATGTGAACCATCACCAAAAATCTGGTTGCAATCTGAATTACATGAAATAGTCTTCTATATAAGCATACATATTTATTATATTTCATTCAGTCAGTGAAAAATTAAGCTTCTATATGATTCTTCTAAAAATATTTTGTATTACTTATAGAATTCCTGTCTTTCAAATGTGCTGTTATATAATTGAGCTAATACCTGGGATACATTTGTAGCTTTTTTTTTTTTTTCTTAAAGCAGAAGTATTATGAATCTGGTAGAATTCATAGACTTCCTTTTCTCTAAAGAAGGAAAACATTTATTATTTCTGAATAACACCTTGCTTATTGCCTTTTGATGCATTTGTTTTAGAAAAAAGAGAGAGAGTCTTTTATAGTCATTATTCACAAGGATAGATGAGTTTGAAAGTAGGTTTTTATTGCCCACTTGAACTTAATGGATTCTAGCACATAGAATGAAATAGAGTTGACTCTGTGTCACTGGCATTAAATTGGTAAGACTCACAGGACTCTCATCTGATGGCTTCGCTTGCCAATTTAAAATATGATCTTTGGATTACATCTGGCCCATTACTGATCATGCCTAGATGAAAACTCAGCCTTTCAAACTAATAAAACCTCATGGTCTGGACATTAATGTCTCATGTCAAACTGATAATTAGGGCTATGAAGTGCCTTCTGAAAAATCCTTATTTTTCATTCAGATCTGGTAAATCTTGGGTCAGATTGTCTACTACTCAAAGTTATTTTAGTTGTTTTCTGTTGCAGACTCTTATTTGCTATAATTTGGGTCAAATGACTGCAAGCTAATCAACTATATTTATATGATAAACCCTCAAATTAAAATATATCTACTTTATCAATATAGAAATCACTTTACAATACTACCATAATTATCAATACCAGTCTGTAACCACATAATTTCAGATTAAGTATGTAAAAAAAAGTTTTGTTCATAAAGTTTACAGGATCATAAAATCTTAGAAATAGAGACTATTTGGGGGAAGATCTCTAAAATCATATCAAGTGCATGAAGTGATAAATCATTGTAAAGCAGTTCACTTTATCATCATAAGCTTATTTCACAAATTTGTTGAACATATTTGAAAGGTAACCTTAACACTATAGCTTCTATATTAGACCCTTGTTTATGATTTTTTTGTTGTTATACATTGACTATTATAGAAATAAGCTATTTCAGGAGGAAATGTGGCTGAAGAGAATTTCTTTTAATGTTCATGAGGTTACATAAAGAATGACAATGATAGGTTTTTCATGAACCACAGGTAGGAGGCTACATAAGATACAAAACTAAAGTTGAAGAAGCCATACATTTCAAATGTGTGAATGGATTGGGAAAAGGATTGGTACACAGTACATTAAAAAATAATCAAAATTTATTAAAGTCATAGGCATTGAGCAGTCACTGTTAATATGAAAATAAATTAGATTTTCTCTCTTACAGAACTCAGTCTAGTAGGAGAGAACGGAACACGAATGGATAATTAAAATGCAATGTTAGACTTTTGGTACAAGATGTCAGACTGGCCATGTGAAAGTATTTACTCAATCTCCTGAATTCACATTCAAATGATAGCAAAACTATTATGTTTTAAAACTAATCCGAGGAAAATAAAGGGGAAGCACCATGGGATGAACTATGTCTACACAATTTAGGGGAAGAAAAAGAAAAGCAATATAATTCTATAACAAACTTAACAGACAAAATTCACATGTTACTATTATGGAAATATTATCTATCTGATTTATATACTTTTATATGTTTATTGCTAATATTTTAATTGCTCCAGTAAATCTTTCAATAAAAATCTATGTTGCTCCAAATACCCAACCAAATTTGGCAATCGTCTTTTAAGGTTTCATGGAGATCTCCTTCCCATTGCCCCACCGCCACCTCCACCTGGTTTAATTTTGAGCAGTGCTTCCTTAGGTCTAGTCTAAACACAAAAACAGTATAAGTATAATCAAAAAAAGCAAAATAATGTAGGGAACTAAGGTAAATATATAAATACTGTAATTAATATCCTGGAGAAACAAGAATATATTGCATCTATGAAATAAGAATGAAATACCTTTGGGGAATAATAGATTATAATAAAGAGCTCTTATAAATTATATATATAAAATAATGTATAATTACATAAACATATATATAGAGAGAGTTATAGATATAGATATATAATTGACTAGTAGAGAAATCAATCAATAGTTTGGAAGAAAAAGACATCTTTTAGAAAGTTGAACAAAACCCAAGGATATGAAAATGTGATGAGAGAAAAAAAAGAAGACAGAAGAGAGCATCAATTCCCAAAGTAAATACCAAATAGAATTTAGCAATACAGATAAGAGAGGAAATGGGGAGGGGAAATTAACAGAGATATATTACAAGAGAAATTTCCAGAAATGAAAAGGCTCACAAAATTTTCACTTGGTGAAGACCACACCTCTTGATGCATTGCAGAAATTTTTCAAAATATCAAAGATGAGAGAACATCCTAAAAACTTCCAGAGGGGAAAAGAAACAAATCAGTTACAAACAAGAATGAAATCATCATCAGACTTATAATAAGAATAACTAGTAGGAAACAAGGAATTAAGGCCACTTAAAGACATGGGGAACATTGCTTCATTGTTGTATTCTCAGACAAGCGGGAAAATTAAATCAATCTTGTATGAGAACCAAATAAATGTATTTTAGGTAATCCAAACTCTAAAATTTTAACTTATTTATGTCCTTTTAAAGTCATTTGAGCATACATATCAACAATTTTTTTAAAAAAGGAGGTAACCAAGGAAGATAAAGACATGGCATTCAGAAAACATCCAGATTCATCTATGAATCTGCTTAGTTGAAAAATAACTTCC
The DNA here is from genome assembly GCF_003031525.2 of Neophocaena asiaeorientalis asiaeorientalis. Classification (NCBI taxonomy): domain Eukaryota; kingdom Metazoa; phylum Chordata; class Mammalia; order Artiodactyla; family Phocoenidae; genus Neophocaena; species Neophocaena asiaeorientalis. Next base: position 8,017,560 of record NW_020173758.1, read on the forward strand.
TATTCCAAGATAACATTTTTGTGGAGGCTTAAAATGCAATCAATCAGTTCAGATTATAAGATAGAAACAAAGGACATTCACAAATGAAATCTTACATATGTACCACATAAATGGGATGATTAATTCCTTTGAAAAATATGACAATATGGTAAAGAGAAGTGGTGGAATGAATAGAAGAAAATTCATCCAGCTACGACTATGATAACATTGAATTATATGAGTTCCTGATATTTTCTCTATAGTGAAGGAAACATAAAAATAGTATACTACCTTAATGTTCATTGAAAAAATGTGTAGAGTGAATCAATTTATGTATATGAATTATAAGGACTAACAACGGTTAAAACATGAAATGTGAATTTAGTCAACATTGGCAAAATACAAGTTGCAGGTATAATTCAAAGAGGTTGAGAGATATGGTTGATTAAGGAGGATGAAGAGGACATGTGGAAGCACTAGTGTCCTCATCTCAAAAACTGAGAAGGTAGATATGATAGAATAGTAAACAATTCTAGCATGGTGTTTGAATTTGCTGGGAAAATCAGTGTAGTTGCTAAGATTAATATTATAAATAGATTTGTGCAAAACAGTACCATCCAGTTATCATGCTCTTTCACTCTCAAAAGTGTACAGATTTAAACAATAATGTGACACTTTAGTTATAAGTAAACCGAGATAGAGGAATAAATGGAGCAACTTGATATAAATGTTATTAGTGATCGCAAAAATTTAAGTAGCCACCAGAAAACTGAATTTAAACATAAATATGAACATGAACGTGGAAATCATAGATAGTGTAACTGTTGGAATGCTTTTTATTTCATTATAAAAATATAACTTTTGCTAATTTTGCTATTTTTGCTTTTTGCTATTCACTTTGTATCCAGTGTAATTTTTAGTTTGATTTTAACAAAATGTATTATGGTAATTGTCAAAGATATAGAAAATGGAACTCTCAGGCACTGTTGATAGAAATGTAAAATGGTACAACCAGTTTGTACCATTGGTTACAAATTCTTGGTTAGTTTCTGCTGAAGCAGAATATAATTAGGTCTTATTTCCCAGAAATTCCACTCCTGTATATAGAACACAGTTGAAATGGTATGAGACATGGACAAAAATATTTATGGGAGCATTTTTGTAATGGCACAAAGCTTTTAGCAATCAAAACTCCATCGACTTCAGAATAGAAAATAAATTGGGACTTACCCATTTTATCACACAATACAGAGCAAGAGAAGGACCAAGCTAGAACTACAGTTAACAGTATGGATGACTATCAAAAGCATAATGTCGAGTGAAAGAAGCTAGACATAAGAGATTACATAATTTATTATCCCATTTCATAGGTCAACTAGGCAAAACTAATATGTAGCATTAGACATCAGGATATGGTTCCTTTCAGAGGGAAGGTAATAATGACTGGAAAGGGACACAAAAGGTGCTCTTGCAGTGCTGATAACATTGTATTTCTTTATTTGGATAGAATTTATATGGATGTTTTCATAATGTGGTAATGATACACTGATGATTTGCATACTTTTCTGTATATATGCTAAATGTCAATAAAATATTTTAAAATGTTAACAATATTAGTATATTAAAACAATATACTAATTTATACATAGAGAGACGAACAAAGTTTTGAGATAGAATAATAAATAACTGCCTAGGAGTATGTTTGAGTGAATGACAAGTACAAGTGTTCCAGGAGGACAAGAGAGGGAAGAATGAGAAACTAAACAGAGGGAATCATGTTCAAGGAGAAGAAACTACTTTTTTAAAAAAAATTTTCTCCACTTTTACTTATTTTTTATTGAAGTGTAGCTGATGTACAATATTATATGTTGTAGGTATATAATATAGAGATTCACAATTTTTAAAAGTTATACTCCATTTATAGTTGTTATAAAGTATTGGCTATATTCCCTGTTTGTACAATATGTCCTTATAGCTTATTTTATACCTAATAGTATGTACCTCTTAATCCACTACCCCTATATTGCCCCTCCCCTTTCCATCTCCCCACTGATAACCACTAGTTTGTTCCCTATATCTGTGAGTCTGCTTCTTTATGTTGTATTCACTAGTTTGTTGTATTTTTTAGATTCCACATTTAAGTGATATCATACAATATTTGTCTTTTTCTATCTGACATTTCACTTAACAGAATGCCCTCCAAGTCCATCCATGTTGCTGCAAAAGGCAAAATTTCATTCTTTCTTATGGCTGAGTAATATTCCATTGTGTATATATATATATATATATATATACCACACGTTTATCCATTCATCTGTTGATGGACACTTAGGTTGCTTCCATATCTTGGCAATTGTAAATAGTGCTACTATGAACACTGGAGTGCCTGTATCTTTTCAAATTAGCACCTCACACCTGTCAGAATGACTATGATCAAAAAGAACACAAATAACAAATGTTGTCAAGGATGTGGAGAAAAGGGAACCCTCATACACTATTAGTGGAAATGTAAATTGGTGCAGCCACTGTGGAAAACAGTATGGAAGTTTCTCAAAAAATGAAAAATAGAACTACCATATGAACCAGTAATTCTACTTCTGGGTATATATCTGAGAAGAAACTATTTTTTTTTGCGATATGCGGGCCTCTCACTGTTGGCCTCTCCCATTGCGGAGCACAGGCTCCACACGTGCAGGCTCAGCGGCCATGGCTCACGGGCCCAGCCGCTCCACGGCATGTGGGATCTTCCCGGACCGGGGCACGAACCCGTATCCGTTGCATCGGCAGGCGGACTCTCAACCACTGCGACACCAGGGAAGCCCAGAAGAAACTATTTTTAAGTCCATCAGGGTATCAGTAGCTAAATTCTGATCAGAAAACAGATGGCCTGCAAAAAAACTAAAAATATCTTATTGGGAATTTTTCCAGAAGACATTTGATTCAGTAATTTGATATGTTTTATTTTTTAACTTTTTATTTTACTTTTTTTGGATATAAAGACAAACCAGAGACTTGGGCCTTCAAACTCTTCCACAGTTGATCATACCTAGTTTGAAATGTGTTACCATCAAATCAGTTAGTGTTCTTCACTATTAGCTCTTCAATGGGTCAGAAGGCTGTGGGAAAAGAAGACGAGAGTCTTGGCTCCATTTGTCACTGGTCTAATGAGGTGAGTGATAGACTGAAAAAGACCAGTGGATGGATTTCTTGGCAAGCAGCCATTACCAACTCCTCATTAGGGCATCTCATGCAAATCTCCCCTAGAGTGAAGTGAACTGAATTTTCAGTCTGACCACTTATAAGTAATCTAGTCATGGTTTACTCTCAACTAATGTATCTTTATTTCCTCTCTTCTTGTGGATTACTATAATTATGAGGTGCATATGTTTGTATTTCCTAAAAGGGACAGTTTTCTCTCAACTAAGTTGAATATGCAATATTCGTATCAGCAAAGTAAACACTCAAGAGCATTCTCCTCACAGATCATTTCTGAATTTTTAGATGATAGAAAAAAATCCTGTGATGAGGCATATGAACTAAGAAATTGAAAAGGTGTAATTCTTACCTCCTATTAATCAGTTAGTAGTATTTAGCTTTATTTTGTCCGCTATGTGGTGCTGCAGTCCTATTCAGTCTGACAAATAGGATTTAAAGAATAAAAAAGTGTTTTTAGTGACCATTTCTTATGGAACTTATGTGTTACATGAAGTTTTGTTGTTGTTGTTGTTTTTGCTGCGCAGCATGTGGGATCTTAGTTCCCTGGCCAGGGATCAATCCGTGCCCCCTGCAGTGGAAGCACGGATTCCTAACCACTGGACCACCAGGGAATTCCCAAGATTTTTATCATGTAAAGCCATCTGAACAGTGCCTTCTTACTAGTGGTTAAATCTGGTGACGATAAACTCTTTCAGATTCATGTTGCAATAATAGCAAAATTATTTTTTGTGTAATTTCCTATTTTTCTGATAGAATAATCCCCTTTATCAACCTTCCCCCCATTCCAAATAGCTAACATTTGCCATGGGAAAGAAAGAGGTCCAGATACATTAACTCAAGGGATGGACATTTGCATTTTACTGGCCTGGTTCCTGTATATCTACTTCCTTGTTACTGAGAGAATGGAATGATTTTTCTTTTTTTTTCAATACCATCTCCTCTCTCAAATAATGCAGATTCACTTTGGTTGGGACCAATTCTTCCCCAAGATTCATTAGTCCTGTGATATCTTCTAGAAATTTTAATGAGGTTTGACCTTCCCTTTTATTTTCTGTTCTGCAGTGCTGCCAGAGGCAGTTTAATAACAGGTGAGTTTCACACCTAGGCTGAGTGTGTTTCAGCAGAGGTTGAAGTGATCTCTGTACGTCAGGTTGTTAAATCTGTAAAAAGCTTTGTGATCTTTCAAAATGAAAGTCAATACATCAAGGTGCTATAGTCCTCCTTTCTCTTTTTATGGACCTCTATATATTTTGTTCTGGACAGCTCTGAAATACCAAAAGTGACTGCTTCCGCCCCCTACTCATGTATGGCCATCAAATATGCAAATACAAAAATTGTCAAAGTAAAATATTCTTGTCTTAAGCTTTGCAACCTTTCCAAGGAACTTCATAATTTAGTACCTCCATATGGACCTATGGGGAATTATTAAACTGTAATTTCACTGCTTTATAATATGTTCACAGTTAGCAATGTTCTAGAGGTCTCATGCTGATTTTTTTCTTCATCAACTACAATTCAAAATACTTTTATTATGTGATAGAAGATATATATATGTATATTATCCAAATTCTTTTCCTAAATCTGAATCATTTCAGACTTCCTACCCTCCTCAGAAACCTACTTAATACAACTCAACATTTCAAGAAAGTTTGTACTTATTTGGTTACATTTTATATTTAAATGTGTAATATCATTTTGCTCACTTATTTGATATTTATTAAATCCAAATATGTGCCTACTATGTAATCTGCTAAAGAATTGAAAAATGAACTATAAAGTTACCTTGAAATGATAACACTTTCTGTTTTGTTGAATTGTTTTTCTACTTTCTAATTGCAACATTCCTGGAATGTATGACATCAATACATTTTTATATCATATATTTGATAAGGACTCCAACGCCTAAAGCCAATTTTATGAATATCAATTGATTGTCTGACTTTGTATATTATGATTCTGTACTTCAGAATAGTTTAAAAAAACCTTCAATATTATTAAAAGTTACATTTGGTTTCTAGACTGCCTAGCTCCTCACCATATCACAGGTTAGTACTTTATCATCTTATAACTGAATTATTGAAGTAGTTCCCTAAAATAAATCCCATTCTTTGAACCATGGTGCAATGGACAACGTTAGGGTTGTTTGACCAGATATTTTATTCTGAAAACTACCTCCCTCACTGGCAGGGCTGGATGCTGAGGAGCCATGTATCTGCTCAATGGCCCTGCCTATGATTGGTCCAACAGTGGACACAAGACAACACTGGCCTATTAGATTCTCTTTCCAAAGCATTTTAAATGTTGAATGTAGAGACTTAGTACCTCAATCATTTTAATGACAGTGTATTAGAAAGTCATATCCATTAACTCTCATAGTTGAGTTCTTCACATATATTTTAATTTACATACTTCACAAGGCTTAGTTTTTCAGATCATCCTTGGGTTACATAATACACCTCAAAACTTGGCCAATGTGTCCTTTTGTTGGCCTAAGAGGAGTTGATTTTTTCATTTTAAAAATAAAATTAAAATAAAAACACTCGACTCAAATGTATTTCCATCAGAGTAATCTATTTAGGAGAGTATTTCTCAACCAAGACTGTGCTTCAAATATGCTTGGGTAACTTTTTTCAAAATACGTATTCCTTGATTCTGTCTTTAGAGATTCTGATTTAGTAGATAAGGAGACACCATTATTCTAACCTGTACCTGAGGCTGTTGAAGACAAACTAAAATATGATTCTGATCATGTCACTCACTGCTTGTGATTGACTTTAATAATGGCCACAAACCTTTGCAGCCCTCTCTTCAGGAGGCGGATCCCTCTTTGCACCCACAGAGCCATGGCTTGTCTACCACTGAGACTTGTTTTGACCAATAGGTGCCAGTGTGCCAATATAAATACATCATATACAATGCTAAAAATTAGTATAAAATGAAGACTACTTATTATTTGCCTTCTGATATTTTTCTTTAACTCCATTGCCCATTATTGCTTGATGCTTACTTTATTTCCTAGTAATATCACATAGCTTGTAATATAGCAAGATATTTATACCTTATGCTATTTCCTTTAAACTAACTTTCTTTCCAACATTCAGTAGCCAAATGTTACACGTTCTTTAGACTTCTTGTTATTTCATCCAGAATGACTACCTTGAAACATGAAATTAGATGATATGCCCCATATCAGTTCTCACATATCACATTGGTCTATTTCCATGTTAACACTTAATGTGCTACATTATAATTATTTTTAAGGATTAGAATCTACAGTTAGATTGTAGCTCCTTAAGGACAGGGGCCATGTTTATTCATTTTTGTTCCTGGCACAAAATGAATTATGATAAGTATTTGTTAAATGATACTATTATGGAATTTGGTAATCTGTAATCTAAGGTATGAAGACAATGAAAATGGAGGAATGCAGTTATATTTATTGAGCCACTTCTACAATCCAGGAAGTATCATAAGAATTTAGCATGATATCACATGTAGGATGAATATTCAAGGAGTTCTCTGTATGCTATATGGCAGAACTGCTTAGCTTCTATTCCCCTTACACGTTTCACATGCAAGTACACTATTATTTCCCACAACCCTGCTGACTGGTGGCCTAGCATGAATCTCATGTGTCAAAGCATGTTGAGGTATAATTGATTAACATATCAAGAAGATGGCAAGAGCAAAACAATGAATCCTTCTCTATCATACTAGAGTCCTGGAGGACTTAGCTCTCTCTACTACTTGAGTTCCAGCAAACTTCATCAAGGACCTACATGCTATCCTTGAAAGGACTGTGGAAGTTACCTTGAATTTGGAAAGGATGGAGAAAAGACAAACCATCTTTTTTTCTTTCTTCTATTTTGGCCCCACAGCTTCCAGGATCTCAGTTCCCCAACCAGTGATTGAACCAGGGCCACGGCAGTGAAAGTGCCAAATCCTAACAACTGGACCACCGGGGAACTCCCCAAACCATCTATTTTTTTTAACGTCTTTATTGGGGTATAATTGCTTTACAGTGGTCCCCAAACCATCTATTGATTGTCATTCAGCCACATGTTAAACTGAGAATTATATTTTCTGCACATTTGTCACATACACCAATAGATGAGACCATGGTAAGAGCAGAAAGCACTAGTTAGAAATTTATGAGGCTGCTGGGAGTGACAGGCTCATTTATGAGCAGGACCTGGCCTGGCTGCAACAGGCAGACATGGTCATGGCAACCATCCTTGTGTGTAGGCTATGAGCTGGGTCGGAGTGTGGCCCTCGATAAACAAATCCTGTGCCTGTTCCACCTGCAGTCTGTCCAAGGGCTTTCAGCCATGATCCAGGGGACAGCAAATGCCTGGTGGTTCCAGGTGTGGGACTACGAAGAGGGAGGCAGCGGAGGTCATGCTGGATCCGTGCTGTGAGGCTGGTCCTTCCATGCAGGTGGTTGCCTCCCCGACCCAACATTTGCCTCAACCCCACCTTATTAAATTTTTCTGATCGCAGAAACAACAACAACAGAAACAAAAAGCCCTTTTTGGCTTATTTTACTACTTCTACTATTACTACTACTCCTAATGATAATAATAAATCATAAAGCTGGAATAAAAGCTAAACTATATGATATGCAAGGGAAAAGAAGCTCTATGCTAGGGCTACTCCAGGCACATTTTATGTATGGTCAAGGTACATGAGGGTTAAAACATTTAAAAAATCAATTTCTAGCAAACAATATTAGTAAAATAGAGGAAATAGTTTAAAATGTAAAACTGATTGATTTATTCTTCAAAATCATATATAGCCCGTCATACATTCTGAAAGTGTAAAATTCCCTAGAATAGGTATTTCAAATAAGTACATTGGCATCAATTACTTTAGGAATAAATTAATTTACTCTCTAGGGCTGAGATTATGGACAAGACATTAAACTGGTTGAAGGGCAATATTAACACTGATCTCATAAATATATGGTACTATAAATTGCAATTCTATAAACATTTAATAAAAGTTCACCATCAAAATATTATTTTATCTATAATTCACATATTACTTTTTACTCAACTCCTAAATTACAAAATCTTATATTCTTTGAGGGATGAAACTTGAGAATATTTTTCCTAAAAAATCGAAAGTTAATCTGCCATTTAAACAATATATATATTCTCAATCGTTATTTGGTGTATAATCTTCGAAGATTTACAGTCTCTTCTCTTGAATTAAATGCTGTTATTGAATGTTTTGCATTTAAATGCTTGTGTTTGCTTTAGTTTAAATAAGTCTGTTGTCTCTGCAAGCAGTGTTTTCACATAAGCATCAGCATTTTGTTCCTGAGAGTCAATGAGAATTTAATAATGTGTAACACGCTGAATCTTATCTTATCCATCTCTAAAATTAAAAGAAAAAGAATTATCCCTACAATTCAATATGTGAATTGCACATCTAATGACAATCTAAATGTATGTATTTCTCAGATTATAACCGAGAATGTGCATTGTTTATATACTTCAATTAATAGTTAAATTGATGTATATATAGTTTTTGTTCTTCTGAAATATCACTAATTCTAACAATAAGTTAAAGTAAGTTTAAATTTGTTCTACCAAAGATAATCTTTTAGTTATTTATGGAAGATTTTCAAATATGGTTGGGGCACAGTATGTTCCAGCAGGACCATTAGTGTATTAATCCATACAAATAGAGATGATGGGTTTTGAAAGTAAATCTTTTTGGGTGGTTTTATAACTTATAAAAGCCTAACTAAATATGCAACCATCCTTTGGAGAGAGGCTAACTGAGAATTCATGAACAATCTTTGTCAGCCAAAGTCCCTACATCTCTTCCCTCTCTTATTGCAGACAAAAGGTCAGGGGTTGTATTTTTCAAACTGAAAAGCAAAAATGATAAGAACAACTGTCTAATAGCCAGTAAGTTTGAAAATATGGAGTTATTTCCTCTTGAAAGGACATATTTGCAACTAGCCTAAAAATATTAATACTATGTAAATTGCTTTTAAAGTCTGTATGTGTGATTTAAGTCATCAGGCTTCATGTTCTAGAGCATAAACTTGCTTGGAAATTTATTTATAAGGCACTGGAGGAGGATACTACAAAAGTTTAACTTGAAAGATTGGAAGGGAAGCCTGCTGGTCAAGGAACCAAATCCAAGACAGATATTGGGAAGAAAGGGGGAAGGAAGTTGGGTAACATGTTTTGCAAGAGTTTAAGGGAGAATAATTCATCACATATCTAATGAAAATAGACCAATGTGGGGAAATGCAAGCAGATAATAAATGGGATCTAAATTCAAGTACTGGCTCCTCAGCTAATTGACTATGTGACTTTCAGTATGTATATATTGATTCCAGAACTGTCTCCTAATATCTTCTGTGTAAAATGAAGAAGTGGCACTTGATTTATGTCTAAACTCCCTTCTAGCAATAATATTATCAGATTCTGTGAAACAAATGTCAGTTCTTACTACATAATCTTTGAAATTTTCTACACTTTAAGTTTGAATTTATTGACTGTCCTGTTTGTTAACTTATCTGAGCAAATTCATAATGATAGTGAATATCTAAGCATTAGATTAGATACATATTTCAACCAAATACTATGAGAACATTTTAACTCTTCCCTCCTAGTTTTATAAAAAAGAAAGATTCCATCAAATATTTATACCATGAAGTCTTTTGTTAAGTAAAAAGTTTTGCCTATCTCTGTGAAAAGGATTCTTATGTTCTGTGCTCTCTAGTATGGTTCCCTCTCTTTAGCTTCCAGACCCAGGGCAACTTGTCTCAGGAGCAGCAAAGAGGAATCTAGTAGGGGAGCCATATTACCATTTATCTGAATTCATGATTTCCTTTTCATGCTCTACGTCCTCTTCTCGCCTTCATTTCTCAGTGTCCCTGCAACCCTCCCAGGATCTGTGCTATTTCTATTCCTTGACTGGACTTAAAGGAAAACAAATCAGAGACAATATAACTTGAGTACCTAAACTACCAAGGTAAGAATAAAATGCTAATTATTAAAATAAATGAGATGGGATTTTACAAAAGCATACAATAAAGGATTCAAGTTCTTAAGATTTTTATTCTCAAATAACATAGTTTTCCAAATAACTCTTTTTTTCAAAACACATTTGTAACTAGATGGAAAACTATTATTCTATTTTTATTACCTGGTGATTCCATTTCCACTATAACAATTCAATGCCCATTGAGGCTGGATCCTAATTTAATTGGTTATATAGTTAATGAATTATTTATTAATGGTAAATAACACAGCTTCCAACAAAATACACTGCTACCATGTTCCTCCTGAGACTAAAGTATTTTATTTTTTAATTGGTAGAGTTTGAGTGAAGGAAAGCAAGACCTTGAAAAATTTTGTGCAGAGAATAAAAGTGAGGATAGTGATTTGGCATAGCTAGACTTCTTTTGTCGAATACATGCTTAGAAACAGATACTTGAAATATAAAGCCATCAGTGCTCTCTTAGGGGTGTGAGTGACAAGAGTGCTGATGTGAAGTAGCCTTCACCATAGGGTTGAAGTATATAAACATTTGGACTGAATTTCAAAGCATGGCATTATCGAGTCTTCTTTAGGATGAAGTGTGGATGAAGCCTTTTTGGAAGGCTATTCCAAAAAAAAAAGAAATAGAAATATCCAAAGGCACAATGGCATCCAAGAGCATGACAATTTAGAACACTGTTATATTGTCTATGTTTAAAGTAATGAATATAAACAACCAGGTGGTAAATGTAGCTGGGATGAGAATATAAAGGGCCTAAGCTATCACACTAAGAAATTTAGACTAGATCCAGACATCTGAAAGTTGTTGGATGTTTTTAAGCTAAGTTACTACATAATTTAATCTTCACTTTAGAAATAAAACTCTAGCAGTATGGAAGATGGACTGATTACAGAAGAGAATAGAGAGCACGGGAGCCAACTAAAAAGTGTTGACAATAACCCAGGTGAGAGATGTTGATAGTCTCAGGGGCTGATGAGAAGAAAGATTAGGGAGGCATTTTACAAACGAAAATTTAGGAACTAATTCGATTCAATACTGGGATGTTGGGTGTTTCATAATTTAATATTACCTACAATTTTGAGTTTTGCTATGAGAGGTGGATACCATTACCTAGGATCAAAAAAATGGAAAGAAGGGAAAGTCAGAACTCTAGTCAAGGTTTTTGCATACTGATTTCCATAGTGAAGATTAAAATGTGCTATTTAAGCAAGAAAATAATTTTATTTTTATCATCAAACTATAGCTGTAGCTTTAATTCACTAATATAATGATTCCTCTGTTTTTCAATATAATCTGTCGCTACAGGTATGCATATGCTAAATAAGAATAGAACTCATCAAGTCCTATTAGGCATTATTGGAGAATAAAGAATAACGTTCATGTCTTTAAAAAAGAGTGTTTTCTTTGATTTTTTAAGAACAGCTGAATGTACTTCAAGTGTCACAGTGCATTAATAGAAGCTCTAAATCTCTCATCTCCCTGGGATGGGAGAAACTTTGTTTACATTTTCTAGCTAAGTGCCCTGCTGGGCACCCAGATTCTTTTCAATAATGTTCCCAAAAGAAAAGGGAGAGAAGGAGAGAATTAGAAAGGAAAAGAATGAGGGAGGGCAGGAGGAAGGAAAGAAGGAACTGATTAGGGGAGAAGAGACAGATGGAGGTTATAATTTAGACATGTTAGCCCCTAGTAATGAAGAATAATTGTTAAACAGGGTACCCTTTCTATCTGCTTCAATTTCTCATATGTCATTATAAGCTGTACTTTTGTATATAGCTCCATTTGAGCATCTACTTCAATTTGGTAATTTTTGAAGAGTAAGCTTAATTCAGTAGATTTTGAAAGCATTCACTTATTAATATCTGCAAATATTATTAAAAAGTTTTATTCTACTGCATTTCAAATTTAAATTCTTCTGTCATAATAAATGCAAAAAAAGTAATAATCTATTTCAATTATTTCCTTAGGATATATTTGTTAAATAGTAAAATAAGGCTAATTTTCATTTGGTAGTTGGTTAAGTGAAATTGAAACAAAGCTAAATAGTGTCATTATGATCTTGCAATTCTGGCTAATTCTCACTGCTCAGAAAATGCATATCCTTCATTGACTTCAGACTGAAATTTCTCTTAAATTTTCTGTACACTAAAACTGAAAGCCTCTGAAAGGCAAAGTGGCAGAATAAGTTGGCATATCTACATTCACCGAGTGACCTCCAGAGTATCCTCAATGAGTTTATCACACAGAAAAGATTCACTTAGATCTGTCTTACAAAAGGCATTCAAATAGAATAGCAGTTTATGATTGAGGAGCATTAGAGGGGGAAGTTCTGATCACAGCGTGGGGTTTGCTCTGCTTCACCTAAGGAAGTCCAAACATGGGTTTATCTAGATAGTTGAGAAAAAAGTAAGCAGCTTTAATTTGCTGGAAGAAACCAACAACTGTATTTTGGTCAACATCAAACCCTGAGACACTAAAGTTCCTGTTCCAGCCGTTCATCTAATGGACTATAGTTCACAAAGCTATGCTTTTTATGCCACTACCTATAAGTTTCTAAAATGATAGCTTTAGCAAGAGGTATGTATTAAGGGTACAGTGTAGGTGTTTTGCCTGTTATGGGCAGTCTTGTTTGGAATCAGTTTCCTTTGATGTAATTCCAAAGGAAGGTTTATCTTTAATGGGAATGCTAGATCTATTTTTTAGTGCAGAGCTTTTTTTTTTTTTTACTCTTATAAGAAGAACAATAATCTGTAGTGTAAAGAATTGAAATTTGAAGCATATTACTTTATTGTAACAAGGAGGCTGATTTATAACTAAGGTATTTTGGAGAGCTTTTGAAACTAATTTCAGGAATTATGTTAGGCAACTGAGTGGCTGTTCATTATGGTGGGATAGTTTATATGTGCCTTGCCTGTTCTCATATAAATATAAGAAGTGCTTTTAATGTAGAGAATGATTTATTATATATCTCAAGTATGTATACACATATATGGCATTATATATAATACATTATGCATGTGTAATTAGATCATATGTATTGCATTACTACATATATATATATGTACGTGTGTATAGTCCAGTATACTGTATACAGCTAAGGCCATTTTCCTCTAATACTTCCTGATATTCTTTCCCTAAGCTAAGGATGTTTCCTACACTCTCCCTGTGTCTCTTAATAATAGCCCCTATGACCTCCAGGATCTTTACCTATTTTTATGTAGAGTGGCTTTAAGAACCAAGGCCTGATTTCTTTACCATTGGATCTCAGAGCCTCTCACAATGCTTTGTCATTTACTGAATCATTAATAATAGATACTTCAGTATATCAATACATAAAGAATGGATAAATGGGTAAATACATGGTATTTGAATAGTTTTGTATTTTGTGTGTGTGTGTCAGGTGAAATTGATTCTTGTACCACCTATAGGCAAATATATAGAAATATATGAAGAAGAACAGAAATAAAATTAAGTGTAAAAATCGTTTACATTGGCTCATAAAATGGCTGTAACCAGGGACTAAAAATTATTATTTAATTTTTTTAGTTAATTAATCCATTAAAGGTTATCAAGAAAAAAATCTCTTTATATAAAGGTGACCTAGAAACAGATCACCTTATTCTACAATCAGATTTAAGCTATCTAAAGAGAATATAGTATAATCAAATGATTTTCAACAAGTGTGCCAAAGAATATTCAGTGAAGAGAGAAAAAGCCTTTTCAAGAAATGATGATCAGTAAACTGGCTATCCACATGCAAAAGAATGAATTTAGACCCTTACTTAATACTGTATACAAAAAGTAATTGAAAATGGATTCAAGACCTAAATGTAAGAGCTAAAACTATAAAGATTTTAGAAGGAAACATAGGACAAAAACTTAACAACACTGAAATGGGCAATGATTTCTTAGATATGACACCAAGAGCATATGAAACAAAAGACAAATTGGGCTTCATGAAAATTAAAAACTTTTGTGCCTCTAAAGACACTATTAATGGAATAAAAAGACAATTCACAGAATGAGAGAAAGCATTTTCAAATTGTATATCTGATAAGTGATTAATATCTAGAATGTATAGAAACTCCTAAAATTAACAAAAAACCAAACAACTTTATTTTTAAATGGGCAATGGACTTGAATAGACATTTCTCCAAAGGTATACAAATGGCCAATAAGCACATGAACAGATGTATAATATCACTAATCATTAGGAAAATGCAAATCAAAAATCACAGAGAGGTATCACCTCACACCCATTAGGATGACAACTATTTAAAAACACACACACACACAGAAAATAACAAGTCTTGGCAAGGATGTGGAGAAATTGGAACACTTGTACACTCTTAGTGGGAATGTAAAATGGTATAGCCACTGTGGAAAACAGTATGGTGGTTCTTCAAAAAATTAAAAATAGAATTACCATATGATTCAGCAATTCCACTCTGGTTGCATACCCAAAAGAATTGAAAGCAGAATCTTGAAGATTAATTTGTACATCCATGTTTATAGCAGCATTATTCATAATAGCTAAAATGTGGAAACAACCCGTGTCCATCGACAGATGAATGGATAAGCGAAATATGGTATATACATACAATAGAATATTTTTCAGCATTAAAAATGAAGGAAATTCGGGGCTTCTCTAGTGGCGCAGTGGTTGAGAATCCACCTGCCGATGCAGGGGACACGGGTTCGTGCCCGGTCCAGGAAGATCCCACATGCCGCAGAGCGGCTGGGCCGGTGAGCCGTGGCTGCTGAGCCTGCGCGTCCGGAGCTTGTGCTCCGCAACGGAAAAGGCCACAACAGTGAGAGGCCCGCGTACTGAAAAAAAAAAAAAAAAGAAGGAAATTCTAATGGATGTTACAACATAGATGAACCTTGAGGACATTAGGCTTAGTGAAATAAGCCACTCATAAAAAGACAATTTCTATATGATTCCACTTATATGAGAAACCTAGAGTAGCCAAATTTGAGACAGAATATAGAATGGTGATTGCCAGGGGCTGGAGAGGGGCAGAATGAGCAGGTATTGTTTAATGGTATAGATTTTCAGTTCTGCAAGATGAAAGATTTCTGGAGATGGATGGTGGTGAAGGTTACAGAGTAATAAGAATGTACTTAATACCATTGAACTATGCATTTAAAAATGGATAAGATGGTAAATATTATGTGTATTTTGCCATAATAAAAATAATTGGGTAAAAAGCTGTACTGTGTCTCTATGAAATATTGTTATGGATTTGAGACCTAGTTTTCATTTTTGGAATAAATTTATTGATTAGTCATACTGAAGTATGATTCTGTACGATCACTTCCTTCATCTATATAATGAGGCATATAGTGTCTAGCCATATGGCATGTTATGATGGGAAAGTACTGGAGTAGAAGTCAGCAAATGTATGTGTACCTTCTGAATGACTCTAGCTGGTCATTTAGTATCTCTGACTCCATTGATTGAATAATGATGAGTTTAGACTTGCACTAACTTCAGTATTCCTTTTCAGATCTATGTTACTAGGTCATATCTAATTTTTTGGTTGGACTAAGTTAAATCTGAGATGGTGAAAAAAACTTATTCAGAGAAGAATAAATCATAGCAACACAAATAGGAAAGAGATGAGCAGAATGGTCACTTAATGCACATTTTCCATTCAATTCATTTGCAGGTTACATAGAAACCAATATACAAGAGATATTCTCACATGTGAAGGTCTAGGTGCAATAAAAGGAAAGAGGACATGAATTTCCCCTGCACTTTTTAACCCAGTTCTTCCCACCCTTAACTGTAATGTCTGCATATTGTAAATATTATTTTGCCCCAGTGCTCATGCTAGTGAGTTGAAATCAACTAGACAGAGAAAGAAAGAATTTTATCTTCAGATCTAACTAAACAGACTTGGTGGGTATAACCACCTTAGCTTGGTAAATTAAAAAAGAAGTTTCCTTAGGTTAGCAGTATAATATGTTCATCTGGGTTTCAATGTACACCCACATGTGCACTTTCTTTCATTTGTTTAATTGTTACATTTTCTTTTCAGTAAATTAGCCTTTACATTCTCAAATTCACACATGAATACTCTTTAAAGAAGGTTTGTTAGGTTGGCTCATTGTCTCTGATTTTGATAATCACTGCAAATTAAGACTTTGTACCATCTCTCTCTGACATTACCTTTCTCTCTGAAGCTAAAGAAAGGAACAGCCATAGTATGAACCACATGCAACTTTTGTGCCTTTACAAGATTTTTTTTTTTCTGGAATATTAACCATTTTCCCAATTCCTTCTAATAAACTGTTGTTTGAAAACTGGGCATTTATCTAGAAATTGTATATATGATTTGTATAAACACACATGTATGTGTCTATGTAAATATACTATATTTATATATGCAGATATATTTTCCATGTATATGATAATGTTGGCTTGTGATTAGATAGGAAGAGATAACATATTATTTCATTCTTTATAGTACTTTTGGCTATTGTCTGATCATACAAGGCATTCTCTAGAACTCTTGCCTCTATCACTTCTGCCCCATCCTAGTTTGTCATTCTCTGTATACATCTATATGTTATATCTGAAACACTATGTGTTCTATGTGTATTTTATAAATATTCAGTAAAAGTTAGTCAAAACATAGCACAGTATCATAAACATTTGTATTTACCTTATTAAAATCCATTTTTTCTCTTTGAACAAGTCTTTAATTCAGTAAGATCTTACTATAGTAACCATGCACAGAACTAAGAACTGAGACAGTTACATTGAAAAGAAACGTCAACAATGTAAATACTTATTTTTCAGTGTGATAAGAGCTGTAAAATATTATATAAGATATTCACAGAAAAGATAAAATAACAAACTGTGCTTGGGTAAATACAAAAAACAAATAAAATCCTTGAAAAAAGTCAGTTTTTACTTTAAAAATGTTTAGAAAACATAGCACATTAAATTGACTCCTAAAACAAAATAAGGAATTCCTTGAGGTGCTTCCCAAGGAGTACTGAGAAAGAGAAAAAAATGAGAGAGAGAAGAAGAGAAAGAGAGCAAGCTGTAATAGCTTTAAAATATTCCAATGATTGTGCACAATATTTTATACAAAGTTAATAAGAATATAAAATTAAAATTTGCATTTATACTGTTTTTGCTATTATCCACAGATGACATTAGGAAAATAATAAGCATATGCTTATTATGCCTTCTATGATGTAATCAAATGTAAATTTATCTCTAAAATATTTAATAAGGGAAAATAAAATATTTTAATTATATAGTTTATCAAACTTTTCAACAATTTATACTACATTTTTCCTATTTAATAGTAAATGAAATTTATCATTAGAATTTAGTGCTAAATCATTCACAATGAGGTGATTATTTTAATTGCTTTTTTTAAGACTCTATTTTAAAATAAAGTAAAAAGTCTAAAATCTTGTATTTTATATTCTGTCAGGGGGAATGCTCTCAGATAGCATTTACTTCTGAAATGTAATAATTCATTCTGATAATTATAACTTCAGATTTTTCAGTGTATAAAATTTCTTTTAAACTATCACAAATTGAATTATATTTGGTATGGTTTTAGTGTTAAGCACTTTTTCTTCTTTTGTAATTCTTGAGAACTTGTGATTACATACTGGAAAAATCTTTATCAGTGTATTAGTTTTCTAGGGCTGCCATAACAAAATATGACAGACTGGGTGGCTTAAAAAACAGAAGTTTATTTTTCACAGTTCTGGAGGCTAAATGTCTAAGATTTCATTCTGAGGTCTCTCTCCTTGACTAGCAGATGGCCACCTGTATCTTCACATGCTTTTTCCTCTGTGCGTGCACATCCCTAGTGTGTTTTCACATATCCTAATCTCCTCTTCTTATTAGGACACCAGTCAGATTGCATTAGGCCTGCCCCCAAAGACCTCATTTTTTAATTTAATTACCTCTTTAAAGATACTATCTTCAATGCAATCACATTCTGAGGTACTGGGTGTTAGGGCTTCAACATATGTACTTGAGGGCAACACAGTTCTGCCCTTAACAACTAGGTGGAATATTTTATTTGCTAGATCATTCAGTTCCATTATTAAGGTAGATAAAAACTATTTTTCTTCTTGTACTATAGCCATAGTTTAAGGCATTTAAGAAACGTATCTATCATTAGATGTTAAGCCTATTTTTTTTTTTTGTGGTATGCGGACCTCTCACTGTTGTGGCCTCTCCCGTTGCGGAGCACAGGCTCCAGACGCGCAGGCTCAGCGGCCATGGGTCACGGGACCAGCTGCTCCGCGGCATGTGGAATCTTCCCGGACTGGGGCACGAACCCGTGTCCCCTGCATCGGCAGGCGGACTCTCCACCACTGCGCCACCAGGGAAGCCCCAGTCTATTGTTTTTTGATTCAAATAATAGAACTATTTGATTTCTAATATGCATCATTAACCCTTAATTCTGTGTTTACAAATTACATGAACCAAATATAAAATATAAACAAAAATAGTCTGGTCATATACTATTGCTTTTTCCAGTGTCAATATTTTTGTATCATTACAGAAGTTTAAGCTGTGGTAACATTTTCAAGTCAGGTAAAATAGGTTTAGATTTTTATTGACTGAATTGAAATATTACTATATTACTATACATGGGGTGTATATATGCACCCATACAGTGTTCAATATAAACGTGTTGTCTTCAGGCCTTGCTGGTAATGTTCAATCATGTATTACCTTGAATGAGCTCCAAATGAGATGTTTGACAAGGAATTTCATGTCTCAGCAAGCTTTTTTTATAATGATGTATCCCTGGGCACTCAAATGATCTAGAATATCTTGCCATGGACTTTTAGATAAGATTAAAAATAATTCAGCAATATTTTAGGCTTCATTTTTTTAAAGACTATAGCTAAGAATAGATTTAGAGCACCTGATCCCTATTGTCGGTCAGAATAATATTTTTAATGAAAAAGTTTATTATTAAAAATGCACAGTTGTCCCTTGAACAACATGGGTTTGACCTGCATGGGTCCACTTATATGTGGATTTTTTTCAATAAATATGTTGGAAAATTTTGTGGAGATTTGCGACAATTTGAAAAAAATTGCAGAAAAACCACGTAGTCTAGAAATATAAAAAATATAAGACAAAGCTAGATGTATCATGAATTCATAAACTGTACATAGGTACTGTATGTTTTATTATTTACTACTATAAGACATACATAAATCTATTATAAAAAGTTAAAATTTATCGAAATTACGCACACACTTATAGACCGTACAGGGCACCATTCTAGGTCAAGAGAAATATAAACAAACATAAAGACACAGTATTAAACATAACAGCACAAAATTAACTACAGTGCACATTGTTCTACTGTAATAATTTTGCAGCCACCTCCTATTGCTATTGTGATGAGCTCAAGTGTTGCAAGTATTTACTTAAAATGCTGTGTGACCCTAATCATCTCCATGTGAGCAGTTTGTCTCTTCAGTAAATTGCATATCACAGTAAAAAAAGTGATCTCCTGCAGTTCTTGTGTATTCTTCATTGTGTTTAGTGTAATACTGTAAACCTTGAATAATAACATGGGCCCTATACAAAGTACCACTAATGATGCTAGAAGTGCTCCCAAGAAGAAGAGAAAAGTCATGATGTTACAAGAAAAGTTGAATTGTTTGATTTGTACTGTAGAGTCAGGTCTGCAACTGAAATTGCCCACCACTTCAAGACAAATGAGTCCAGCCTAAGAACCATGGTAAAAAAAGAAAAGAAAATTTGAGAGGCTGTCCCTGCCACTACACCAGTAGTCACAGGTGCAAAAACCTTGCACTTTTTGTGAAATACCTTTTTATCATGTATTGAAAATGCAGTTGCTGTGTGGGTGCAGGATAAGAAAGGCATACCTGTATAATCCTAATATATTATAATTCAATAAACATGAAGTGATTAAATGAAAACTTAAAACAAAAGGAAGGTGAAGGATCTAAAGCTGGAGAATTTAATGCCAGCAAAGGATGGTATCTCTTTCTAATTTTAGAGATTTGGCTTAAAAAATGTCAAGATAGCAAAAGAAGCAGCTTCTCCTGACCAAGAGGCAGCAGATGAGTTCCCAGACACCACTAAGAAGATCATTAAGGAGAAAGGATGTCTTCTTGCACAGATTATCAATGCAGATGAAAGTTCCCTATTTTGGAGAAAAAAAAAAATACCACAAAAAACATTTATTAGTAAGAAGGAGAAGAGAACACCAGGATTTCAGGAAAGAAGGGATAGGCAAACTCTGTTTTTATGCAAATGCAGTCAGGTTTATGATCAGACTGCCCTTATCTATAAAGCTGCTCCCCCCAGACTTTTGGAAAAATAAACACCAGCCAGCAGTATTTTGGTTGTAGAAGAAGGGTTTTTCTGGATTGGTTCCATCAGTGCTTTTTCTCTGAAGTCAGGAAGTACCTTGCTGCCAGTAAGGGACTGTCTTTTAAAGTTCTTTTGATATTAGACAATGCCCCTGCCACCCAGAACCTCGTACATTAAACACTGAAGGTGTTGAAGTGGTCTACTTGCTCCCAAACACAACGTCTCTAATTCAGCCTCTAGATCAGGGGGTCATAACGACCTAAATGGCTCATTCCACATGGTACTCTATGGAAAGGATTGTCAATGCTATGGAAGAGACCCCTGATCTGAAAGTCCAGAAGGATTACACCATCGAAGATACCATCATTGTTATAGAAAAGCTGTGAAAGCCATCAAGCAAGAACAAATTTCTGCTCAAGAAAACTGTGTTCAGATGTCCTGCGTGACTTCACAGTATTTATGACAGAGCCAATCAAGGAAATCATGAAAGAGATTGTGGATGTGGCAGAAAAGGTGGGGGGTGGTGGTGAAAGTTTTCAAGATACTTATCTTGAAGAAATTCAAGAGCTAACGGACACCACACCAGAGGACAATGGAGAAGTGCTTCCACACCAGTGCCAGACAATGAGGAAGAAGACATAGAAGAAGCATTGCAGAAAACAAATTGACATTAGACAATCTGGCAAAAGGATTCTGATTAGTCAACATTGCTTTTGACTACTTTTACAGCCTGGATATTTCTTTGATATGGACACTGAAACTAAACCAAACAGGAGAAAAAGGATTGGTACCTTATAGAAACATTTTTTGAGAATGAAACAGCAAAAAAGCAGACAGAAATTATGAATTACTTCTGTAAAGTTACATCAAATGTGCCTGCCTCTCAGGTCTCCCCTGTCACCTCCTCCCCGCCTGACGCAGCAAGAACAACTCTTCCGCTTCCTTCTCATCCTCAGCCTACTCAACGTGAAGACAAGGAGGATAATGACCTTTATGGTGAGATGATCAACTTCTACTGAATGAATAGTAAATAATCATCATGCCATAGAGTTAATAAACTTATCTGTTGTGTATGTGTGTCAGAGTCTTCATGTGAAAATCTAATAGCTGTATAGCAAAAGCTGTACGAGATATTTTTGTGTCCTCATCATTATCATTGTCTAAGTGCTCACTGTGTTGAACATCGTGTGGAAGACTTGTATTGAAGTGGAAGCCTATCCTTACATAGGCATAAGGTGAGTAATATTTAATATAAAATTAATAATGTGCTATGTAACTGCTTTCAAGGAATTAAATTACTATATAGTATGCCTCTCTTTCTCTCATAATTGGAGAAACTGTGTATCAGCCTATCACATAGGTAAGTGGCTTTTTAAAAATGTAACAATATTTCCAATATTGTTTTATGAACATGACTATAATATTGTATGCCATAAACATTTTATAACAACTAATTTATTAGTAAATAAGCTAGGCTACTGTGAAGCAATTGTATTGATCATAGTAGGCCACCATAAAGCAATCACATTGCTGCTTCTTCATTATCAATACATTAATCGTTATACTTGAATATATGAATTACCTTTTCACATTGTTTTACCATTTTTGATGACTTGCATTAGTAATACATAGAATATCTACAGTGTTTTGTGTAATGTAAGACAATATTGACAGACCATTCATCTTGTAAACAGACCATGTAAACTTACAGTGTGGATAATTACAGTAGAATACTATAAATGTATTTTCTCTTCCTTACGGTTGTTGTAATAACATTTTCTTTTCTCTACCTTACTTTATTGTAAGAACACAGTATATAACACATGTGATGTACAAAATATGTGTTAATCAACTTCCTATGTTATCAGTGAGGCTTCCAGTGAACAATAGTCTATTAGTAGTTCAGTTTGGGAGAGGTAAATATTATACGGGGATTTTTCAACTTGGGGATTGGGGGGGGCAGTTTTGCACCTAACCACCATGTTATTCAAGAGTCAACTGTACTTTATCTTTAATTTTTGTCCAGCCTTTTCTGTTTATTGAGTACTAGTGAATAAAGTGGAAATTTATAGTACTTAACAATATAAAGATTGTTTACATTTTTATTACAAAATGATTGAGACCTCATAGCAAGCACATGCCGGGTGCTGCTCCATATTTGTTTTGCTATGGTAAAGAAAACAGCTAAAGTCTCTGACTGCCTGGACAGGCAATATAATAGTGCAGATAGACATAAATCTACATATTGAGGAATGCAACAATATTCTGAGTATTAAATAAATTGATATTTGTGGTTTGAGACAATTTTTGAATAATCGAATCATAAATAGACAAAAACTTCTATAACTGAATCAACTTGAGAAGAACTGAAGATGATGGATCTTTTCTTGTTTTTCATCACCTCCTCAACTGGACTTCAGTGTGTTTCAGGGTTTGCTCTTTATCCCTCTTTATCGCAGTATTTTCTGTCTACACTCACTCCCTTGAAGATCACTCCCAGGCTCATTAAAAGATGAACTTGATCCCCTCTGCTCACAGGACACTTCTGACACCAAATGTTTGGGTTTTCCATACAAAGCAATTCTCTCCAATTCTCTTGGATAACAATTTATTGTCCTACAATTTAATTCATTCTGGCACTAAATATCCAGAATTAGTGCAGAGGCCACAGGTTAAAGGCTCAGTCCCACAAGATGGCCCCCATTTCAGATGTCAATTGCAAGTCTGTGCTTTCTGTATTTTTTTAATTTTTTTTTTTTAATTTTTTTTCTTTTTTTTTTTTTGCGGTACGCAGGCCTCTCACTGCTGTGGCCTCTCCCGCTGCGGAGCACAGGCTGCGGACGCGCAGTCTCAGCGGCCATGGCTCACGGGC
>NW_020173758.1:8041050-8226066 GCF_003031525.2 Neophocaena asiaeorientalis asiaeorientalis
TTTTTTTTTTTTTTGTATTTTTGTATTTTTGAGAACTAGCTATAAATCGAGGTTTCCCATGATCTCTTCCTCAGATCTGATAATTTTCTGGAACAGCTTTCAGAACTTAGAGTAACAGTTACTTAGATTTGTTTATTATAAAAGATATAATAAAAGATACAGAGAAATAATCAAATCAAGAGGTACATAGCACAAGGTAGGAAGGGGCACAGAGCTTCCATGTCCCTGCTGGGTATGTCACCCTCCCAGCACCTCTATGTGTTCACCAACACAGAAGCTCTTCAAAACTCATTGTTTAGGAGTTTTATGGAGGCTTCATTACATAGGCATGGTTGATTAAATTATTAGGCATTGGTGATTAATTCAATATTTAGCCCTTCTCTCCTTCCCAGAGGACACTGGATGAGGATAACATTTCCAACCCTCTAGTCTCATGTTTTGTTGTTCCTTTGGCAACCAGCCTTTGTTTTCTGGGTCGCCTCATTAGCATAAGCTCAAATGGGGTTGAAAAGGACTTATTTTAAATTAACCAAAAATGCTCCTCTCACCACTATCACTGAGGAAATTCCAAGGGTTTTAGGAGTTCTGTGCCAGGAACTGGAGATACAGATTAAATATATATATTTCTTATTATATCACAACAGCACACTCATGTTTATAAATATTTAATTATGTGTTGATGACTCCATGTTTATATGTCCAGCCTGGACTTTTACTCTGAACTCAATTTTCCTATATATAGCTACCCACTCAATATCAATGCCTAGTAGGTATCTCAAATTTAACTTGCCCAACCTGTCTCCTGATACTTTTTCCCAAACCTTCCTCTCTCCTATGCTCCCTCATTTGGAAAATAGCCCTACTCTTCACCCAATTGCTCATATTCAGAATCTCACTACCTCTTCCCAAAAGATCATTCTATAAAGCCAACAGTGTTTTAAACAATATTATCATTAACTGACCTTATTAAATAATCTTTCCAGAAGAAAAAACACTTACCTTGCATTTGGATATACATGATATATTTATGTTGTGTCTAAAAACCCTCTTATACTGCCAACTGCAGGAAATCAGAGACTTTAACTGTTTTGTATACTATAGCATTACAAATATATGGTAGAGATGAAACTGATACATATGACATCATATGGTTGTGGGTTCAGTTGTGTTCCCCATGAAAGATATGCGGAAGTTCTAATCAGTGAGACCTGAGAATGTGACCTTATTTGGAAATAGAGTTCTCTCTCAAGGCTACATCTTTGTAATGGCTCTGGCTATGGGAACAGTGGGCAAACTGACATTCCAAGGACAGGAGAGACATTAAGGAGCCTCTAATTTCCTGGTTTCAGCTTGAGGGTCGACCAGTGGTCACATCCTCTTGATAGCCTCCTCTAACACTCCATCACTCATGACCAGCTCTTATAATCTCTCACACCCCCCTCTTCCTCCGTGTGCCCTGAGCTCTCAGCAAGAAGTTTCACTAGCATGGAGTTGGCTCCTCTGGTGGCTATCTGGCTGCATTGGATGCAGATACCACAGCAACAGTATAGACACATGCAAGAGAAAACTCAGATTAAGATGATGATTCCCAAAATAAGTAACATTTTTTTCCATCAAGAGCCCGATGATTGGAACCACTGATTTATTGTCCCCTAGTCTGGGGGTCAGATCACTCAGGGTTTCACTTGTGTCCTCATGTGATTTAACAAAGATGACAATTTAGCAGACTCATCAAGTATGAACACACAACATTTTGTTTAAAAAATGGAACTGGTGCATCCCTTGTGAGGCAGTAACAATGTCTAAAACCATCCTATTTTGGAGAACAGCTTTTCTCATTAGAGACATTTCAGTGTTCAGTAAGAACAGGTTTTGTTGGCTATCATTTAAGGTTTGCTGGGTGGATTTAGCAAGGGCTTCTATGTGTGCTATAACATCCTCCAGGCCAATGGAGGGGACAAAGACAGCAGTCAAATGATCATACCAGTGGAAAACAGAACGTGTCCATCTGGCCTTGAGGAGAGGGAGGATGGCAGCTTTAGGAACTTGACCTGGTTGTGCATACTGTACATGTTGGCCAGGGAAGGCAACACGGTCAGGCATGAGGATATGGACTGGGGGCAGGGTGTGCCAGGTGAGGACGCTCAGTTTCTCCTCTCTCGATAGTGTATGTTCCATTCCAAATATAGTACATTTCAACAGGTCCAGCTTGTAGCAGGACAGCAGGATCCCAGTGGAGACTGAGTAGTTTCCCTTCATCCACTGGTGCAAAGTAGCTCACCCATCCTGGTGGGATGTCTCATTGCAATCTCCATTAGATAACTCCTTCCCCAGGCATGATGGTGCTTGGTGTTCTCAGCAACATAGCACATGATCCATAGTATGAGTTGGGCAATAGCTGTTTTCCATGACTTTCATAGTTTTATATCATTGGGTGTCTTGGCAGGGGTCCCCAACCTAGTGTATGGGGTAATAGGCCCTACTCGTTGATCATTCAAATGTGTTAAACCCAGGACAGTACTTTAGTCCACCTGACCAAGGTGGTTTTACCTGTTAGTAATTTAATCTGCTCCTTTAATAGTCCATTTTTCCTTTCCATTTACCGAGCTGCTTGTGAATTATAGGGAAAATGGAACCTCCGTTCATCGTCATGTTCTTTTCCCAATTTAGTATATCAAGACCTTTGTAGTCTGACCCCTGATCACTGTCTAGTTGAGGAGAGTATCTGTACATGGTACTCAGCATCTCTAATCCCCTAATAGTGGCAGCCTGGTTTGTGTGGTGACAGGGGATAGATTTGGTTAGACCAAATGCAGTATCCATACAAACCAGGGCATATTTAGAACCCTTACTTGGAAGAAGGAAGTGAAAATAATCAGTTTGTCAATCTGATGGGAATTCTGGTGGATGGCCCCAGACTCCTCCGGCAGTTGCCTTGGATGTTGTTTACACAAGGGACATGCTGTTGCTGCATTAACAAAGTCACTGTGTTTCAAAGACAATCTGGCATCCTTGGCATTTTGCCATCCCACCCAGGTGCTGCATCCAATCTGCTGTATCTACTGAAGGGCCAGTTGTCAGGGTTTGTGTCTGGGCTAGGGCATCAGCTTCCTGATTGCCAGCACCATGTGAGCCAGGACATGGGAAACAGCGAGGACTACCTTGGACTCTTGGGGGTAAACCCAAATGTTTTTCCACATATCTTGACCCTACAAGGGCTTATTCATGATCATCCAGCCCTCAGATTCCCATTGTCCAAGCCAGAAGTTTAATCCCTTTAGAACAGCCCAACTGTCAGTGCAAAGGGTTAATAGCCAAGGCTCATAGGCTCATTGAGTGATCATCAGCCAGAGCACTCTGAGTTTAGCCTGCTGACTGCTTCAGTTTGTTCCTGTTCCCAGGCATTAGTGGAAATTTTTCCCATTCCCTTCTTACAGGCCACAGGAGTCATCACAGAGGTAAGGATGTGGGCATTTGGAGGGTCTACATACTCTACTGGGCCTAGTAGCACCTGCATTTCTAGAGAAAGTTGGCTGGCAGACATGGTGCTCCTCTGCTGCAAATAGGCATACCTCGTAGTCAAAGAGGGAGTTTGTGCGGTGACAGAAGTGGGTCGATGAAATATGTTCTCAACTGACCTCTTGATAGGAAGGGAAATTCTTACTGCTATTGCTCTGTGGGAAGTTCTACCTCGAGGAGCACCTGTACACTGCTAGGAGCTGTTGCTCTGTGGGAGTATATCAGGTTTCTGCCCCCTTCCGGAGCTGGAACCAAAACCTAGGAGAGAGTACCTAGCTGATACTCTCTGCTTCTGTGCCCAACCCATACCTTCTGGAGTTGCAGACATGTCTAACCTAACTCAAATGGCATCTCTGCTTGGGAGATGCCCAGAGATTTCATCTGTTTTGCTAGTATTTTTGCTTTCTCAAAGACAGCTTGTTGCTCTGATCCCCAGTCACACACATGCCCTTTCTTTACCAGATGGTATAAGGAATGGAAGTGCTGTACCAGGTGGGGAATAAAAGTCCTCCAAAACCCCTAAACCCCCAAATCCCTACAAAGGCTTGTACCTCTTTCACATTCTTAGGGGTTGGGTAAGCTTGCATTTTATCAACCAAACAACTCCCAAAACGTTATGGCAAGGCTTTGGCCTTGAATTTTCTGTGTTTTCACTGCCCATCCTCTCCCTTGCAGAGGTTCCAGCAGTCTGCAGAGTACCCTACAGCAGAGGCAAGTCTCACTTGGGATGAGATTTGAGACTTTTTTGAATTGACATTTAGATCTGGGACTTGATGTTTGATGCTGAAATGGGCTAAGACTTTTAGAAGTGTTAGGATGAGATGAATATATTTTTCACATATAATGGATGTGAATTATTAGACATCAGACAGTGGACTGTTGTGGGTTCAATATTATCTCCCTAAAAGTGAGCGACATTGAATGTGACCTTACTTGGAGATAGGGTCTTTGCAAATATAAATAGTTAAGAAAAGTTCATACTTGGTTATGGTGGGCCCTAATCCATGACTGGTGTCCCTATAGGAAGGTAAAAGAGGAATACAGAAACATACACAGAGGGAAAACATGTGAAGATGGAGGTGGAGATTGGAGTTATGCTGCCATAAACCAAGGAATGCCAAGGATTGCTGGCAAATATCAGAAGATAGTAAAAGACAAGAAAAGCCCCAGGGGAGGATGAGAGAGAACATGGACCTGCTGGTACCTTAATTTCAGATTTCCAGCTTCCAGAACTATGAGACAATAAGTGTTTGTTGCATTAAGCCATTAAGTTTTTGGTGCTTCTTACAGTAGCCATAGGAAACCGAGACACCATATTATATTTCTGACTTCTTAAACTCATACTAGCCTCTATGTAACTCACTTTGCTACAACTGCATTGATCTTCCTGCCACTCTAAGAACACATAAAGTATGTTCCTGCTTCAGAGTATTTGCATTTTAGAAGCCTTTGTCCACACCATTCTTTCCACAGATCTATAAATGGATTATTCCCTCAACATTCCAGGTCTTTACTAAATATCCTATTCTCACTGAGGTCTTACCTGACCAGCTGAATACAACCTCTGTCTCTAATTTCCTCACTCCCTTCTAAATTTTTCTGAAGCATTCGCAGCTAACATACTATATATTTCATGTATTTACCTTGTAATTTGTCAGTTTTCACATCTAGAGTATAATCTGATTGAAGACAAGGGATTTTTTGTTTCTGCTGTTCAGATGTTTATTACATAGTAGTTTCTCAATGGATACTTCTTGAATAAATTAATTATTTTATAAAATTGTATTAGACTACTTAAAATATGGCTTTGCTGATATAAAAGCATTGATGTTGAAGATACATGTGAAAAGTTTTAATTATCTCATTGGGTTATTGAATGAGTTATATGACAGAGTATTGTAAAGTCTATAATAATCACTCAAAATATAGTAGCTATTTTCACTAGAATGTAAGCTTGAATACAGTAGCAAATTTTTTTTAATGTTTGATTTTCTCAGCAATGTTTAGAACTTGACCTGCTTCATTGTAGATAATTCATAAGTATTTGTTGAATTTATATTGGCTATGAAGTAATTGAAACAAACTTTAACATTTCAAAGTGAACATTTTTTGGGGACTTCCCTGGTGGTGCAGTGGTTAAGAATCCTCCTGCCAATGCAGGGGACATGGGTTCAATCCCTGGTCCGGGAAGATCCCACATGCCGTGGAGCAACTAAGCCTGTGCACAACAACTACTGAGTCTGTGCTCTAGAGCCCACGAACCACAACTACTGAGCCTGTATGCTGCAACTACTGAAGCCCACGCACCTAGAGTCTGTGCTCCGTAACAAGAGAAGCCACTGCAATGAGAAGCCCATGCACCGCAACGAAGAGTAGCCCCTGCTCACCGCAACTAGAGAAAGCCTGCACACAGCAGAGAAGACCCAACACAGCTAAAAATGAATAAATAAAATAAAATAAAAACAAAGTGAACATTTTTTAGAAGTATTTTAAAATGATTGAAACGTTTTGAGAAGGAAAGTGACATAATACATTTTAAGTATTGGAAGTAAATTTTTATGGCTACTGGGTAACTGTGGATTGCGGGAGGTCATGAATGAAACAGGAAGATAAGTTAGAAAATTGTTACAGTAGTCCAAGTGAAAATTATGGGTTTCAATTGAAAAAGTATAGAGAGATGTAGAAAAAAATTTAATATTTCTAGAGGTATAATAAAAATGATTACATATGGAGTAAAGGAGATGGGGATTCCTCAAGAAGCCATTTTTCTGGCTTTGGAAACTGGATTGATGATGGTATGATTTACTCATCAGTAGAAGACTGAAATATGGATAAATTTGATGTGGAAAATTCATTTTAATTTTGGACATATTAAGTTTGAGATACCTTTGAGTCATCTAAGTGAAGATACGAAGAAAGCAGCTGAGTCATCAGGTCAAGAGCTCAGAAGTAAGTTTTGTACTGGAGATAAAAAAATCTGTGAGTCTGTGATATATAGATAATTCCTAAAACCAAGACAATGAAGAAAGAGATGAGATAAGGTGAAAGCTTAAGAGCTCAAGATGTGAAAAAGATATGGAGTCACCAGCAAAAGTATTGGAAAGGAAGCAGCTGCTGAAGATGTAGGAAGAAAATGAGAAGATATACTGTTATGGAAGTCAAGAGTCTTAAAAGAATAGTACC
This sequence comes from Neophocaena asiaeorientalis asiaeorientalis, assembly GCF_003031525.2. Classification (NCBI taxonomy): domain Eukaryota; kingdom Metazoa; phylum Chordata; class Mammalia; order Artiodactyla; family Phocoenidae; genus Neophocaena; species Neophocaena asiaeorientalis. Next base: position 8,047,753 of record NW_020173758.1, read on the forward strand.
AAGAGTTGACTAACTTTTCAACTCCTTTTTTATTCTGAGGCTCAGAGATGACATCACCATAGAGCCCTACTGAATGGCTTATGGCTTATTTTTCATCTGTTTGTCACTCTTTGCTCAGAAATACTGCCTTTTCTTGGTCAACTAGCTATAGTGTACATTCTCAATCCAGCCATGGTAATAATTCAAGAGCCCTGCCTGGTTTTACCAAAACACCCACTTTAATTTAATTTGATGTCTCCTATACCCATCCACTCAAACTTTTCAGTTTTTCTCATCAACACTTTTTTAAAAATTCCAATTTCCCTATTATTTCTTTGTGCTGCATGTGTTTAAACTTAAACTTAAACAAGAACTAATAGTCAGTGAAACAGTGAAATAAAAACAAAGAAAACAATAGAAAGATTCAAATTACAAAATAAGGCAGTATGTGATGATTTTTACTGTGTTGTTGGCTATTGTACATGACAACTCATACCCTAATAACACAGCCTATAATTAATGTATTAGATTTATTTTATGATGTTTTGCAGATAATAAAGTATAGCATTTGATTCAGATCAAAAGTTGGGCATAAACATACCCTTCTATTGTTAATATGTAAACCACTGATTGTGTGCAAGACTGCAAGGAAATTAGTACATATATTTTGGAAAATTCTCACAGAGCATAATTATTCTTATTCATGGGACTCTGATTTAATCCACTGTCTGATTGAAAATGAGGAATAACTCTGTCTGCCTTAGAGACAACCCTACAGATCTTTTGTAATACATTTCAGAGAAACATTGTGTTTGGAGTAGCGTTGAACTCTGCTTTTTCTCATGTAAACAATGAATGTCCTGAAAGGAGAATTTCTTCAGAGATTTTTATTTGCCATGAAAGATTTTATGACTCCTTGGAGGGCCCAATTCTAACAACTATTTTAGCTCCTCTGGCAGTTTCTCAAAGCTCTCTCTTCACATGCCTGAGGCCAGAAAAGTTAGAATTCATATAACCGGGAGATTCTAGGAACATGGACAATCATAAAAATCCTTTGAAGGTTTTGTGTTTTATCAGAAAACATAAGTAAAATTTTAATTTTTTTATATATGTTTGTTTTATTATAAAGTAGTGTTCTTCTTATCCTAGTCAACTGCAGTAAAACCTATACTCCTGGAAGTTGTTCAGTGTTTATCAGAGGGGGCTCTGTGTACATCTGGAACATTCTCTTGTAGGCTCAGAAATATCAGTTTGTTAAAATTAAAGAAACATTTGATGAAGGAGAACTAAAGAAAGTAGAGCGAAAAAATAGCCAGAGAGAAGAATATTCTAAGAGGGATTACAGTAGGAAAAATAGGACAAGGATTTTTGATTTAGGACTTCCTGCTCTTTTTAGGTGTATTGCTCACATTTTTTTAAAAGCTATATTTCTCAGTTTTTCACTTTCCTTTAAATTTATCTATAGCATAAGATAAATAAACATTACACCTATGATGTAAGCCCTTGTGTTTGACATTTGTTGGCTTAAAATATACAACTAATATAAATTTAAGATTTTGAACATGTCTCCTGAAATCTCACTGAAATTAAGGGAATTTTTTAAAATGGTATAAAATTGCATGATGCAAAGCACAACAAAAGCAAAATGTATAGGGAAATTAAAACCTAATCACATGGAAATGGAGATGCTGAGAAAAAAGCCAATTGTGTTGCAGAATCCCATCTAGCATTCCAGGAGCTGATAAGAGACAAGTGCTTGAAGTCCCATTCTTGAGACTATAAAATTTCCCTTATTACCCCCACTCTTCAACAAACATAATATAAAATATCTAGAACTTCTCTGGCTCCATTTCTGCAGAGAATAAAACCTCCATCTCTTAATATTGTGAGAGAGGGGTAATTACCAGTACGCATCAGACAGAAGTTGGAATCTGAGGGGTCAAATATTTCTTTTTACAGACATTCAACAAATGCTGCTATTGGTTGTTCCCTGTCCTTCACTCTCACTCCAAACCCAGTGACTTTCCAGAATTATTCAGGAATAAACCAAAAATTAGGAGGAGGTTTTACATCTGCACAGTAGGAATTCAAGAAAGAGAAGATAAAGGGGATAGAGGAAATTGAAAAATAATCATAATAAAAGAAAAAAATCATTGTTGAAGAGCATGAAACAGTGCAAATCAATGAGTTTAAAAATCCCATTGAGGTACACCGTGGGGAAATTTTTAAATATCAGAGGTAAAGAGAAGATGTTAAAAGATTTCCAAGGGGAAGAACAGCAGATATTATAGCAGGATCAGAAACAAAAATGGAACTAAACTTCACAAAAGCAATATTAGAACCTAAAAAATAATTAAACAATGTCATAAAAATTTCTGAGAAAAAATGATTTATAACAACTTATTCTTCAATCAGTCAAATTTTCAAACAAGTATGAGGATAAAACAGAGAAATTTTCACAGATGCAATATCTCAATGTTTACTCCCCATTTAATTATTTCTCTAAAACTTACAGGAACATGGATCCCAGAAAAAAAAAAATGAAGTAGGCCAACAAAGAGGAAGGCATAGAATTAGGGAAACATACAATTCAACAAAGAACAGAAATCAGAAAGCATCTACAAACAACAAATGCTGGTGAGGGTGTGGAGAAAACGGAACCCTCTTGTACTGTTGGTGGGAATATAAATTGATACAGCCACTATGGAGAACAGTATGGATATTCCTTAAGAAACTAAAAATAGAATTACCATATGACCCAGCAATCCTACTACTGGGCATATACCCAGAGAAAACCATAATTCAAAAAGACACATGCACCTCAATGTTCATTGCAACACTATTTACAATAGCTAGGTCATGGAAGCAACCTAAATGCCCATCGACAGATGAATGGATAAAGAAGATGTGATACATAAATACAATGGAATATGACTCAGCCATAAAAAGGAATGAAATTGGGTCATTTGTAGAGATGTGGATGGATCTAGAGACTGTCATACAGAGTGAAATAAGTCAGAAAGAGAAAAACAAATATCGTATATTAACGTATATATGAGGAACCTAGAAAAATGGCACAGATGAACTGGTTTGTAGGGCAGAAATTGATGTAGAGAACAAATGTATGGACACCAAGGGGGGAAAGTGATGGGGGTGGTGGTGATGGGATGAATTGGGAGATTGGGATTGACAAATATATACTAATATGTATAAAATAGATAACTAATAAGAATCTGCTGTATAAAAAAATAAATAAAATTAAATTAAAAAAATTTTTTTAGAAAAGAAAGAAATTGGAAAGCATCCCAAGATAATATTGAAAAAGGATTCCAGAGTGAGAGCCATGCAGCAGCCTTGAGAAAATTCTGTCCAGACTGAAGAAGAACAGAGATACTATGAAGGAAGTCTCCAAGGGGTTGGGGTACTGACAAATTCCTTGACATATTTGTCCATGTTGGAATTCAAGTTGAAAGGAGTTTTAAAATCTTTTATGTCATTTACCTTTTAACTATATATACACTTTGATTAAAAAATGAATATTACTTTAAATACAATGTTAATTTAAAAAAAATTAGAAATAAGGGGCTGTGAAACTACCCTGTAAGATACTATAATGGTGGGTACATTTTTCCAAACTCAACAGTGAACTCTAAACTTTAGGCTTTAGGTGATAATGATGTATGGATGTAGGTTCATCAGTTATAGCAAATCTACCACTCTGGCGGGTATATTGATAATGGGGGAGGCTATGCATGTGTGAGGGCACAGAGCACATGGGAAATTTTTCTACCTTCTACTCAGTTTCGCTGTGAACCTAAAACTGCTCTAAGAAATAGAACTTCTCCAGAACTGCTCTTAAAAAACATCCAGAATTTATTTAAATAAAGAACTGAGGGCTTCCCTGGTGGCACAGTGGTTAAGAATCCACCTGCCAAGGCAGGGGACACAGGTTCCTTCCTTGGTCTGGGAAGATCCCACATGCCGTGGAGCAGCTAAGCCCATGCACCACAACTACTGAGCCTGTGCTCTAGAGCCCACGAGCCACAACTACTGAGCCCGTGTGCCACAACTACTGAAAAACAACTGATATTATAGAGGATCAGAAACAAAAGGTCACACACCTAGATCCCGTGCTCTGCAACAAAAGAAGCCACCACAATGAGAAGCCCGTGCACCACAATGGAGAGTATGCCCCGCTCGCCGCAACTAGAGAAAGCCCACGTGCAGCACAGCAACAAAGACCCAACACAGTCAAAAAAATTAAAAAATAAAAATAAAAGTAGCCCTGCCTCCCCAGGGAACCATATAGCATTTCTCCTTGTATATTAAAAAAAAAAAAATTGAAAACTCAGAAATAATGTGAGAAAGCAGAAGCAACACATGGTTTTCCTTCTTTTAAATAAACTTTTTATTTTAGAACAGTTTAGAGTTATAGAAAAATTAAGCAGATAGTACAGAGATTTCTTGTGTACTCCACACCCAGATTTCCCTATTAGCATCTTACAATAGTATGGTACATTTTTCACAACTAATGAACCAATATTGGTACACTGTTATTAGCTAAGTTTATGCTTTATTCAGATTTCCTTAGTTTTTACCCAGTGTTCTTTTTCTGATCTAGGATCTCATCCAAGATACCACAATTCTCCAAACTGGATTAATATTCATTCTCAATTTTAGTTGCTATTGTCGATGGGCCTTGCTACACTTTCTAGTGACTTCCTATCGGGAAGCTGAAGGTTTTTCTCATTCTTAAAACCACAAGAAGCCCTGTTGTCTTTGCTTCATACTGGCTTGATTCTTCATGGTCTTGTAAGGGAGGGTGGTTTGTCTATTTGCTAATATTTTGGAGTTCATGAAATTGCTTATCATTTACTTTGTGTTGTCAGTAATTTAAAAAAATGTGTCTGTTATACTTATTCTGTTTGATTCTGTGTATAAATTTGGGATATCATAAAACTTATCTTCTGCTCTGTCATCTTATCAAAATATTTGTCTTTTTCTCATTAAATAAATATCTTTATAACACAAATTCATTTTAACTTGTGGTCACAAAATATATAATTTTTCCTTTGATATGCAAGACACTTGTTTTTTGTGTATTTGAATAATTGGAATGGTGGGCATTCGTTGTTGGGCAGAAGAGATAGATAAGCAAAATTGCAAAATAGCATAAAAAAACTACTTCCAGTCTACTATGTAGTAGAATAATCAGCCTCTCTCTGAATATTCTAATAATGCAAGACTAAATTTAACTCCATCATCAATATTCCCAGTATGAACTATAGTAGATTGGGTGGTGCCTCCCCCGACAGCCGCTTAAAAAAAAAAAAAAAAAGCTATGTCCACTGGGAAGCTGTTAATGTGACATTATTTGGGTGAAGGGTTTTATAGATGTAATTAAGTTAAGAAACTCAAAATGAGATCATCCTGCATTAGGTTGAGCCCTAACTCCAACAGCAAGTGTCCCTATAAAAGAAGAAAAGGGGAGATCACACAGAAAAGGAGGCAATATGAAGACAGAGCAGAGACTGCAGTGATGCATCTATAAGAGAAGGATTACTGGCAGCCACTAGAAGCTAGGAGAGAGGCACGGAAAAACTTCTTCCTCAGAGGCTCTAGAAGGAATCAACACTGCCGACATGTTGATTTTGTACCGTGACCTACAGAACTGTGATAATAAATTTCTGTTGTTTTAAGCCACCCAGTTTATAGTAATTTGCTATGGAAGTCCTAGGAAATTAATACGTATATCATCAAACATCAGATATTTTTTTCTGCTTCTAAAGATCCTATATAATTTATTAAAAATATAACTTTAGTAAATCAATTAAGAAAGGCCTGTCATTTCACAAATGATGCTGTATCATTGGACAAGCATATGTTAAAAAAAAAAATACAACCTAAAAACATATCTCACATCTTGGACAAAACTAATTCAGAATGGATCATAGACTTAAATATAAAACATAAAACCATAAAACTTTAAGAAGAAAATATAGAAGAACATATATATAACATTGGGTTTGATGACGCTTCTAGCTACAAACAAAAAGAGCAATCCATGAAAGAAAAAAATTGATAAATTGGACTATATCAAAATTAAAGTATTTTGCTCTTTAAGAGAAAAAGCCATGGACTCACAGAAAATATTTGCAAATCACATCTCTGATTAAAAAAAAATTGTATAGAAAATATATAATCATCTTATAAAACTCAGCAGCAAGAAAACAAGATTTAAAATTTTTAAATAAGTTACAGATTTGAACAGCCGCTTCACCAAAGGAGATATATGGATGGCAAATAAACTCATGAAATGATGCTTTAACATCATTTGTCATTACGGGAAAGCAATTTAAAACTACAATGAGATGCCACTGTACAATTATTAAAAATGTCAAAAAAATTTTTAAAAACCTGACAATAACAAATGCTGACAATGATGTGGAACAACAGAAACTCTCATTCATTACTGGTAGAAATGTCAGTGGTACCACCCTGAAAGATAGTTTGGGAGTTTGTTGTAAATTATACATAGATTTACCCTATGGTCCAGCAAAGCATTCCTAGAAATCTGTTCGAGTTAATTGCATACTTATGTTCACACAAAACCCATGTTTACAGCAACCTGTTCATAATTGGTAAAACCTGGAAACAACCCGAATACTCTTTGACTGGGGAATGGATAAACAAACTGTGATCCATCCACAGATTGGAGTACTAGTCTGTGATGTAAAGGAACGAGTAACTGATTCATGAAACATCATGTATGAATCTCAAATTGATTTTTCTAAGTGAAAGAACCAGACTCCAATGTGACACTCTGGAAAAGGCAAAACTCTAGGGTTAGAAAATAAATCAGAGTTTGCAAGGAGTTTGTGGAAGGTGGAGTGATTGACTACAGTAGAAATGTACTGGGGAAATTTTAGGGTGCTAGATTTGTTCTGTATGATACTGGGGTGGTCAAAATCCGTGGAACAAGTATATCACACAGAGTGAACTTAAATGTATGCAAAATTAAAAAAAAATCCAAACACGATGTTGAGGAAAGCCAAGATAGAATGCAAACTGTGTCAAATGAATCCAACAGCATTACAAATGTATAGTATATTTGCACTGAAGGGGGTAGATTGACCTAATAACTTTGAAACTGAATTAAAATCAGACATCAGTATGAACTCTTGTTTAGCTTAATATAAATATACAGATGGATAGATACAGAAATAATTATAGGTATATGTGTATCACATTGGTTAGTATACATAAATATACTCTAGCTCAGTCTTTAGATGATCTAGAAACAATTACAACTAAGTAACAACTAAAAGGTAATGAGGGATCTTGAACCAGAACTACCTAGCCTAAATTTCTCTCAAATTCCTGATCCAGAGAAATGATGAGATAATAAATGTTTACTATTTTAAGCTGCTAAATTTGGGGGTTATTTGTTATGTAGCAATAGAGAACTAATACATATCCCAGTAATGCCTTTTATAGCTATTTCTGTTCACTCCACAATGCAATCTAAGTTCTTGCATTGGAATTAGTCATCATTTCTCTTTTTTTAATATCCTAAATTGTGGAATCATTCCTGAACCTATCTTTACCTTGGCTAATATTGACAGTTTTGAAGAATTCAGGTTAGTTATTTTGTAGATTCTTTAGTTTGGGTCTGTTTGATGTTGCCTCCTGATTAAATTTACGTTATTGATTTTGGGGCTGTGATATTTATAATTCCTGTGGATTGCAGAGTATTTTTATGGCAACAAATAAGTTTAAACAACCTAAATGAATGAAAAGAATTGGTTAAACAAATTGTAGTCTTCCTGATCAATAGAATACAGTAACAGCATTAAAAATTATGATACAAATTAATTTTTGTTTGTTTTTTTATTAGTCATCCATTTTATACACATCAGTGTATACATATCCATCCAATTCTCCAAATTCATCACATCACCACCCCCACCCACTGCTGCTTTCCTCACTTGGTGTCCATATGCTTGTTCTCTACATCTGTGTCTCAATTTCTGCCCTGCAAAGTGGTTCATCTGTACCATTTTTCTAGGTTCCACATATATGTGTTTATATGCGATATATGTTTTTCTCTTTCTGACTTACTTCACTGTATGACACTCTCTAGATTCATCCACGTCTCTACAAATGACCCAATTTCGTTCCTTTTCATGGCTGAGTCATATTCCATTGTATATATGTACCACATCTTCTTTATCCATTCATCTGTCAATGGGCATTTAGGTTGCTTCCATAACTTGGCTATTGTAAATAGTGTTGCAATGAACACTGGGGTGCATGTGTCTTTTTGAATTATGGTTTTCTCTGGGTATATGTCCAGTAGTGGGATTGCTGGATCATATGGTAATTCTATTTTTAGTTTTTTAAGGAACCTCCATACTGTTCTCCATAGTGGCTGTATCAATTTATATTCCCACCAACAGTGCAAGAGGGTTCCGTTTTCTCCACACCCTCTCCAGCATTTACTGTTTGTAGATTTTTTGATGATGACCATTCTGACCAGTGTGAGGTGATTCCACATTGTAGTTTTGATTTGCATTTCTCTAATAATTAGTGATATTGAGCATCTTTTCATGTGCTTCTTGGCCATCTGTATGTCCTCTTTGGAGAAATGTCTATTTAGGTCTTCTGCCCATTTTTGGATTGGGTTGTTTGTTTTTTTAATATTGAGCTGCATGAGCTGTTTATATATTTTGGAGATTAATCCTTTGTCTGTTGATTCATTGGCAAATATTTTCTCACATTCTGAGTGTTGTCTTTTTGTGTTGTTCGTAGTTTCCTTTGCTTTGCAAAAGGTTTTAAGTTTCATTAGGTCCCATTTGTTTATTTTTGTTTTTATTTCCATTATTCTAGGAGGTGGATTAAAAAGGACCTTGCAGAGTGTTCTTCCTGTGTTTTCCTCTAAGAGTTTGATACTGTCTGACCTTACATTTAGGTCTTTAATCCATTTGGAGTTTATTTTTGTGTACGGTGGTAGGGAGTGTTCTAATTTCATTCTTTTACATGTAGCTGTCCAGTTTTCCCAGCACCACTTATTGAAGAGGCTGCCTTTTCTCCACTGTATATTCTTGCTTCCTTTATCAAAGATAAGGTGACCATATGTGCATGGGTTTATCTCTGGGCTTTCTATCCTGTTCCATTGATCTATATTTCTGTTTTTGCACCAGTACCATATTGTCTTGATTACTGTAGCCTTGTACTATATTCCGAAGTCAGCGAGTCTGATTCCCCCAGCTCCGTTTTTTTCCCTCAAGATTGCTTTGGCTATTCGGGGTCTTTTGTGTCTCCATACAAATTTTAAGATATTTTGTTCTACTTCTGTGAAGAATGCCAGTGGTAATTTGATAGGGATTGCATTGAATCTGGAGATTGCTTTGGATAGTATAGTCACTTTCACAATGTTGATTCTTCCAATCCAAGAACATTGTATGTCTCTCCATCTGTTTGTATCATCTTTAATTTCTTTCATCAGTGTCTTATAGTTTTCCACATACAGGTTTTTTGTCTTAATTGTTTTGGGTTTGTTATTGTAGGTCTTTTCCTTGTCTTGTATTTCCTGCCTAGAGAAGTTCCTTTAGCATTTGTTATAAAGCTGGTTTGGTGGTGCTGAATTCTCTTAGCTTTTGCTTGTCTGTAAAGCTTTTAATTTCTCCATCGAATCTGAATGAGCTCCTTGCTGGGTAGAGTAATCTTAGATCCTTGCTGGGTAGAGTAATCTTAGATCCTTGCTGTGTAGAGTAATCTTGGCTGCAGGTTTTTCCCTTTCATCACTTTAAATATGCCTTGCCACTCCCTTCTGGCTTGCAGAGTTTCTGCTGAAAGATCATCTGTTAACCTTATGGGGATTCCTTTGTATGTTATTTGTTGCTTTTCCCTTGCTGCTTTCAATATTTTTCCTTTGTATTTAATTTTTGATAGTTTGATTAATATGTGTCTTGGTGTGTTTCTCCTTGGGTTTATCCTTTATGGGACTCTCTGCATTTCCTGGACTTGATTGGCTATATCCTTTCTCATGTTAGGGAAGTTTTCAACTATAATCTCTTTGCATATTTTCTCAGTCCCTTTCTTTTTTTCTTCTTCTTCTGGGACCCCTATAATTCGAATGTTGGTGCATTTAGTGTTGTCCCAGAGGTCTCTGAGACTGTACTCAATTCTTTTCATTCTTTTTTCTTTATTCTGCTCTGTGGTAGTTATTTCCATTATTTTATGTTCCAGGTCACCTATCCGTTCTTCTGTCTCAGTTATTCTGTTATTGATTCCTTCTAGAGAATTTTTAATTTCATTTATTGTGTTGTTCATCATTGTTTGTTTGCTCTTTAGTTCTTCTAGGTCCTTGTTAAACCTTTCTTGTATTTTCTCCATTTTATTTTCGAGATTTTGGATCATCTTTACTATCATTACTCTGAATTTTTTTTCAGGTAGGCTGCCTATTTCCTTTTCATTTCTTTGATCTGGTGAGTTTTTACCTTGTTCCATCATCTGCTGCATATTTCTCTGTCTTCTCATTTTGCTTAACTTACTGTGTTTGGGGTCTCCTTTTCACAGACTACAGGTTCATAGTTCCTGCTGTTTTCGGTGTCTGCCCCCTGTGAGTAAGTTTGGTTCAGGGGCTTGTGTAAGCTTCCTGGTAGAGGATACTCGTGCCTGTGTTCTGGTGGGTGGGGCTGGATCTTGTCTTTCTGATGGACAGGGCCACGTCTGGTGGTGTGTTTTGGGGTGTCTGTGAACTTAGTATGATTTTAGGCAGCCTCTCTGCTAATGGTGGAGTTGTGTTCCTATCTTGCTAGTTGTTTGACATGGGGTGTCCAGCACTAGAACTTTCTGGCCATTGAGTTGAGCTGGGTCTTAGTGTTGAGATGGAGATCTCTGGGAGAGCTCCTCCTGATTGATATTACATGGGTCTGGGAGGTCTCTGGTCATCCAATGTCCTGAACTCGGCTCTCCCACCTCAGAGGCTCAGGCCTGACAACAGGCCAGAGCACCTCGACCCTGTCAGCCACACAGCTCAGAAGAGGGAGAAAAAAAGAAAGAAAAATAAATAAATAAAATTATTAAAATAAAAAAAATTTTTAAGTAATAAAAGAAAAAGAAGAGAGCAACCAGACCAATAAACAAATCCACCAAGGGTATCAAGTACTAAAAACTATACTAAAAAAACCCATAAAAATCAGAAACAGGTCAGTCACATACAGCAAACCCCAAGTCTACATTGTTCCCAAATTCCACCACCTCAATTTTGGGATGATTCATTGTGTATTCAGATATTCCACAGATGTAGGGTACATCAAGTTGACTGAGGGGATTGAATGCACTGCTCCTGAGGCTGCATGGAGAGATTTCCCTTTCTCTTCTTTGTTTGCACAGCTCCTGGAGTTCAGCTTTGGTTTTGGCCCCATCTCGTCCTGTAAGTTGCCTGAGGGTGTCTGTTCACCACCCTGAGAGGAGGGGGTTAAAGTCGCGGCTGATTAAGGGGCTCTGGCTCACTCAGGCTGGGGAGAGGGAGGGGTATGGAATGTGGGGTGAGCCTGTGGTGGCAGAGACCTGCGTGACATTGCAACAGCCTGGGGCGTGCTGTGTGTTCTCCCAGGGAAGTTGTCCATGGATCATAGGACCTTGGCAGTGGTGGGCTGCGTAGGCTCCCGAGAGGGGAGGTGTGGATAGTGACCTGTGCTTACACGAAGGATTCTTGGTGGCTGCTGCAGCAGCGTTAGCATTTCATGCCCACCTCTGGTGTCTGTGCTGATAGCCACAGCTTGCGCCCATCTCTGGAGCTCATTTAGGCAGTGCTCTGAATCCCCTCTCTTCACGCACCCTGAAACAATGGTCTCTTGACTCTTAGGCAGTTCAGGACTTTTTCCCAGACTCCCTCCCAGCTAGCTGTGGCGCACTAGCCCCCTTCAGGCTGTGTTCACGCAGCCAGCCCCAGTCCTCTCCTTGGGATCTGACCTCTGAAGTCTGAGCCTCAGCTCCCAGCCCCCACCCGCCCAGGCGGCTGAGCAGACAAGCCTTTCAGGCTGGTGAGTGCTGGTCGGCACCCATCCTCTGTGAGGGAATCTCTCTGCTTTGCCCTCTTCACCCTTACTGCTGCACTCTCCTCCGTGGCTCTGAAGCTTCCCCCACGGCTCACCCCCCATTTCCACCAGTGAAGGGGCTTCCTAGTGTGTGGAAACTTTTCCTCCTTCACAGCTCCCTCCCAGAGGCGCAGGTCCTGTCCCTATTTTTTCATCTTTGTTTTTTTCTTTTTTCTTTTGCCCTACCCAGGTACATGGGGAGTTTCTTGCCTTTGGGGAGGTCTGAGGTCCACTGCAAGCGTTCAGGAGGTGTTCTGTAGGAGTTGTTCCACATGTAGATGTATTTTTGATGTATTTGTGGGGAGGAAGGTGATCTCCGTGTCTTACTCTTCCACCATCTTGAAGCACCTCCCACCTGAGAAGTTTTGATAGAAGAAATGCTACAGTAATTAGAAGGCAAACATTTCAAAGTCTGGATGACAATGCAGAGATTTAGAAATTAATAGTAAGTTCAAGGTCGACTAAGAAAATTTTTTCTAGTGACAAACAATTTTTCTGACACTTTCAAAGTGTTACAGTAAACGCTGCCTGAACATTGATAGAGAAAAAAAAATCAGTTGTATAATATGCAGTTACCTGTTGTGGCAAAGTTAATAACATTTTTTAGTCTGTAGTATCAGAAAAAAATCATAAGATAGTTCAGTTTATACTGGACACAATCCTTGGAAAACTAGACTGGGCCTCAGATAATAACCCAACTTGAGAACAGAGGCTGCACAAGGCAATGAGCCAGTTGCAATACGTTAATACCATATTTGAAACATATTCCTGATTATTGCCTACACATTGATTGGATTATGACTTAATGATACAAAAAAATGAGCAGCAATGTCATGCCTCAGAGAAGGTAGTAAATAACACAATTGTTAAGAAAAAAGCATGATCATAGCATGGAATGTTGCAACATAATTGAAACTGAAGTGAAAGTGAGAGGAGGAAAAGGCTCTGAATAAGCAGTACTATAAAAGTACAAAAGAGAATATAATAGCTACTTGAAATGGAACTGGAAATAAACTCTTCCAAATACCCAACAAATAGATGTTTGATTGTGACTGTGTGATCTGGGAAGTTAGCATTGAAGATAGGTCTTAGAAAATAGGCAAGGCTCTGCTGAGTAGAGAATTTGAAGAAAAAGAAAATCATTCATGATTTCCTGATAGTTTCAACACGAAAGACAGAAAATGGCAGACAAATCATCTGAATGGCAATAATAGCAAACACTTAACAAAGCACTTACTACATTCTAAATGCTTTGTACATATTAACTAATTTAATCCTTATAACAACCATCTCCAATTGATACCAGTATTATTGTCCTTTTTAAGATTAAGAACATGAAGAGATATTGAATAATAGGGCTGAACTCAACAGAACTAGTAAGTGATGGAGCCAGATTTTGGATTCAAGAAGCTTTGGAGAGGTTCTTGAGAGGATATGACCTCCAATTGTTGTGAGCCGGACCTGGGCAATCAGAGGTTCCTCACTGTCTCCCTTGCCTTTGGAAGGTACATTCTGCCCACGGTTCCCATAGCCAGAGCTCTTTCAATGATGTAACTTTGAAAGAGTAAGGTGTTATTGAGACTATCTGGATGGTATTTATGATTAAACCCCATAAAACCTCTATACAAACTTTTAACATTCTTATAGGCAATTGTGGAGATCTACTTGTCTTGTGGCCACCCATGATAAGCCTTGTGTGTAAGTTCCCTTGCTTATTAAACCTGCCACCTGCTAAACAGGAATGGTCTGCCTCTGTCCTGGGTCTCTCCTTGCCCTCCATGTACAAGGGCCAGTTTTGAATTTCACCCCAGGAATTCCCTAGGCTGTGAACCAACGGGAAGACTGGCTCCAAATCTATATTCTTAAGTATTATGCTATTCTACCTCCATAAGGCAGGACTGTAACATGATCAGACCCTTGGGTAAGAATGGAAAGCATGTAGTTAGAATGCTGTCACTCTCCACAGGGGTACTATTTACAGGCTTTGGCAATCAGTATTGGCAGACCTTCCCACTCAGCCTCAGATTGCTTAAGTCAGCACACTAGAAACTATTCCCAATAAATCAGAACTGGCTTGGAAGTTGAAAACTATGAAGAAGAAAAAAAAGAAAGAAAACTATGTAGTACGCCTGCTAGAGTAACAAATTCTCTCAGAGTGAGAATAAAATAGAAATATTAAGAGCTGCATATTGGGAGAATAACAATATATTTTGTAATAATCTAGACTAAGTAAACAACACAAAACATATTGGGGCTGAAATAATTTCAGTGAAATAAAAGAACACCTGACAGTAACATTTTGTAACTAAACTAGAAGCTCTTAGAAGGCAGGACCTGAAGCTGGCACCTATATCAGATCCTTTTCTCACAGATAAATCTTTTTAGTCTTATTGAAGAATAAGATACAGTATTCCACAGAAGCTAATTTAATCTGAGCTTAATAGTGTATCTTAATTAAAAAAACAAAAACAAAAAAAACAGGCCTTACTGCTTTATACAGATGGAGAACGTGATCACATAAAGTGTACTAGGGAGGGTGGGAATTGATGTGGAGAAAATGACTCTGTTCTAAATATTAGTAGTTTTTAAATGGCCTATTCTATAAGTAAACTCCTCATAGGATTTTGAGATTAGAAAAAGGAGAAGGAAATCCAAATTTTGTATATGATTAAGACAGCAATTTCTTCAGCTAAACTATCTATTCTATTTTATTCCTTCACAAATAGCTGGGACTGGAGATGGAGCAGGAGAATGTAAGGTGGAAATTTTAGATTAGCAGGAAAATCATTTCTACCATGTCCTTTCTGGGCCTTCATATTATTCAGCATCCCTACACAGGAGTTGTACAGTCTATCAATGCTGTAACTTCAGGTCCTCTAATCAGTGCACATAATATTTGTTTTTTAACAGTTTAGGTAAATTTTGCAGTTTCTTTGAATATTTATAGTTGCTTTATTTGATATCATTTTGCCATTTGAGCCTTGAATGTTTAGTGAAGATGCATTCTACATTTTTTTTTTACTGAATGTGTTATGATTTTCTGCACCCAAACACACATCTTTAATTCCTTCACATATCAATAACAGTCTTTAATGAACTCTGTGTGCCTATAGTATAGGGTATAAACTGTATAGTTCTGTGTATAAGTGTTTGGATTTTAGAGTAAGAAAAGAACACGGCATGTGTCATACTGTACCTTTTTAAGAGTTAAACTTCAATAAAACAAAATTCAACTTAGATGTTTCAAATAAAGGGAAGTTAGGAAAGCGATTACTTGTAGAGGACAGGCAAGGTTAAGAAGGACAGAAAAGGCTGAGGGGGACAACAAGGGAACCTAGACTGGCATTAGCAGTAAACCATTAATTTTGGGGGGAGCTGGAATAGAGGAGGAAGAGGAGGAAGAAGAGGAAGTGGAGAAGGAGGAGTTGGAGGAAAGCCCAACCGGCAGCAACTATAGTCACGGAGAAATGCAGCCCCTTCCAAAGTCTCAATCAGCAAGGAGTAGGAAAGAAACACCTGAAACTTTCTTTCCTCTTGTACTCTAATCTACAAGTGGCTTCCATGGATGAAACCCAACCAACGCGAACTGGTAAGAGAGATGCATTCCATAGGGGTCGACTTCTTGAGGCACAGAGCAAGGTAAAAAAGGTAGAGAACAGGTGTGGTTAGGGAAAAGCAAACTGATAACAGTCAGTTTGCAATTCTTTACTCTCTACGAGTATCAGTAATCCTCAGTAATCAGTAATTAGAAAAATATTTCTAATCAGTAATTAGAATCAGTATTTCTAATCAGTAATTAGAAAAATATTTTTTTTCTAATTGGCAAAATTAGGTACAATATAGTATTTATTTACCAGACTTGTGATCTTGTGATGTTTATATATAGCTAAAGGACCCAAGCTCAGAAAATAAGGAAAAAAATTTCAGAGAAATATATATATGTATATATATATATATATATATATATATATATATATATACACACACATATATATACCCACCCATGTATACAAATATATATACATATTTGATAAATATTTATGTGATTACTTGCAATATGTATGATTATCTGAAATATTTGTATATTCTTCTTTCATACAAATAAAGTATGTTCAGTGTTCAATAAAGGAGAGAGAAACTTCTAGCCAAAGATGACAGCTTAAATTTTGTTTTCCTTGCTTGCCATAACTAGAGAAAGCCCACGTGCAGCAACGAACACCATCGACGAAGATCCAACACAGCCAAAAATAAATAAATAAATAAATTTAAATTAAAAGAAAAAGAATGACATCTTAGAAAAGACACTGCGAAGTGAAATTGTAGAACATGCAGAAAAATTCATGGATAGATATCTACAAAAGTATGTAAGTGAAAAATGAGGTAAATTAACTCAAGGGGGTAAAACAGCTTTTTCCAAAAAGGAAATATGAAATACAATTTTGGAGTGAACAGTATTTACATTATCATAAAAAGGAAAATAGTGATTTCTAATTTAACTAAAAGGAGTGAAGTTGATATTTTAAGATGGGAAAAGGGAATTGGGGTTGATTATACAAGCGAGCCAAATTTTCATTTCTGTTAAATGGACAAATCTAAGAAAACAATTACTAGAATTTTATTAGAAATATGGAGATAATCATCAAAAAAGGAGGTTAAAAAAAAAGCTCAATCTTTTACTGCTGAATAACAGGACTGAAAACTGCTCGTTTAAAAAAAATATGTATATGTATTATTTTGTTTGCTTCCCCTAATAGTAGGGCCTGAGAAAAGGCTTATGTGTGAGTAATTTATTTGTGAATGTGATCCCAGGGACAAGAACAAGAGTTAGTGAAGTAAAGCAGGAATAGAATACCAACAAAAGATGTATCATTGTTGGTAGCTGTGACTGGTGACTAGGTGTTCAATATATAACCAAGATGGAAAAAATACCTGATGCAGAACAGTCAGTATTTCAGTCAGAACTGAAATCAGAATCCAATGTTTATGACTAATTTTGCTTGTTCAAATAATCAGAAATGCCCATTACTGAAACAAACAAATGGAGGTCAGAGATACTTGAGACTAGACCATACATCTCCCTGAGCATCCAACTTCCTGGGCCATTCTCCAGTCAACCAGTCAATATAAATTATATATTCTGCATTTGCTTTGCCAACTCCTTTGCATTTCCATGAGGAAAACACACACACACACACACACACACACACACACACACACACACACACACAGTAAGTGGAGTCAAGAGATTGAGCTTCTCACTCCATGTGTGATTTTTTAAAAGTAGCAAAGTTTTTCAGGGCTTCAATTTTCTTATCTGTAAAATAAGCACTTCTAATCTCCCACATGGTATAATTCTATTAACTAAGCAAAGAGATGTGCAAAATGCCTTTATAAAGGGTTCACAGCTAAGTCACCTGAGCTTCATGCAAAATTCCTCACTTGAGGCATATCATACAGATATGTTTTGGCAACAGTTGAAGACATCCTTTCTGAAAGCTGTGTTGAAAGCAATGCCAAATATCACTTACATCATTTATTCATTTTCCCATTTATTTTCTTTCAAAATAATGCCAAAACTGACAACCACAATTTGCATTAGTTCTCTCCCCACTGGACACAGCCTCAATGACATAAAGTAACTAAAAAAGGACACAAAAAGGCATCAAAAATTCTGACTTAATTTGTGATTTGGATGACATTCCATCTAGTCAATCTAATCATCTAGTAAATCTAAGCTAGTCAATCTTAATAGAACACGTAGCCTACCAATACCTCATAGATTGTATTTTCAATAAATCTATAGTGTCCAATTGTTCTTGCTACAGCTGCTTCCTTTGCACATATAATGTATTTCAATACACTTAAGTGTTGTTGGTGTGGCTTTATAGGTACAATTGCTCTTTAACCATTAATATAGAGTAAAAATGTTGTTCTTTTTAAGAAGTAAAGTTTAACAATGATTAAACTGGCTAGAATGAGGTAAAGTAATAAAACATTAAATAAAATGCTGACTAACAAAAAAGGGGACTATGAATAGGTTCAGTTAAAAGTTGTGTATAAATTAAAACAACAATGAGATACCACCAGGCACGTATTAGAATGACTAAAATATTTTTTTTTCTAATTGGTAATATTAATTGTTGGTAAAGAGAGGGAGCAAAAGGAACTCTCATTTACTGCTGGTGTGAATGCATAATATACAACCATTTTGGAACATAGATAGATGGTATTTTGTTACAAAGCTAAGCGTAGCTTTACTGTAGGGTCCAAAACTCATGCTGCTAGTGATTTACTCAGTTTATTTGAAAAGGTATACCTACACAAAGCCCTGAATATTCATAGCATCCTCATTTATAATCAGTAAAAACTTCGAGCAACCAAGATGTCCTTCAAGTTGAATGGATAAACAAATCAAGGTACATCTGTACAATGCAATATTAATCAGCAATAAAGAGAAAATAGCTATCAAGCCATGAAAAAACATGGATGAATCTTAAATGTACAATACCAAGTGAAAGAAGCCAGTCTGATATATTATTTTAAATATAAGACATTCTGGAAAAAGCAAATCTATAATAATGGTGAAAAGACCAGTGATTGGGAGGACTTCAAGGACGGGCAGAGAGTTGATTAGGTGAAGCACAGACAATTTTTCAGTCTGGCAAAGTTGTTCTGTATTACTGTACTGTACTTGTTGATACATGGCATTAAGCATTTGCCAAAATTCACAGAACTGTACAGCACTAAGAGAGAACCTTAACATGCAAATTTAAAAAACTCAGGTCAATGGATCTCAGGATGGAATGCAGAAGGTGACAAAACAATCTAACTTTGTTACAAATGTTTGAAATAACTTCACCAAAGAGGGAGGGAGGAAATGTGTTTACCTAATTAAGTTTGGGAACTGCTGGGATCTCTAAGATTAAAGGCAAAAGGAACTGTCTATAAACACTAGTTGGTAAAGTTATTTTCCACCAGTGGTTTGGGGTTAACAATTCTGAGATCGGTATAATTGTATACTGGAAACTGACCAATTAAGTAAAGGGATGGCAGATGGTGGAAACCAGGTTTCTCACATTTGGCATATAAGGTTACAGACAAGCAAGGAGAGAAGTCTACAATGATCTATGTCATAATGAATTAGATTTGGAGACATTAGTATGAATTCATGTTTAGCTTAATATAGATACAGATGTTTGCATATAGAAATATTTATAGATATATGTCTGTACATGGTTTAGCACACACACACATATATATATTTGCTAATTCTGTGAGCTGAGATGGCCTACAAGCAATGACACCCCCGTAGCAACAAGCACAGTTAGGCCCAGTACTTGATTTCTGATACCATTCTCTAATAAGAGGAACCAGGGTTCTGTAGAGAAATGGATGATTCTAAGACTGGTGCAGTAAATACCCAAGATGAGCCTGGAGCTTCTTTTAGTAACAGAAAGTAAAGAAGTGCTTAATAACAAAACAAAATAAAACAAACAAAAAACACAGCACGTTGATTGGTATGTAAAAGGGACGCAAGAGCCAACGCAAAGAGCTCCCAATGGCCAAAACTGCAACAACTTGAGCAATAAAATAAGTGATATTGAATCATATAACCCAAAATATAAAATAAATATTAATGACTCAATACTGATATAAATAAATTATTGAATAAACAAATAAATGGGAGAGAATAGGCAAATAATCTGTGAAGAATTCCAAATAATTTATGTAGATACCCTGCCCTCAAAGCAATGGAGCATAAATCGCCACTCTTTAAGTAGGGGCTACACATAGTGACTCCTTCCAAAGAGTAAAGTATGGGAAGCGGAAAAAGACTAACTTCACAGTAGAGAAACCTGAGAAACACTATCTCAGCCTAGTGATCAAAATCAAAATCAGTAGTGCTAAGTCATGTTGATAGAATGTAACCTTGATGGGATGTGATGAAAATGACAGTTCACCTCTGGGGTCTTCCTGCCAAAAACATGTAACTCCAGGCTTACCAGGAGGAAAAACATCAGACAAATGTCAGTTGACAGGCATTCAAAAAGATAGCTGCTCAGACTTCTTTAAAACTGTCAAGATTATCAAAAGCAAGGAAAGTCTGAGAAACCATCCCTCAGCCAAGTGCAGTCTGAAGGGATTATGACTAAAATTAATGTGGTATCTTGAATGAGATCTTGGAATAGAGAAAGGACATTAGGAAAAAATTAAGGAAATTTGAATGAAGTATGGACTTTAATAATAATATATCAATATTGTTCATTCATTGTGACAAATATTCCACAGAGGAAACAGAATTCCAAGTATATTAGAATCTCTGTACCGTCTGCACTTTTCCTGTAATTCTAAAACTATTCCACAGTTTTATCAAAAACAATTAATGTCCTGCATGAAAATTATCAGTCAATTATCAATTAAGCAGATATTTATTGAGTCACTTTGCTTGTTGAACTGCACGACATTCCCTTGTAGGGAAATTTAGAGCCACTAAACCCAGTCAGGAAGAAAAGAAAAATGGTGGCTGTGTAAACAGTCAGGTAGAGACAAACACTTCTCAAATCTACAATACCAGAAATATCACTGGAAACTTTTAGATATAGAAAACTGAAGTATATAGTAACAGGTTAAAATAAGCATCTAATTGAAGACTTAGTCATGGGCAACTATCCACATCCCTGTAACACTGGATTTGGGAGCAGGAAGAAATGTTTGTGTTTTAAAGAGACAGCAACTTCTTACAAATTCATGATTCTGAACCTCTAAGAAACAAACCATCCCCAAAGCTTATTCTGCTACAACCTCTAGCATTTAGAAGGCCTTCATTCCCTGAGCTGTGTGAAAAAGTCTAGAAATTTTTAGAGTGTATTTGCAAATCAAAAGATACTGGAATGCCACAGACAGGGACTTTTAAACTTAATAGAAATGACTACCATTATTTACTCTTTTAAATCTTGACGCTAACTATTTCTCTGGGCTATCAGGCTTAATTCTATCATAAATAATGGCGATCTATTTAAGATGTGCCTAAATGATTTTTCCCCTCTTCTGTCTCATATCACTATTTATACATTTTTAAAACTAATTGACTCTTTAGAGAAAGTTAATAATTGACCAAGAAATTTCTATTAATGAAAGTGTTATATTGATTTTCCCTTTAAAACATGCATCCATTTTTATTAACATCTTATATTATCCAGGTGACAGCTTGGGTCACAAGGTCTTTAAAGCACTGAGGTAAGTTTGCTTTGAAGTTCTGTGTCACATTAGACTGACCATGATTTTCCCTTTATTTATGAAATTCCTGTGATGCTGCTTTTGGCCACATGATTACATCTGGCACAAGTTTTTTCCCACTGAATTCTTACCCTCTGCTCTGCACGCTGTTTCTACTATCCAGAAATTGATATAAATTTGCAACTCAGCTCCCTTCCTGTAATTCAAAGAAAACCAAAATATACAAGATCTTTGTGGATGTAGTAGATTTTACAGAAAGTTTGGTATGGTGATGGGGCTTATAAGTTAACAAATATAAAATTGAGTGTTAAGTATCTTTGGTATAAAAGAAGTTATTCACTCATTCTGCAGCTTCCTTCTGTCATCTTCCATGTCTCCATAATCTTCTTTTCCCCTTCACTTCTGTGTCACCTTGCTGTGTCTTTCTTTGTATATGTAGATGAAACAAAAAAGGCAAAGCCAGAAATTTTTTCTTAAAGCGAATTCTTCCCATTTTATTCTGTAGAATAATGCACCTTTCCCCAGTGTCCTCCTCAAATTCAGTTTTGATATATTTGTCTAATCCAGTATTTGCTGAGTTACACTTCTACTTATGAGCAAGACATAGAATTATCTATTTTTCACTTCAGAATTTAATTACCTAAAATTTACCTATGAGCTGATGGTCCAGACATTACAATGGAATTGTACCAAAGCTACCAAAGCTACAAAATATGCAATTGACTTCATACCTATGCACATGGAAGAATTCCTCCTTCAATGTCATACACATTGTCAAAACTTATGTTCAAGTGTAAGTCTTTTTCTTATTTGGTTTTTCAGAATCATTTGACAGAGGTAATGACTCCTCCCTGGAAATTTACTCTTTATTTGAACTCTGGGACACTATTTTGTCCTGGTCCTCCTATATCACTAGATCCTCCTTTTCAAGCTTCTTTGTTAGTTACTTACCAATATTCTGGTATCAAAATATTGAAGAGACATAGTACTCTGTCTTTAGTCCTTTTCTCTTCTATTTTTACTCCCCAGATGACCTCACTTTAACTCATGAGATTTATATTTTAGCTATATCTGACCACCATATTTTATCTTTTTCTAATCTCTCACCTGAGGTCTATACTTGTCTATCCAACCAGTTACATTAAATTTCCTTTGGGGAGTCTAAATCCCCTCAAATTTAACATGCCCCAGACTGAACAATTTATTTCCCCCAAATCTTCATCTCCTATATTTTTCTCTATCTACAAAATTCAAAGCACCATTCTTTCTTTCAAACCCCATATCTAACCTTTCAGCTGTGTAACTATCTTCTTTTAAAATAAATCCCAAGTTTAACCATCTCTCACTACCTCATTGCTACCATCTTGTCCAAACCACTATCATCTCTTCCATGGAAGAGTCCTTCTTCCATACTTATTCATTTAGTTTTTTTTTCTCCATGAAGCATTTTAAAACGTAGTAACATATTCTCCCTCAGATCAAAAGCTCTCCAATGGACACCAGTCTCACACAAGGTAAATCCTCAATGTTTAGCATGATGAAAAATGTTCTGTATAATTAGGTTCTTGGCTGTATTTCTGAACTGATCTCACCTGATCTCTCTCCTGGGCCATTGTAGCCACACTGACTCCTTTGCTATTTCTTGAACAAATCAATCATATTTACTCATCAGAACCATTTCACTTGCTGTTCCCCAGAATTTTCTATTCCCTTAGTCCATTTAAGTTGCTTCTAAGATGGAACCTTCTCAATTAGGCCTTTCCTGTCTATACTACCTAAGGTGATATACCCTCCCACAAGCAAACTACCCCCATCCTTCCTTGCTTAATTTTTCTCCATAACATTTATTAACCCCTGTCATATTATACATTCCTTTATTTGTTATCTTTTTTCCTATTAAAAGGTAAGTTTAGTGTCTGGCATGTAGGAGATACTGATATTTATTTAATTTACAAATCAATTCTTTCCAAACAATGTTTTAAATTTTTTTTAGAGATTTTTACCATTCATTAAAAGTATGTATTATCATAAACTATTCTAGAGATAGAAAACCTATGCAGAAAAAGTGTGGATAGATTTATATGTCAATATATTCTTTTCTAATGAAACATTGGAATCCTGAGATTGTATCAAAGTTTAAAATATTTTTTTCAGTATGTAAATAACTCACATTGGCAGTAAAGGTATATTTAACTTGACTTGGAAAATGTGTGTTATCAGCAACCTGCGTTCTAATTTAGGCCTAAAAGAAATTTGAGTATTGTTTTCTCTTCCAACCGAAGAAACAAAGAGGTAGTGTTTCGAAAGAATAGAAAAGAAATTAGTAGCTCTAATCCCTATTCTTTGTATTTACATTGGGCCATTAACTCACCTTCATTTTCACAGCTTCTGCTATTTAACCATAGGCTTAAGAAAGCTAAAATGTTCTCTAACTGAAATTACTTCCCTTTAACCACATGATACATGAGACGCAATCCCAGCAAA
Source organism: Neophocaena asiaeorientalis asiaeorientalis (assembly GCF_003031525.2). Classification (NCBI taxonomy): domain Eukaryota; kingdom Metazoa; phylum Chordata; class Mammalia; order Artiodactyla; family Phocoenidae; genus Neophocaena; species Neophocaena asiaeorientalis. Next base: position 8,071,560 of record NW_020173758.1, read on the forward strand.
TTTTAGACGGACTCAGTAAGAAGATTTCTTTGATGATACCACAAGAATTCAGTGGAGCAGCCAATATCTAAATTCAATTTTATAAAGATAGAATTGCTCTGGGGGAAGTCATCAGTGAAAAAAATGCCACCTGAGGAAATTATAAACCAAAAGAAACAACGTCTTACAATGAATACACCTACATGTCTTCAACTAAAGTGTTATGGAAAGCATAAAAATAAGATTCTCAGAAGAAAAAAAAAAGATATAATTTCCTCTTTTCTATTCTGTAGAAAACTGTTTCCTTATAAGATGAAGTTACTTATCTTTGGGGAAAGACACAATAAAACTGCTTCTCAGATGTCCTAAAAATTCATGGAATAATACATATGACTAATGTAACACTTTAGTCTTTTTTTAATGATGATCTTTTTCCAAATAGTAAATGTATTTAACAAATCCAAGTTCTATTCATCTACACATGGAATAGAATTGTCTGCTAAATATTCCTAAATGAATAGCTTGGATAGATTCATGTAAATAATATAGAAATAGGAGAGAGTTGGATGGAGACGGATGAGGTGAGCCTTCACTAACTGTAGAACTATATTTATGTTTCCAAATCACGTCTAAACTGGCCAATTCAATTTAAATTACAGCCATACCTCACTTGATTACACTTTGCTTTACTGTGCTTTGCAGTCATTGCATATTTTTACATATTGGAGGTTCGTGGCAGCCCTGCAGTCAGCCAGTCTATTAGTGCTGTTTTTCTAAATGCATTTTCTCACTTTGTGTCTCTGTGTCACATTTTGGTAATCCTCACAATATTTCAAACTTCTTCTTATTATTTATACTTGTTATGCTGATCTGTGATCAGAGGTCTTTGAATGCTGGTGGGCTTCCCTGGTGGCACAGTGGTTGAGAATCTGCCTTCAATGCAGGGGACATGGATTCGAGCCCTGGTCTGGGAAGATCCCACATGCCGTGGAGCAACTAAGCCCGTGCACCACAACTACTGAGCCTGTGCTCAGTAAGAAATGTATTCTTAAAATACATTTTTTAATGCTATAGCTGCCATGCTGCCTCTGATGCATTTGGACAAATAAATTGAAAATCTTCTTGAAAGGAGTCACCATTTTAGCTGCTATTAAGAGCATTCATGATTTATGGGAAAAGGTCAAAATATCAATATAAATAGGAGTTTGGAAGAAGTTGATTCCAACCCACATGGATGACTTTGAGGGTTTCAAACTTTCAGTGGAAGAGGTAACTGCAGATGTGGTGGAAATAAATATCAAGAGAACTAGAATTAGAAATGGAACCTGAAGATGTGATGAATTGCTGTAAGCTCATGATAAAACTTTAACAGATGAGGAGTTGCTCCTTATGGATGAGTAAAGAAATTGGTAAGATGGAATCAACTCCTGGTGAAGATACTGTGGTTGGGCTGCACCCCAGAGACCTGCAAGCCCGGTACTTGTCCAGTCTCAAGACTGAAGAAAGAGCTTGGAGTCAGCAACAGAGACATCAATAGTTTAATAGATGGAAGATCTTACACCTCTGAAGCAAAAGGGTCCTGAAGTGACACCCCACCGTGAACAGCAGATGGTGGGCAGAACATGGCAGTGGCCATCTTTGCTTCTGGGGGAATAGGGAGACTACTAGTTATAGGGGGAACTGACATCAGATTGGCCCATCAGTTACCAGGGAAACACAGCCCTCTTAGCCCCTCAGTCTAAGTACCTTCTTGGGGCAGAGGTCTTCCATTTATTAAACTATCAAAGGTGAGCCATTCTGATCTAAAGATTAGAACAATCACTAGGGTGGGGAGATAATCTGTACTTATTTACTGATTAAGCTCTACATTTAAGGGGGAAGGTCAGTCATGGTTCAACAGGGGTTGTACAGAGAGCAAGCAAACAGGGTGGCCTGATCATACAGCTGTGAAGACTGTTGAAATGACAACAAAAGATTTAGAATATTACAGAAACTGAGTTAATAAAGCAGTGGCAGGCTTTGAGAGGATTGATCCCCATTTTGAAAGAAGTTCTGTTATAGTTAAACTGCTATCAAACAGCATTGCATCCTGAAGAGAAACTGTTCATGAAAGGAAGAATTAATCATGGCAGACTTCTCTGTTGTCTTATTTTAAGAAATTGTCACAGCCATCCCAGCCTTCAGCAACCACCAACCTGATCAGTTAGCAACCATCAACATAGAGGCAAGACCCTCTATCAGCAAAAGGATGATAACTCACAAAAGGCTCAGATGATGCTTAGCATTTTTTAGCAATAAAGTATTTTTTAATTAAAGTATGCATATTGGTTTTTTATACATAATACTATTGTACACTTACTAGAGCACACTATAGTATAAACATAACATTTTTATGCACTGGGAAACCAAAAAATGTGTGTGACTTGCTTTATTGCGATATTCACTTTATTGCAGTGATCTGGAAAGAACCTGCAACATCTTGGATGGTATGCAATATCTTGGGTGGCAGCTTATATATGTTGCACATTTCCCCTCCTGAAAGAGGGAGACATCTCCCTATTATAAACAAATTCTCTTGCCAAGAGGCAGGGAAGACTCCTGTGTTCTCACCCACTGAAATGTAAGTGAATGTCTACAAGGGGAAGATTAGACAAGTGTCTCTGGGTTTACATATATCGTGTAAACACATCTCCATTGTACCTGGTTTAAGGTACAAGGTATGTGCCTTAATGTAGGTAAATCTCTCCAGAAATCTGCAAACCTATTGAGTCATCTTGTAATTTCCAAGGCTTGTCTACTAACCCAAGTTCCAATAAAATTTATTCATAAAGCCCTAACCACAGAGAAACATTAAAAATATATTCTCTATAGAACCACCAATTATCTGAAATGAAAAAGAATAATATTTTTTCTAAATGACAAACTGATGATAGGGTCTTATCAGATATCTTCAGGTATCTTTATTCATTTTATAAACAATGTTTCTATTTGAGTCACAGATAGAAAAAAATATCACATTCCCCCAGTTTTCATCATGGGATTATTCATTCTTTTGTCCTCACCATTAACAGTTAAAGCTCCTTAAAGAGCATTTTACCCTCTTTTGTTTTTTCATTTAAAATCCTTCCCCTAGACTAACACACACTCACTCCTCATACAATTCAAAAAATTGACATATACACACTAATATGTATAAAATAGATAACTAATAAGAACCTGCTGTATAAAAAATAAAATAAAATACAAAAATTCAAAAAAAATTATATTCATAAAATTATATCTTTAACCCAGAGCTCTCTTCTCACCACCAGTTTAATGGATACAACTGCTTACTTGGTAACCTTACTTGGACATCTCCAAGATACTTGAAACTCAAAAAGCCCATTATTGAAATCATGAACCCCACCAAAAATGTGGTATTTTCCATATTCCTCATTTCAGTGAATGACATCACATCGCTATGACCCCAATTACATATGCCAGAAACCAAGTCACCCTAATTCTTCCCTCTCCTTCATCTTCATATCTAAGCCATAACCAAATCCTCTAACATTTTAACTTATAAATTTCTCTCAGATCTGTTTCTTTCTCTCCCCACTGTCACAAGTATAATCTGAGCTGCTATTACCTCTTGCCTGAACTATTGCAATAGCTTTTCTGCACTGTTCGGTATGGTAGCCACTAGCCACACATGTCTATCTACATTTAACTTTAAATTAACTAAAATTCAAAATGCAAAACCTCAAACTAGCCACATTTCAAGTGAACAGCATGGATGTAGAACATTTACCTCACTGAAGAAATTTCTGTTGGATTTCACTATATCTAAAATGTTCTATGTGAATCTGTTTTACTCTTTATCTAATTAATTAGTCACATTGGACACCAAGTTAGATTTTTAAATACAATTTTAAATAAACCCTAAGTCCCGCCCCCCAACACACACACACACACACACACACACACACACACACACACACACACACAGAGTTTAAAATATTTTATTGGCTTTCCTTCTGCTTTTAGATTAGTCTTTACCCTACCATTAAATGAAAGTGATTACTTTGGCTAAAAAATTCTGTACCAAACCCCATGGCTCCTGATTATTCTGCACCCTCATTTAGACTAACTCATCTAGACTCACTCTGTAGTTCGCTATAATCTAACAATATTGACCTTTAAAAAAAAAATTCAAATGACCCTTTCCTTCTTCTCACTTCAGGGCATTTGAATAAGCAGTGCCCTAATCATGGAGTTCTATTTTTTTCTCTCTCTCTCTTTTTTTTTTTTGATTAACCATTCAACCATTAGATATTTCAAATCTGTTGTCAAAACCTCAAATAAGCCTGCCATGACATTCTTGATCAGGTCAAATCCTCTTGCTTTAAGTAATCATGCATAATGCAACTCTCCTTCAAAAGATTTATTAGAGCTGCAATTTTACACTAATATGTATGATATTTGATTAAAAAGGGCAGAGATAATATCTATTTTTGCTCGGTTATGGTGATTAGCTCAGTGAAGCTGCTTATACATTTTTGTTGAATGAATTAGAGTCTCCTTTCCTTTCTTTCTTTCTTTCTTTTTTTTTTTTGTGGTACGCAAACCTCTCACTGTTGTGGCCTCTCCTGTTGCGGAACACAGGCTCCAGACGCGCAGGCTCAGCGACCATGGCTCACGGGCCCAGCCACTCCGTGGCATGTGGGATCTTCCCGGACCAGGGCACGAACCTGTGTCCTCTGAATCGGCAGGCGGGCTCTCAACCACTGCGCCACCAGGGAAGCCCTAGAGTCTCCTTTTAACTTCACTTTTGCAGCTCTGTTTTAATGACAGTGATTTGACTACAATCAAAGACTTATGCAAATTAACAGGCTTGGTTGGAAACAATGAAACTGACCCTGACTTTAACAAAGATATGGAAGGATATCTAGGAAGTCTGAAGATCAGAAAAGGAAGCTGCTACCAGCAAATAAAACAGCCAACATCTTGTCCTAGTCATGCACAGAATGCTGCCACTGGCCCTGACAACTCTGAACTCCCACTACTGCTGGCACCACTGGATGCTTAACTCCACTGCGCACAGAGTGAATGACCGTCAGCTGTTACTTCCTTATTAGTGCCTGTTGAGGGCATCTGACTGGGAGAACCTCAGTCAGACTCCAGTGCTACAACTGCTAGAGGGCAAAAAGAAGAAATTACAGAAACTTCAAATTTCCTAGTACGAGGTAGGATCTTGCTTCCTACCCAGGCTCTGTTGGGCACGCCTCCCAAAGAGGAAGGGGGTCTAGATGTTGAACAGCTCAGTATGTCAGCAAAATATATGATAATCTTTATTTCAAAATTCTCTTCTGTTTCCTCAAGCCCCAAACACCCAAAAAACATCAATTTTGTTACATGAGGACAACTTTATTTATTTTGTTAACAATACACGAGGACAGTGGGTTTGCTTCATCTGTTTATTCACTGCCATATTGCTAGAAATTAAAACAATACCTGGAATTTAAGCACTCAATAAATATTTGTTGAGTGGATATTATTAAATAAATATTTTTAAAATGACAACCTCTATATCAGTGTTTACTATGTGTAAGACGCTGTTGTAAATACTTTAAATATGCTAAATTAATTAATTCTCACCATAGTCCTATGAGGTAGGTTCAATTACTATCCCAGTCTTAAAGATTATAAAACCTGCGTGCAGGGAGATAACTTTCCCAAGGTCACACAATAGTGAGTAAGAGGGTCGGAATTTTAATTCTTACAAATGATCAAATGTCTATATAACTATTGTATCAAGTAACCTAAAACGGTGACTCTAAAACTTGGTGTACAATTATTTTTTAACAAATCTAATTAAAAATAATGGATTGGTTGACTGATTGATTGATTGATTAGAAAGCCTGTGATAGTATTACAACACAGCCAGATTAATGTTTCTAAAACTCAGCTCTGCTCAGAAATTTCAATAGTTCAATGTTCCCTACTAATATCTTAAACCCTAAGTCTAGTTTTGAAGGACCACTGGTGATTTTATAGTAATTTTCTGGTCCTTGACACACAGTTCACCACCGAAAGCAATTTCTACTTCTGTCACTGTCATTATTATTACTCTTATTTCCCACTCCATGTTCATATGCACTTCTATGTACCAGTCCTCCTTTGGATATGTGTATTTCTGGAAAATCCCAAGAATTTTATATACTGTGTGTTGTGTTTTGGCAACAGAGGCATAGGCAGCAGCAGCCGCCAAGACTTATTGTAGAATCCTGATGAGTCATCTGCTTCTAGGAGTGTGGCTCTCACACCACATGGTAACTAACTACTTACTCTTCCTTACACCTGATGTGCCCATAGGTTGCATGGTGACTTATTCTTTCTCCTGAGCACTCTGCAGAGCAGGACCCAATACCTGGATAAGACATACAACCAGTAGTCACAGGATGAGTCATTCCTCTAAGCCTAGTGTCAATTGTTCCTTATGTTGGAGTTGAGACACACAATTTAATCTGAGACACACAGATGGGCACAGGTAGAGGTAAGCAACCCGGGGCCACTTCAAGAAGGGTTCCAAGCATATATTGCTGTTCCTAAACACCAATTATTAAAATTTCTGACTTTGGTCACAGTTGAATCTGTAACGGAGTTTTGGTAGGTTTGACAAATGCAGCACAACGCGGCACTAGGGAGCACAGGTGAAAGGGCAAGCTTGCCAGCAGGCAGCAACACAGCTCAGTGTGCACTGCAGCCAACAAGCTGCGGTTCAAAGTGCATGTTCTCCAGAACGCAGCAAGTAGAGCGGGTTAACGGAGCAAAGCTAGAGAAGAAAGACCTCCTGTAGTGGTGGCCATCACCTAGACATCCTGCTCGCAGCACAAATTGCTAGGGTTCAGCCCCTATCTGAGGGTGACCACACAATATGCTTTTTCTCTTGTAGTCCCCACTGTCCCTTATATCTGCCTATCAAAATCCAAGTTTTGATTAGCATTTCATGAAACCTTTGGTAAACCCAACAGATGAGGGATTTTCCCCCTGCTGAAGTAGCACAATACTTTGTATATAATATTAATATGGCATGAACAATGTGCTATATAGATGTAGTTATTACCCCGACTATGCTAGAAGTTCCTTTTCAGTAGAACAAGGAGCAAAACCTTTTATAAATATCATTATCTCTCCTGATACATATTCCACACCTACTAAGTAGGTTCCAATGACCTTTGTTAAATTAATCTAATGGCCACTTTACAGACTGGATTAGCAAAATATTTTTTATGAACAACATCCAGTGTAATGCCATGTCTACTCTATAGAAAATATTGACGTTGATATATCAATCGAGTCAGTGGTTTCCAAAAGCTTTATTATAGTTTCTGGATCCCTTTATAAAAACAAAACAAAGCCTACTTTGTGAACCATGAGAAAGCTGACCTTTCTAAAGGTGGCAAGACTTTGATATAAGCAATTTTTTACTTTTACCTTTCTGCCTCAGGGAATGACAAAAAGTACACTCTTCTAGCGGAGCAAGATTTTGAAACTAGCTCCTTGGAAAAGCTAGGCTCATTCTATTCTCAGCTCTGCTGTGAGGTTGACTGACCCCGGGCAAGGCAGCTAATCTGACTGCCTTACTTTTAATCCCTGAAAAGAGACAGTGGTTGTGGTCTCTTAAATTTTCCTTGAAGTTGTATGGACTAACAAGAAAGATCCATAAAAAGCTTTGAGTTGCTTAAAGAATGATTATTTATAAATGTAAGCTACTGTTATGTTTGAGACAGACTTCAAACTCTTAAATGCTCAATTTATTCAAAGCTGCATCCCATGATGACAATGAGTCATTATGGCACCCTTGAGAGGAAGATATAAACTACATATAAACATTTAAGTTCTTACTCTAATTTAATAACACAAGAAAAGTGTTTGATGTATACTCATCACACACAGTTAACATTATTTTATTATTCAATTTTGTAATTCTATGAACAAATAATTAAATGTACTACATTTCAATCCTGGAGCTTCACACAGTCACTCCTCTGTAGGAATCACAGTGCTTTAGATATAAGTAGCTTTCTCATGTCTTTCTAAATACGTGGTTACTCATGAGTCCTTTTTCTACTTGAACTTGGACATCAGACTGGAATTGAGGAGAATCTTAACAGCATCAAAGCTCTGCTTATAATAAAATGGCCTCTACTAAATCTATAATGTAACAGACAACGCTGGTTAAGAACAAAGAAATAAACTAGCTTCTGAAATGAGCAGAGGACATTTCACCTTACCACCTTCCAGTTTCTGCTCAAATTCACCTTAACAGAGGAATTGCACTTAACCACACTACTAAATATAGCAGCCACTCAGTCTACTTCATCTTGCTCAGTTTTACCTCACTTCTTTTTTTTTTCCATAGTCCTAACTACCCGTGGACATTATGTGTGTGTTTATATTTGTTTTCCCACCAAAACTCAAGATGCCTCAAAATAGGGAGTCTGCATGTTTTGTTCTTTTTACTACTTTATTTCCAGTGCCTATAGAACACATACAAGGTGCTTAGTGAACACTTGCTGAATGGATGCCTGCATTATTTCTGATCCACGAAACTACCCAAAACACATCTTTAAATATAGTCGAAACACAAGGCTTAAATTTTATAAGTGGTAAGTTAAAATACTAATCATAGGAAAATATTTTTATATTTTTGACAGTTTTATATTATGAAATAATGGATCAACCAGTACAAGAATTCAATAAGATGAAATATTATAGAGAAGACATTTTAAGATTCACATACATCAAAGATCATCTGATTGAAAGCAAGGAAAATTTGTGTGGTTTTACTACCCCCAATCCATTTCAACTATAGCAGTTGTGCTTATATTTTTCTTGTTTAAGGTAAGTTTCATTCTACACAAAGGTTTTGTGGCTTTACAAAGTTTGAAACCACTCATATGAAACTAGTATAAGATGTTATTTTTCAAATAACTATAATTGAATTTAAATGCAAAAATAATTATTTTTTTTCAGAAGGCATGTGTTCAATATTTTTCTAGGATTTAAAAATAGAGTACTGATAAAATAGCAGCTATTACCTTTGCTTTTAAGGAGTTTACGATGTAGTTGTATGTTGGAGAGTCAAAATTAATATGCATAAAATACTATAAGCAATACAAAATATCATTGAGTTAAATATAAAAATCGTTGCATATGCTATATGGCTATGAGGATGGGAAATATTAATGAAGGTGAACACAGAAATGAACAAGGAAAATTATGATATTGCAGTTAGTCATTGAGGGTATGAATTAAATGATGGCAATGAGAATGAAGATGATAAAAAAACAGATGTGTCAAAATAAGAAAAGTAGAAAAGCTTAAACTATGTTTAACATATTTTCTTCAATAAATTTTGAAATATGAGTGATACATTTTAAAATAATTGAAATGTTTATATTAAAATTATTTCACACTTAAAATAAATAAATATGTTATCTGGAAAAATTTACAAATCTACCATGATACTGAATATGTGAGATTCCTTCCATTTTCTCATTCTCATGTATTAGACTCTCATATTGGACATTATAAAATTATGCATTAGAAGCATATTTATTTTTCTTGTACAATTTATGAATAGACACTTGTATTTATATTCACTTATCACTTCAGAATGATATGTAATCATTTTAACTCTCATATGATAAAATATACTAGCTCTATTTGCACGTTACAATATTAGTTTTGGCTACTGAGTGTTTTGGTTTGTTTCTTTCTATATTTGGTTTTATTTTTGTCATTTTGGACAAAGATGCTTCCTGGTTATGTGACCTCACAAAGAGTAAGGCATTTAGCAGATACAAAATGTATAGGCTCAAAATTAAACTTCCTTAATAATACAATTGTTTTTAAAATAATAGAACAGTAATAACTACAAAACTTTAACAGTCATCTCTAGCAGTAACCTGCTTACAAGATTAATCTCTGGACCTTAAATGTGCCTCAATCTAATGAACAAATAACCAAGATATAATAAAGAAGAAAAAAAGCAATGCTAAGAACATACCTGATTTTAAGTTGGATAAAATTTGTACTAGATCTACCACAAATGTATGCTAGTATTTTTTAGATTAGTTATTAAGTAGTCTACAGACTGCAGGTGAACTCCTCATCTAAAGGAATATAAACATAGTATACTTAAGCAAAACATGTAAAGGAAATGTCTGCAACTCTTATTTTTTTGTTCTTGAATTACAGTTTCATATATTGGATCAGACCTCTATTAAGCTTCTGAGAACACACACTCTCCCTCTTTCCTTTTCAAAATTGTTCCCCTAAATCAGTGGATAAAACAGAGCTTACGTTTATGTGTGTGTGTGTGTGTGTACACACACTCATATTCACACACACATATGTGTAACATACATATTTACACACATACATACATTTGATTAATAAATGATTTTTGAATGACTAAGTAAGTGTTAAGCTCAAGAAATTAGAAAAATAAATTGTTAGGTTTTTTTCCCTCTGTGTTCAACTGGTGGCTTTGCAAATGCTATTTTATTAGGTTGTTGCCTAGTCTGTAATAGTAGAACCTAAGGACAAGGCTCATGAACAAAAATTTTACTTGAGAATATGATGCCAGAGAGTAGGAATGAAGGATAGAGAGAATGAAGCAAAAAAGGTAGACAGAATAGAGGGATGCGTTACTGAGTTTGCCACCCATACATATCTGGTTGTTTCATCTTCTCGTGAGAAGCTTTAGTAAAAGCATCCAATACCTCTGTGGCTATGGGAAGAAAAAAGGAAGCATTTAACTCTTGGCTTCCATAGTTATTGGCCAAGGGTTGCCCTCTAGAGATTAACCATTTTCCATGAGTTATACATGAAGGATGCCAAAATGGTTTCCATGGTCCACCCACAGACGAGCCCTATGGTAGGAAGACAAATGTACCTGAAGCAACAATTAGTAGAACACTGTCAGACTGCATCTAAGCAAAACTGGTTGAAGACTGCCCCAAGCTATTTGTCACCACGGTGACGTAAGGCAAGAGAATCTCAAACAACACACAAGAAATATCCGATGCAGTTCACTTCTTGTACCATTCAGATTTCCTCATGCCTTACATAAAACCCAATCTGTCACAGGTGTTGGCAAAGCACATTTTTTGCAAAGACACAAGAGAGTTTGTGGAAAAAAATAAAAATAAAAATTATATTCCATGCCACAGACACTATAGGGTGACCAACACTTTTCTCCCCAGGGATTCTGAGCCTTTGTTCTTTGGCTTGTAATGTGGTTGATGCAATTGTTTTGTCACTGCTATTACCAGGCAGGAAATCAGTTAAATGAGTTTCAGACATACACTCATGACTACCCCTTTCATAGACCCGTCGTGCCATTACTGATGTGACCGGGAAAGAGATTAAGTCATTCTTTCCACCTATTTGGTTAGTGATTCCTCAGTGATGGATGCAATTTGATGGATAAGTTGTGCAACACTTATAGATCAATCCAGATGTTTCTTCCTCAGATTTCCTTATCTTCATCCTTCTAACCTTTATTCCAGGCCCCTGAAAATCTGTTCCAGTCATTCAACATTAGCCATACTCCAGACCACTTCTCAACCCATGTGAATTTAGTAATAAGATTATTACTCACAGCCATGCTGGGAGGAATTCCTTTTACCACTGTCCTTTAGAGCCATTCCTGCTTGGTGTGTGGCAGTGGTCTCTTTTCAGCTAGAGACAAGCCTATTGTGCTAATCTATCTTGGAAATAGGACAGGTGTAGAAAAGCCATAAATGTGAGTTGAAAGAGAGATATCAGTGTAATATGGATAAGTATTATGAGAATGTGGGCCACAAAATCATGTAATTTTACTCATGCCTTCTGGATTTGATCAAGTTCAATTCTCACTATACCATTTCCACTGTACAATTGCTTGCTTATTTGTTCTTGTGGCTTATGTTTATTAGATCTAATAATATTCAACTCCAAATGGAAAATGCAGAGCCCATGGTCAGAAACCCAGAGCATGCCAGGACTTTTTCTACAGAAAAAGTCACAAACGGCATTGCCTTTCTCCATAACCTTTCCAGAAGTCTGCTATTGGGTCTACTAGAGACTCCACACATCATCGTTATACAACTGTGATGTCTCTAACACCATTGGTTTCCTGGAACATATGGCACAAATAGAAGGCATCTTGCATTGCAACTTGAACCTGCTACAAAGTTCTCTTTTTTTCTGTGACTTGAAACTGTCAGACTTCTCAGTCACATGATAAGTAGGTTGGAATAGTATCCCCTAGTTTGGTGTAGACTTCCTCCAAAATCTAAAGAAATTCACCAAGAACTTTCTTAACAATAGGGAGCGCAATACACAGTCACTTTATTTTTACCACATGCCCCAGACCACAGACCCCTAAAACCTTCAAACAATCCATTCTTTGGCACACTTACAGGCATCTAAGGTACTTACCACTTTCTGTTCCCCAAGTCCAATCAATGTAATGGCATTACTAGAGTGTATCAGTGTCATGCAGAGCCCTATGTGAGCTGGATGTAGCCCCAGGGCAAGAAAGTGAATGTACACTCCTACAATTCTTATACATTTTAATTAAAGAAAAAGTTCTTTACTTACTCTACTGGGTAGTATCTATTATTATACAGTGTTGAATAGAAGCAATGGTAGTATATATTGTTTACTTTTTCTTGATTTTAAAGAATGGCACAGGTTTTTCTTTGTCTCTAATATAATTGTGAACAAATTATTTATGGAAATTTAAGGTAGAATTTGTGCCTTCAAAGCACCTAGCAAAAGAGAGTTAAGAAAGCGAATAATTTTATAGTGTTAATTATATGCCAAGAGAGGTTCTAAGCATTTTGCATATTTTTAAATTAATCTTATTAAAAATACAAGAAGATAATTTTATTAGTCCTATGTTATAGAAGAAGGAAACACATAGCACAGAGAATATTATCCCAATCACATAGCTAGTAAGTGGTTGAGCAGGGCATAATAACTGGGTAGTTTGTCTCTCAAATCCATATTCCTAAAACTATGTTATGCTGTATTTGAAGGTAATCTAGAATCCATTTCTTATCTACAAAGATCCAAATTATAAAGATGTTCCTTGACTTTATTTTGTAGACATCTAGCTGTGATTTTCCTTTCTTTTTCCTTTTTCTTCTTGTTAGCAAGGTGAAACAACACAAGGATTTTTGTATTTTTAAGAAAATTAGCACATATATACATATTCTACTTGTAAAAATTTCATATTATATCAAGACAAGTATTTAATTTAGATTTTTCAAAGCCAGAATCTTCATACCCGTGAACAGTAAGTTTTGACACTAGCTGTTTTTTAATGAGTTCTTTTCCAACTGGGACTCTAATATATCTATGTGTACTCCTTAAAAAAAATCATCAATCTAATAGCACTAAATTTTTCAAACTTCAATTTGATAAGCACAAATTCAATTATCAAGTGTTCTCTGGGAGCTCTAACCTAAAAGTCATAGTCACACATGGCCACACGCTGTAATGGGAGAATAAACCGCTTGTTAGAACTGGTTCAAATTGGTGTTTAATCATTCCTTCACATGAGAATGGCATACAACTTAAAAAAATAAATAAGTAGAAGTACCAAGTTTAAAGTGAATTAATGTTTAAGATTCAAATGCTCAACATAAACATGATAATATTTAAAAACACAGATTATTGACAACTTCTCAAGGACTTACCTGCAGTAGACATTGGTGCTCAATACTAAATGTCAGAAGAAATACATAATATGATACCTAGAGAGTGTATGAGCATTACCTTAAAAAGGCAATTGGAATGAGTGAGGAAATGTAGAGATAGTAAAGAAATTTTTTATGGTATGTACATCATATTTTCTGGACTACAGTGTCATGGTGGAAGGCAGGGAGAGGATGGTAAAAGAAGATGATTACTCTTGCAATTTACATTTGATGATAACAATTATATTTTCCCCTGAGCAAGTTCAGAGAGCACTGATAATCAAGAGACAATCTCAACTGAGTATTTTTTTTTTTAAAGGATAAAAACCTGGATCATTTTGGGATACAGTGGAAAGGCTGAAGCCAGATTCACAAATATTGAGTTCATGTCTCAGCAATCCCACTTAGTTAGCTGTGTGCTTTTGGAAAATTTTCCTAAACATGCTGAAACTCAGGCTTCTTATCTGGAAAGTGAGGACATTGCTTTTTGGCCTTCAGAATTTTGTGAATATGATTTAGAATATTGTGTAGGGGAACAAAATTTGCCACCCCAAAATGTCTCTTTGGCATGTGAATTATTTTGGGTTTAAAACCACAAAGGCTCAAAAGACTCAGGAAGAAACTTTGACCTTCCCCCTCACTGTCTAAAATAATTTAGATAGAGGGTTTGTTATAGATAAATAGAGCTATTACCAGAGATATATGCAAAGAATATGGGCTGTGTGTGGTGGAGGTAACTCTAGGCAGAGCCTAGAGATCAGAGTCCACTCTGTGTCCCATATTCTCTGCATGGCTCTGCAAATATTTATTTACCAAACATTTGCTTTTCCATCTCCATAATAGTTAGTATTGTAAAGAAAGTTTTTTCAGGTAACTTTGATTAAGCTACTATCAGAATAATGAACCTCTCTGCAACTTCCTGACAAACTTCCTACGAAGAAAACATCACGTATTTTAATCACTATTGTTATTAGAATATTATTTCATACATTTATCCAGATTTCATCAACATTTCACTTTCCCAAACTGTTTTTACTTTTGCCTTTTGAAATAATTTCAAACTGCACACAGTGGACTTTGTTTTATGGATCTCCACTAGGCAGCTACTGGACATTGTAAGACCTATGGGTCTAAATAGAAAAAGGGAGGGAGAGCATATTTCTGGACCAAGTGTGGGCTGTCCCTGACCTCACAATAGGCTGTAGCAGGATGAGCTCCTTTTGGCAGTTTGGGCTTCTCTGAGATGAGGATGTCATGGCCCTAGGTACCGTAATGGCAGATTAAGGAGCCTCTAAGGCAAAGACGGCACAGCAGAGGTCTCTACTAAGCAGAACTAGGAGAGGAGCCTTTGCAAACAGCTAGCACGGCTTTGCTGCTGTCTTTCTTGGATCTATTGTTAGGGACAGAGTCATTCTAACCCCTCTCCAGAGGAATATCAAGACCCCCATCCTTGGGCTGAGCCAGGTAAAGCATTATTTAAAGTGATTAAAAGCAGGGATGCTTATATTCCTGCCTCTTCCCAGACTCCAGAGGAGATAGCTATCGTCCTGAAACAGTGCTTCAAACCAGGAGCCTTGTGGTGGACCCTGCTCACAGAAGCTTCTCAGAAGGGTGCCTCCCACAGAGGAAGATGGAGTCCAGACTCCTGGGTCGATGAGATGGAGGGAGGAACCAGTGAGACAAGACAGAAGAAGAACCTTGGAGAAGAGGCCCGGTGCCCTCTAGGGAAAAAAAGCAGCATGGTGTCATCACAAAGGGACTGGAATCACTTACCTTCCTTGCTGGTGACCACACACAAAGTAATAAAAATGGAAAAGACATAAGGGCCAAGAGGGAGAGGCCAATTCTCACTTGAAGAGAAAACATGTGTCTTCCCTCTTCACCCTGAGTTCCAGTCTGTCCTTAATCCATCCTCCAGGCTTTCTCCACTAAAAGGGCAGACTGGCTGTGACAGAGCTTGAAAATCCTAGTTTCTACTCTTATAGGGTTCTGGGTCTTGGGAATGCTTTATCACTGGCTCCAAATTCAGACACTGTAAAACAACATACACTTTAGATTACAAAACAACTTGGGACCGGGGATGAGCTGTTTGATAAATGAGACAAGAAGATGGCTTCTGTATACTGGCTCCTAGGTTATTTATTTCTTCACTGCAGGCGGCAACCCATTTGCTCAAAAGCCGCCTGGTCCAAACTAAAATATTTACACATCTAATTATTTTTGAAAGAGCCCAAACAAGCAGATTTTTAGCCATTTGGAGCCTGCCTTCTTTGCATACTCATAAAACCTCACCTCTAGCAATAGATAGGTTAAGACCTGGCCATAAAGACCCCAAACCGCTGCTGCCCTTCTACAGCTCTCTAACATGTTGTCACCTAGACACATAAGCCCCCTTTCTCGGGAGTTGTCCTGCCCTTCTCCACTTCTGAGGAACAACCTTACGTGAGCCTCTGGACAGATTCCTATGGGAAGGGCCTTCCTGTTCCCACACAGTACAAACCTGTCAAAGTGTCACCCAATAAAGTGCCACCTCATGTTCATATCTTTTACCTTGATCAGCCCCCAAATCCCTCAAACCCCTTATAAATATGCCTGTGCATGTTAATTAAAAGAAAGTTGAAATACCTCTATTAATATAAGATGAAGCAGAATTCAGAACAAGGAACATTATGAAGGATAAAGAGAGACATTACACTATGAAAAAGTAGTCAGTTATCTGAGATTATTTGAAAATCCTCAATGCACGTGCACGTAAAAGCTGAGCTTCAAATTACATGAAGCAAATCTGATAGAATAAAAAGAAAAAATAAAAGAATTATCCACAATCATAATTGGAGACTTCAATATTCTTTTTTCAGGAATTGATCAAAAGAGTAAATGGAAAATCAGTAAGTTTAGGAGACCTGAAAAACCTATCTACACACCTGACCAAAATTATACAACAGTTCACCTAACAACAACAGAATAAAAATTCTTATCAAGTGCATGTGAAACATGCACCAAGACAGACCATATTCTGGGCTATAAAACAACTCTTAACAGATTTTTAGAAATAGAAATCATACAAAAGATTATCTCAGATAACAATGGATTAAACTAAAATCAGTAACAGAAAGATATCTGGAAACCACAACAAATACTTAGCAATTGATCAACACACTTCTGTGAAGACACGGGCCAAAGAAGAAAAGAAGTCTCAGGAAAATTTTAAAAATATTTGTCCTGAATGAAAAGGAAAAAGACACTCAAAGTTTATTGGATGCAGCTAAAGCAGTGTTTAGCAGGAAAAATATAACATTAAATGCTTATATTAGAATAATCTTCTAATTAATCATTTGCCACATATATTCAATTATCAACACGAAAGATAGGATTTTTAAATGTAATTAGATTATGTTACATCACTGGCTGTCCATCTCACACAGAGCAAAATTCAAAAAGTTTATCCTGGTCTTCAAGGCTCTATATGACATGGCACCATGATACATACATCTCTGACCTCATTTCCTCCCACCTGGGGCTTGTGCTCCAGCATAAGCCTCCTTGCTCTTCCTTAAAAACAACAAAAATACTTCTGCTTCCAGTTCTTTGCAATTATATCTCGATTTGGCAGTTTCATTTTGCTTTTTTTTTGCAGTACGCAGGCTTCTCACTGTTGTGGCCTCTCCTGTTGCGGAGCACAGGCTCCAGACGCGCAGGCTCAGTGGCCACGGCTCACGGGCCTAGCCGCTCTGCAGCACGTGGGATCTTCCCGGACCGGGGCACGAACCCGTGTCCCCTGCATCGGCAGGTGGACTCTCAACCACTGCGCCACCAGGGAAGCCCTCACTTTGCTTTTGATGGACACATGACTTAGCCTCTCCCTTCATTAGGGCTCTAAGACTTTCTTTATTAGGGAGGCTTCTCTAACCAGCCCGTGTGAAATATCATGTAAATATATATGTCCCACAGTAGAAGTTAATATTTGAACACAATAGAAGTTAATATTTTGCTCACTTAACAGGGAGCATGCAGGTATGGCAGTGATATGACTCTTCTCCACATCTTTGCTCAGAGTCTCAGGCTGAGTGGAGCCAGGCTACAATTTTCATGTAGCTTTCAAGCTAACTGGGGTCACTGCCACCCATGCTAGTCAGAAGATGACAAGCATGAAGACAAAGGGAGCATAGCAGTTTTTTATTTTGATTTGTGTGTTTATGGGCCAGACCTGAAGGCTGTACATGTAACTTCTGAGCACATTTCAGTGAATGAAACTCCATCATATGACTACACTTGACCTCAACTGGAGGCTGGCTGGTACAGTGTAGCTGTACTGTCTCAGGTAAAAGAGTACATTGTGAATTTTGGTGAAAAATGAGAAGTCTCTATTAAGCTGTGCCTTATTTTTCCTTGTAATACTAGCTCCTTCCACACTGTCCTCTATTTGTTTCCTTCCTGTCTGTCTAGATTGAATAAAATGGAAGAATCCTGAGAACAGGTACTTTGGGTATTTTTCGCTTTTGCTGAGAAATGATCATAAATGCCTTATTATTTTCATATTTAGACATTTAAATAGGCTTAGATACTGAAGCTTCCACAATGATATTATGGAAATAGTGAAAAGAAGTGAAAATAATTAGTAACATTAAAGATCTATTAAAATCTTCTTAGGAAACAGAAGGTGAATGATGAAATTGTTCTTAATTCTGAGGCACGTTAAGTATATTCTATTATTTTTATTTCTTATGAGTAAGCGTGCATGACAAGAGTCATAGCTCTTTAACCAGCATGAGAAGTCTACATATACTTCCTGCTTTTTACTCTTGTAGGAGAGAACAAAGTTTTCCTTGACCCTCATAGTGTCTCTGACTAGGTCTGAAAGTTAAACTGACAAAGCCCAGATCAGGAGAAAAGCATAAAAGTTTATTTAATATAAATTTTATGTGACACAGGAAAATTAATAAGGAAATAAAGACCCAAAGAAACAGACCTCTGTATTTTTAAGCTAGGATTGATGAACATGGGCAGTGGTAGAGGAATGAGATAGGGTGAGTAGTATGGAGGAATTGTAGTAATCTTGGAGAAACCAAGCAAGCTTATTTGTTAGGATTCTTTTTGGCATCCTTTTGTCTTCAGAGACATGGATACTCCTTTCCTCTGAGTATAGATAGGACACCTTTCACATGAAGGTTTTATGACCCGTTTCACGAAAGAAGGGAGAGGAAAGAGAAGGTCAGTGACCTTCCTGCTTCTGCTGTTTCCTCAAACTCTTTGAGCTTAAAATATTTAAAGCATCAATATGCCATATTTTGAAGTAGCATGTCCTGAACATTATCACTCTCAATTATTCAGAACTGAAAAAAAATTCCAGAGAAATCTTAAAACCAGAATTAAAGTCATTCTAGATGTTTTCTGTAGTAAAGTCAGAAGTGAGGATAGACCTCCAAATCTCTCCCTACCACAGTAGAAAACAGAAATACCACTTCCTGGATGATAGTAACTAGGTGTTGTGACACAGGCATGCAAAGAATGGGGGAGCACAAATCTTGGCCCATTCTTCCAACATTAAAGCCAGCAGAGAACCATCTTTATCTGACTCTGCTGCCCTCTGCCTCCCTCTATTTTCATCTACTTTAGTCACATGGTCTTCTTTTCTGTGTCAAATCTGTCTCCCCCATACAAGGAGACCTGTGATTTCATTTAGTGCACACTCAGGTAATACAGGATAATCTCTCCTTAAGATCCTTAACTTAATCACATCTGATAAGTCTCTTTTTGCCATATAAGGTAACATTCACAGTTTGTAGGGATTAGGATCTCAATATATTGGGGAGGGGGCATTATTCAAACTCTCACACTGTTCAAGACACTTTTAGAATTATTAGCCAATGTTTAAGCCAATAGCAAGTTAAGTTTGAGTCAGTTCTTCAGTTCTCATAGTAGTGCCAATCCGAGTAGTCTGAGATGATCAAAATTAACACATTTCATGAATCTCTTAGATGATCTTATTATTTATTTTTCAAAAAAGTTCTATTTACTTCAACTATCACTTACTTAAGTATCCTGCAGTTCATGTCTTAAACCGGTGACTTGAACTGATCCATCTTTAGGAAAGCAAAAAAAAAAAAGCTTGTTAATAATTTTTCTACATTCTAGAAAGCAATTAGCAGTCATGGTTACATTCATTAACCAAGTGGTAAAATAATACTGGAGAAAATATTACCAGCTTTCCCTCCTTTATCATTAAAGGAGGGAAAGCTGGTAATAAAAATATTACCAGCTTTCCCTCCTTTATCATTTGAACACTTTTTGCTGATTTAATACCTTTTAGAATAGCCATTGACATGTCTTAATTAGCAATGTGGAGAGAAATTTACAAAATGAATATGAAGTTATGTTAAACATAAATCAAACTGCTACCAGCTGTGTAATCACCCTCAAATATGCTATATAACATGTAAATATATTATAAAGAAGACATCTACATGCATAGGCTCAAGAATTTTAACTTCCTGGAGTACAGAGCCTTGTATAATCTAGATACTATGACTGTAATAGTGGTTGGTACTGTGTTGAACATGGTGTTACAAAGTAAATTGCTGCGGCAAAGTGCCTTGCTATAGAAGATAGACAGACAATACTCTTTTTAATTAAAAAAAAATTCCCTTTGCTTCCAAGAGCTTGTTAAAATTCCCATAGGGCAATTACTGCAAATCATCTTACCTAGGAAAGAACATACATAAATTTTATTTCACAAAATTATCTATCCTTTTTGAAAGTAGCCTGGGAATGAATTGAATCATTTTGTATCATTATCCATTCTCTATTATAGAAATCTGAGATCTGGAGTCACAAGTTTTTTCTTATTCAGTGTCTCTACTATATTTATAATAAATGTATATGTGGTAATAACATTTTAATAGAAGTACAACATATCACAAATTCTGGAGAACAAATATTTTCTCAGTTAAGCATCGTATGAAAATAAATTTGCTCTGAGGCAAAATAGTGCAATGGGAAGAGCTAATATATATATATATATATATATATGTATGAGGTTTTAGGACTGATACCTCCAATTAGGAGTTATTTCAGCTTTGGGAAAATACTTGAAAATTCTCACAAATATCTAGAAGGGGAAAGGCACATTTGTGCCCAGGTCAGGACTATCTGTGCTACAAGCACCAGTTATTGGAGGCAATTTGCATTTTTTCATTCATTTATTGAATATATGGTTTCATATTTATTAAATTACTTCTATGAACCAAACATTATTCTAGGAACTGAGAATACTTCCATAAAAAACATACAAACAGGGCTTCCCTGGTGGCGCAGTGGTTGAGAGTCAGCCTGCCGATGCAGGGGATGCAGGTTTGTGACCCGGTCCGGGAAGATCCCACATGCCGCGGAGCGGCTAGGCCTGTGAGCCATGGCCGCTGAGCCTGCGCGTCCGGAGCCTGTGCTCCGCAATGGGAGAGGCCACAACAGTGAGAGGCCTGCATACTGCAAAAAACCCCAAAAAAAACAAAAAGAAAAAAACATACAAACAAACAAAAATTCCAGACAATGGTAGCTAGAGCTCATGTTCTATCCTATATCTGAGAGGATAGGGAAGGGAGAATAGTAGATAAATTAAATAAAGAAAAGAATAGTATACTAGAAAAAAAAAAAAAAAAGAATAGTATACTAGAAAGTATAACTGTTATGGAGGAAAATACAGCAGAACAGGAAGACAAGGAGATAGGAAACCCAAGTGCAGGGAGGAGTAGTGCAATATTTCAAAAGGAGAAAGAGCAGGCCTTAAGTATATAACACTTTCGTCAAGTTTTACAGAAGGAAAAGGAGCAACCTATATAGATATCTGGGGGAAGTGCATTCAGTTCAAAGGGTATCAAGTAGACCACATAGGAGCAAATAAAGGTAAAGGAATGATGATAAGATTTTACCAGGTTGGAGCCACAAGAAAGTGAGAAAGGCACAAAAGAATTGAAAACATGTGCAAGGAAGTGATTACAACGTTTGTGATTTTCTGCAAAATTTATCTTGACAAGGAGGAGTTAAATACCTGAGGAAGCTGAAGGAGCATGAAATATTGGTAAGATTAATGGATTGGCAGTCCCTGTGGGGCTGAACGATTGTTAGAATCTTGTGCCAGAAGTGATTAGCTTAATAAGAAAGGACATGGTGGTCAGAGAGCAGGATAATTGAATTTGAGTGCATGGAGAGGTAATGGTACATATTGGTAATGGGGCATATTCAGTGAGTGACTGGCTGAGGTAGGTGGTAAGACAAGAATAAACACAAGAATAGGAAAGAAGTTCAAGGAAATATAGGTCAGGCTGTTGGTGTGATCCTAACTCTAGATATAGAAATCATCAGGAATTAGGACAGGAGTAGTGTTGAGGAATATGATAGTATGAGAGGAGTTAAAACCTTGAATAAGTGAGAGAGATAACCTGTGTGTGTGTAGATGACTAAAAAAAAAACAAACCAACAAAAACTCGTATTATCTTAGCAACAAAGAGTCAGTGCTGGGAGTATTTGTACAAGAGGGAAGAAGAGTAGTTTGGAAGAGGAAACATGAAGCAAGAAAGACTCCTAGCTCACTTTAAGGCTCATGGCTGGAGGAGAAAAAAATCACCACAATTTTAAAAGGCTACAGGGGAATCAGTATGCTTAAAGGAGATCAGAGCTTGGTCTTAAGAAAGTTAAAAAAAAAAAAAGAAGAAAAAAAAAAACCCAAACAACAACAAAAAAAACAACTTCCAGAGAAGAGAATGAGGATATACTTTCTGCTGTTGTCAGACTATTTGCTTGAAAGGCAAGAGGGGCTTCTAGAAATGTTATGAAAGATGGGGACAGAATAAAGGATACAAAGAGCCAGAAGGAAATTAGAATGCAAGGTATGAATTCTAAGATTCATAATCTAGGATGAGAATCCTAGGAATGTGTGGCTTCTTCTAGGGAGTGGCAAAATTAGGAATGAAGGAGATAGAAAAATTATCTGTTAATTTCAAGGTAGATAGTATCAGCATAGCTCTGGGTGTTAGAGATAGAGATAGAGGGGTGCCTGGAGCCTTCACTTCTAATTTAAGAGCTGTGTGAGTACTACTGGGACTTAGAGTATGTAGGGTTCTATCTAGTTCACTAGAGATAGAGGTCTAAGGTCTGGGAAATGAAGGTCCAATCTGAGTACACAGTCATCCTCTCGTCAGTAGGTAATACGTAGTGGAGGCACCTCATAAAATATTAAACAGTTAAAAGCAACAGATAAGACACATGCCGAGTAATATTAGTAGGTACTAAAATTAGAGTATTTAGTGAAAATAGTAAGAAATCAAATTAAACATTAAATAATACCATTTCTACAAATTAAAAACACCTAAAACAAAATAACAATACAGAGAAATAAACATAGGATAATTTTTTCAAACAAAGAGATCTTAGACATGAAACACATGAAAATAATAAATTAGGCTTCACAAAAATTGAAATCTCTACTTTTTAAAAAAACATTGATAAGAAACTGAAAAAGTAAACTAATTTATTGGAAATATACACATGTGATATGGGACTAGCATACAGAAAAAGAGCTATTACATCTCAATAAGAAAACAAGTAATTTATTAAAAACTGACAAAAGATGAATAGAGATGTCACAAAAGAAGATATGCTTATAAGTACATGAAAGATGGTCAACATCAAAGTCATCTGGTAAATATAAATTAAGAAAAATAAGATACTACTACCTACCCATCAGAATGGCTAAATTAAAAAAAAAAAACAAAAAACTGAAATACAAATGTATGGAATTCTCACACATTGCTGGTGATTCAGTCACTTTGGAAACTGTTGATATTTTCTTAGAAAGTTAAAAAACACTATATGACACAAGAATTACACTCCTAAACATTTACCTGAAATAAATGAAAATATTTTTACATGTTAAAACTTCTACATGAATGTTTATAGAAGGTTTATTCACGATACTGACACCCTGGAAAGAACCTAAAAGTCCAACAGGTGAGTGGATAAAGAAATTTTGGCCTATTCATATAATGAAATACTGCTCAGCAGTAAGAAGTGAAAAGAAAAACAAAAACTAAAATAAAAGCCTACTAATACAGACAACAAGATGAATGAATCTTAAAAGCATTATGTTAATCAAAGGAAGCCCAAAATAAACACATTATAATTCCACTTATTTGATATTCTGGAATAGGCAAAACCAGTCTATAGTGACAGAAAAATGGTTGCCCAGGGTAAGAGGCATATTTCTCAAAAGGGCAAAAAAGAACTTCCTGGAGTGAATGAAATGTTCTACAACTGAATTTTTTAATATATTTATTTTATTTATTTTTATTTTATTTATTTTATTTTTGGCTGCGTTGGGCTTTTGTTGCTGCGCATGGGCTTTTCCCTGGTTGCGGCGAGCAGGGCTTACGCTTCCTTGCAGTGCATAGGCTTCTCATTGTGGTGGATTCTCTTGTTGAGGAGCACGGACCTTAGGCATGTGGGCTTCAGTAGTTGTGGCCCACGGGCTCTAGAGCACAGGCTCAGTAGCTGTGGCGCACGGGCTTTGTTGCTCCGCAGCATGTGGGATCTTCCCGGACCAGGGCTCAAACCCATGTCCCCTGCATTGGCAGGCGGATTCTTAACAACTGTGCCACCAGGGAAACCCCTACAACTGGATTTTTGTGGTGATTATGTGTTTTATAAAAATTTATTCACTGTGCATTAAAAATGGATTCCTCTTATTATAAGTCAATTATATCTTGAGAGAATTGATTTTAAAAAACCTAACCTTTCAGAATAGCAAAGCAAACATATGAAATATATAGATATATAAATGGGAAAAAATATTTGCAACCTATATTAAAAGGACTAATCTTTTTAAAAAATTTATTTATTTTATTTATTTTTATTTTTTGCTGTGTTGGGTCTTTGTTGCTGAGCGTGGGCTTTGTCTAGTTGCAGCAAGTGGGGACTACTCTTTGTTGTGGTGCGTGGGCTTCTCATTGTGGTGGCTTCTCTTGTTGCAGAGCATAGGCTCTAGGCATGCAGGCTTCAGTAGTTGTGGCTCGCGGGCTCTAGAGCACAGGCTCAGTAGTTGTGGGGCACAGGCTTAGTTGCTCTGCAGTATGTGGGATCTTCCTGGACCAGGGCTCAAACCCATGTCCCCTGCATTGGCAGGTAGATTCTTAACCACTGCGCCACCAGAGAAGCCCAAAAGGACTAATCTTTTTAATGTATGAGTCCCACTAGGAATTGTAAAGAAAAAAAATCCAACAAGGAAAGCAAAAAATGGGCAAAGAAAATGAATGGATAATTCACACACACACACACACACACACACACACACACACACACACACACACAAATGTGTGGTTGGGAATGGAGTAAGAATAGAATTAGCTTTTAAAAATTTAAAAAGTGTTCTTTATCATTCATAAATAGAAAAATGTATGTTTAAGGTATCCAGATGTAACACTATTTATCAAATTGTCAGAAATCCAAGTTAGAAAACACTTTGTCAATAGATAGCTAGTGGAACGCAGCCTCGCAGCACAGGGAGATCAGCCCGGTGCTTTGTAAACACCTAGAGGGGTGAGATAGGGAGGGTGGGAGGGAGACGCAAGAGGGAGGAGATATGGGGATATATGTATATGTATAGCTGATTCACTTTGTTATAAAGCAGAAACTAACACACAGTTGTAAAGCAATTTTACTCTAATAAAGATGTTAAAAAAAAAAAAAGAAAACACTTTAGGGAAACTGTGGAGAAAGTAGATAATCTCATACATTGCCAATGGGAGTGTAAATGGTATGCTAGTTTTGTAACAATTTGAAAATATCTACCAGAAATAAAAATATAAATATCTTTTGAACCAGAATTCCCAATCTAGGGACTTTTTCTTGGAGATATATTCATACACAAGCAAAATAATATGTACAAGATTATTATTAACATTAATCATAATAGCATAGAACATTAATATAAGACATTAAGATTAATCAGTAGAGCATTGCTTATGTAAGTTTTGGTACATCTATAATATATTCAAAGAAAATCAGGAAACCCTCATGCTCCATTGAAACTGGAAATATACACTGGCAGGAATAAAAGAAAGCTATGTTAACAATATGTTTAGTATCCTTGTCCTATAGTCAGATGGAAAGAAAACACTGGGAAGATGACAGATAGAGGGAGACAGAGGAATACTATTCACAATATAACTTTCTCATGCTTTTCATTTTTTGATCCATAGATATGTTGAACCACTGTAAAAAGTAAGCATATTCATTTTAAATTAATTGTCAAAATGACTATTTTTTCTCTCTGAATTATTTTTACAGATAGACAAAATCAATTGTACTTTATCTCATATCTTACTTCAGTGAAATATTTATATAATGTGCTTGACAGTCATTAAAGATTTGCTCATCTCCCCATTTAACTGAGATATGACATTTATGTGTGCTTTGGTCTTTCATAGATTGCAAGAGTATTTTTAGCACAGATTTCAGATAATGTATGTAGCCAATTTCACAAAAATATTGTAAGGATTAGTACAAGGAAAAACTTGTGAAAAAGGTATAATTTTATTTCATTATCGAACAATTGAAAAAAATAAAACAATAGTAAAATAAAGTTATAGACACGGTACCATCTAAGGCCAATAAAAACATATTAAACAAATATTATTTCACCAAAGTATGAAGATATTTCTGCCTACGTTGTTACTGTTCATTTCCCCTGCTGATAGCTGGTCTTAGTATTCTGAAATACTGTATTGTGAAAACCACAAGCTAAGACATCAGCAATCAGCTAATGATATAAACAGGGTTCTTTTTTTTTAATTTTTATTTTATTTTGGAGTATAATTGACTTACAATGTTGTGTTAGTTTCAGGTGTACAGAAAAGTGATTTAGTTATACATATATCTATTCTTTTTCAGATTTTTTCTCATATATGTTATTACAAAGTATTGAGTATATTTCCCTGTGTTGTATAGCAGGTCTTTGTTGATTATCTATTTTATATCTAGTAGTGTGTATGTTAATCTCAACCTCCTAATTTATCCCTCCCCCTACCTTTCCCCTTTGGTAACCAGAAGTTTGTTTCCTAAGTCTGTGAGTCTGTTTCTGATAAACTGTTTTCTTCTGATTGGTATCAATCTGCACTTGAAAGCCAGAGTGGTTTGTTCCCTTCAGTCCATCTTAATATTTGCGATTTAAAATTCATCTCTTGTGGTGCATTTGTAACAGGACATTTGTAACAGTAAAAGACTGGGGAGGAATTATCAATGAGCAGGACTATATTTATTTATGAATTAAAAAAATTTTTTTTCAGTATCTCTTTCAAAAGTACTAACCGAGTTAATGTTCATCAAGCTGCTGCAGCAGAAACTAGCTGAGACACCCCCATTATGTTAGCCTTATTCAGCCCTATTCTTTCCACCCATTCAATGGGTCTCCTATTGATGTTTTTCCCCCTCTTTCTTGCTTACTTGCCCTCTGAAAATGATTGCCCTCTAGCTAAAGTTGTTCTATGCACCTGATGTTTACTTTTCCAAAACAACACTCCTTAACACTCCTTTCCTTTGTAAGCATTCTTCATCCCAGAAGGGTCATGGAACAATAACCTCGAGGACCACCAGAACCTATTCCGGAACCACCTGACTCCAGCCCTAATGATATCAATGTCTCCAGGAGGAAAGAAGAATGCAAGACTACACAGCCCCGATCTTTATCTATAGCCCTGTTTTCCCGCTCTGAAACTATAAGACCCTTCCATTTCCCAGGAAGGGGGGCACAGTCTTGAGAGTGTTAGCCTGCTGTGGCTCCCTTTGCCTGGCAAAGCTACTCCTTCCTACTCCTCCAAAGTTCTGTCTCCGCATTTCTGTTCAGCACTGGTGGACAGAGGCTGGGTGTTTCGGCAACAAGTCATCCTTGCTAGAGACTAATGATTGTTTCGCACAAGAAAAGTAGTTAAAACTTACAAATTAATTGCCTATAACCTAAATTCATATTTTGTCCCAGCAGGCATGATAAACAAAGCATTTTCAAACAATTTTTTTAACCTCTGTAATAGTTAGACTTACTGTTATTGATTTAAAATAGGTCAGTGTTGCCAAGTACTGTATACTATCTATCACAGTGGAAAAGAATGACCTACAATATAAGTCACCCAAACAATGCAGAAGCTTGTATATTTATATCATTGGCTCCTAAAACACAATTAATTTGTGCATGTTTTCCTAGCAGCAATTAGTAGCAGGCAGGAGTTTTAATGAAATAAAGTTGAGATTCCCACAGGGACTATTTATAATGAACATTACAAAACAAGAGCTTCAAACTATTTATGTTAAGAATTGATTAATAACAAAGCCATTAAGCTACATATTTGGTTACATATTGTGCCAATTTAAGGAATACTGCTAATTAAGTAATCATAACCATTTGCATGTGCCATATCTAATTAACTTTTTATATCTCTTTAAGTTTTTTCTTTAGGACCAACAACATTTAAGTGGCATTAGCAAAAGGAACATTTAAGCCATTTCTTGTAATATTGTTTTCCAATAAAGTAGATTTCTATGAAAACACTAAGAGAGTTTAATCAGAGTAAGTGGCTTCTCATAACAATTACTTTGGGCTGCACCAAGTTTACTCTTGAGGGAATGAATTAACATTAGGTTAAGTGAGATTTTAAAATGTTACTATGTAAATTAAGTTTGGAAAGTAGTTTTAAAAATTCTGAAAAAGTTTATCGCTAGAGCGTTAATGCCTAAAAGGATTATACTGATCTGTTTTCTATGTGTATTATTTAAAGAATGCTATATATGCATCCAGGAAGAGTCCTAAAGATTTTTGATCTTGGTATTAAGGGAAGGTTTAGACTTTTCTTCAGTATCTGCATCATAGAAAATTATACCTTCAAAATAGTTCCACCTTTACAAATACATTTTAGGATCTGTCTCTATTCAAACTAATTTCAAACTAATTTTAAAGTATTATTCATCATCAAACAATAGCTTCTAGAATTAGTTTAATTTTCAACATCCTCAAAATTTTATAAGATATTACTGGTTCTTAAATTTATTAATCATATAAAATTTTACACTGAATGACACAATCCAGAATATTGTTCACAATTAAGTAGAATGGTAGATTTGATTGTTGACATTATCAAATCAATTAAAAGTTAAAACTAAATTTGTTGTTCTTGATGGTGCGTTCTTCTCATAACTATGTTAGGGGAAACACTGATTGAAACTTCATACCCTGGCCAGGCACCACAGTAACCATTTGCATGAGTTATTTTATGACAGGAGGTTCTGGTAAGGAACACAGAACGAAGGAACACAGAACTAACAAGCCACCACCAGAAGGATTCCGGAAAGGTCAAAAGGAGACGCCAGTCTGTATGTCCTACCAACCTCCCAGAATCCTCCTTGCTGGAATCCATCTTGGCTGAGTGATGAGCAAGCCACCAGGAAGGACCCTGAGTCAGAGTGATTGGCCTGAGGCAACCCACCATAAAGCCCTAGACTGTGAGCCACATGGCAGAGCAGTCCTCCTGGGTTCCCTTACCCTCCTGCTCTCCACCCTTCCCAATAAAACCTCTTGCTTTGTCAGCACGTGTGTCTCCTTGGACAATTAATTTCTGAGTATTAGACAACAGCCCACTTTCAGGCCCTGGAAGGGGTCCCCCTTCCTGAAACAGCTACACTTCTGCATTGAATTGCCCAGAATTTTACTACCAACCTACCAGAAGTTCAACTATAATAACTGTGCAAGACATTGAATGCTTACTATGTTCAAAGTACTATGCTATGTCTTAATACAGATTAATATAGCTAATACTTAATCTTGTAAGTAGGTTTTACCATCATTTTGCAGATGAGAAACTGTGTGAAATGTTAAGTAACTTTTCTAACTCAAAGAACTAGCAAATGGCAGATCCATTGTAGGGGAGAAAATTTGCCCCACCAAAATGTCTCCTTGGCATGTGGATTATTTTGAACAATCAAGGCCCAAAAGACTCAGGAAGAACCTTTGACCTTCTCCCTAGGTGCCTAAAGAATGTAGATGAAGAACCCATTCAAGGAAGGCAGCCATCACCATAGATAACTATTGTATGAATTAGGTGCTATTGATAGGGAGGAACCTCGCAAAGATCTTTTATTAAAATTCCTCTCTGTCCCATCGTCTCTGCGTGGCTCAGCCAACATTTGTTTACCAAACATTTGTTTTTCCATCTCCATGTCAATTGCCTTCCTCCTCTTTGAGTTTCCAAACCACTACCCCCCAATATCCTCTTTTGTCTTTAGTGGAAGATGATATTTAAAGTGAGGGGTTTCAGCCATTTTGGTGAGTTACTCTGTTTTCCTAGGTCTCTCCCGTGTATACATGTTACTAAGTTTTGTTGGATTTTCTCCTGTTAGTCTGTTTTATGTCAATTTAATTCTTAGACTGGTCAGGAAAACCTTGCAGGGTAGAAGAAAATTTCTTCTTCCCAACACCAGGATATCAACCCAGACAGGTCTAGCTCCTAAGCCTCATCAAACATTACCTTCTCCAGGTAATCTATCTTTTCAGTTCTCAAATCTTCAACAAACTGCAGCCACAGTTTTCCTATTTACAATAGTGAAGATTCTTCTGAATATGTTATTGAAACCCTATCTTTTCTATATGAATGTTGTGGCTGATTAAAAATGTTCATAAAATTATTTGACACTTATTTTGAACTTGAGTGTGCCCTCTTTTGACCAATAGAATATGACAGAAACAACGCTGTACCAGTTTCTGGGACCACTTTCTATCCTTTGGAACCTCTCTTTGGGAGTTATGGACTGACTTATAACAATTCCAAATACCCTGAGATCACCATGCTGAATAGGTCATGACAAGGCATACCATCAACAGTTCCAACTGAGCCCAGACTTCCTGATATTACTATCACGGCTTCAGACCTTCACTGAACCTGTTTTGGACCCTCCATATCAGTTCATCTAAATGTAGAATTCCACCAAGTGACCTCAGTTCAAGCTCAGTGGAGTAGAAAAACCACCTAACTGGGACTTCTCTGGTGGCACAGTGGTTAAGAATCTACCTGCCAATGCAGGGGACATGGGTTTGAGCCCTGGTCCAGGAAGATCCCACATGCTGCAGAGCAACTAAGCCCGTGTGCCACAACTATTGAGCCTGCACTCTAGAGCCCATGAGCCACAACTACTGAAACCCGCGTGCCTACAGCCCATGCTCTGTAACAAGAGAAGCCACCGCAATGAGAAGCCTGTGAATGGCAATGAAGACCCAATGCAGCCAATAAATAAATGAAGTTAATTAATTTTAAAAAAGAGAGAAAAACCACCTAAGCTCTGTCCAAATTCCTGACTTACACAACTGTGAAATAGCATAAACTCAACTTGATTTGGTTGAGAAGATCTGAGCTCTATGCCATAGCAGTATAATATTGTACTTTTGAAAGCATCCTTGGGGATAGTTTATTCTGCATAGGGAAGGAGAGCAATTTACTGAAAGGATCCATTAATAAAGGTTCTTAATAAGAATTTTTTATATTTCTTTATCATTCAAAAAGTAGTGATTAGTGATGTCACAATATTCCCATAGGGTTAATGAAGACCGCTAGGAAACTGAGGTTTTTTATTTTGTTTTGTTTTTTGATTTTTATTTTGTTTTGGTTTGTTTTTAATACATTTAGACTCTTGGAAAAGGCTCATATATGTAGACATCAATTGCATAATAACTCTGAAATTTCTTGGAGGAGATAGTCAAGGCAAAAGCACAGAGAGGAAAAAAAATGAAGCAAAACATTCTACAGTGGGATATTTCCCACATTTTGTGATAACTTTCTGCATTTCTTTACAATAAGGTAATTTACATTAAATCATGTCATTGGTGACCAAAATATAGTCATAGATACAAGTAGTGAGAAATAAATATCTAAAACCATAGCTTGTTCAAAATTTTGTGTATTGCATGTGATCTTCAACAAAAAAAATAATATTTATTATTTGAGTTTAACTTCTTTATGAAAAACATTCAGTAACAATCATATTAATTTTAGCATAAAATTCATATTGAAATTTTGTTTTTAAATAATATTGTCAAGATTGGAAGTATTTGTTTCTTCATGTTGAAAATATAGTAGGAAAAACTTTTATTAACATACTGCCATTGTTTTTGTAGACTTATTCTTAAATTTTATTTCATGCATGTAAAGTGTAAAAGAAGTCAAAAAAAATTGAGAAAAAGTCATAAGCATCAGAATTTCCATGCATGCTAAAATATTTAGAATGTCAGCTGTAATGAGTCAAAGTAATTAAGTACAAATGGAGTAAATCATAGAACTACTCATTATCAGTATGTTACTTCCCACCCAAACCTTCTCATATCTTTAGATCTGCTTTAAATTTTCTATTTATATGTAGTTGATGAAATTGTGATTTCTGATTGCTCACTTTTCATTAGATACATATTCAGGTGCACAATTATTACATTTAAAAAGAATTTCTGCAAAATATATTAAAATGCAAGAGGACATTTAAACAGGTCTGGCATCAATTCCAATGTTCCTGGGCGTGTGGGGGCTATGGGGGGTTTCCCCACACCAAAAAGCAATTCTTGGGATAGCAGCTGGGAGTCCTACAGTTCACCTCAATTCTGACACTATTGTAAGCCTCAATTAAATAGAATTGGGAGACCAGAAAGGGGAAGTTCTTAGGCCCTGGAGCAGTAGCAGAACGGAAGAGGAAGAAGAAAGACTCTTCTTCTTTCCTGGCAAAGGACTTGGCCAATGAAAGCCATGGATTCTTTGTTTACTGTAGCCCTCTCAACCTCCTTTTCTCCTCCATAAAGGTGTTCTTCTTCCCTTGCCATGCAGGAACTTGAAAATTGCAATTCTATGCTGATTCCAAATAAACCCATCTTTGCTGGAGAAATATCTGGCAGTCTATTGGTTTCAGAACAACATTTTGGTGGCATGTAAAGGGACCAGAGAAGACTCCTGAGGACTCCAGCTCTGCTGAGGTACCCATAATCCAGCCCTGTGTTGCCCACCGCTTTTCTCATGGAAGCTGGAGTTTGAAGGTATGTCTTTCTCCTGGATCCAAACTTGCAGCCTCTTTCCATTTGAAGCTCTCCAGGCTTTATTTTGGATCTTTTTAAAGGTTTTGTCTTTCTGATTAAGGCCTTGTTTTATATGCAAGTACTCGTTTGGCACTAGTGTTGGATTTGGGATCAGACTGTTTCACCAAAACTGGCTAGCTTTTGGCCTGTTCCCTTTGGGACAGGGACTATTTCTCCTGAAGCTCGCTAGCCTTTGACCCATTCTTTCAGGAATGGGGTTGTTTCTCTGAAACAGTGCCACCTGTCTCCTGGAGGCTGGCTAAAAGAAAAAAAAACATCGGCCTATTTCCTCTGGGACCAAGCTGCCTCTTTAAGACTGGTTGGGATTGGCTTGCAAACTATTTGAATTTAGCCATCAGGGCAATAAACTATTTAAGCTGCTTAAAAATTGTTTTTCTCTAGAGGAAAAATCTAGAGAATGGAATCCCAGTTATCTAAGTACTTTGAGGGTGCCCCACCATTACAGGGACTCCAGCCAACTTTAAAAACCACTGCATTTCCAACTAAATGGACTGACCTGACCAAAGGCAGTTTAGAACATTAATGGCCATTATGGGGAATTTTTGAAGTCTCCAAATTTAATTTCTTTAAAACTGAATTGCATTATAATAGCTCAAAATTTTCTAGGACTGAGTAGAATGCTTATTTTAATTGGTATTTTAAGGCTAACAAGTGTTATCAGGAGTCTAAAATTGCCCCTCTGCAAAATAAGATTTTAAGATTAGCTGGGGCAAACAGATGATTAACGGTAGATAAAATGGCATCAAAGCCTTAAGTTCTTCCTTGGCTTCTTTGCCTCAGGCTCCACCTCTGGTGCCATCTTGTCTCCGTCCCTGGGCTCCTTGAGGCCAGACTCTACCTCCAATACCATCTGCTCCCTTCCCTTCTATGCTGCCTACACCTCCACCCTCCCCTCAAATCCCCCATACTAAGTCTCTCACCAAACTTTCCCTTTTCTCTCAAACTCTTCCCATGTACTTTTCCTCTGAGCTTGTCAGAACTTTTCTCTTTAAAATTAAGATTTCTGAGGATTCAGAAGCTAAACCCTTAATTTCTTATACTCCCTGGACTAAAGCTGAGCTATGAGCCATAGTCAAAAATTTTCCCAAAATAACAAAAGACCCTCACAGACTTGCTGAGGTATTTAATATAATCATTCAAACTTAACCTGGTTTCTCTGACTTATAGTTCATATGCTTATCGGTGAAGGTCAGTCTGAGCACTGGATGAAAATTGTCAATTGGGAAAGTCCTGAAAACTTTCTAGAATTACAGCTCAGAGAGCAACCCACTAACTTATTATATGATTGGGCTTGGGCCATTGTTAGGCAAATTCATTGAGCAATTTCTAGGGTTTCTCCAAAGCCTGCTGATTGGAACAAAATTCAGGCTTGCACACAAAAATCTGATGAACCTGTTCATGAATACTACTTCAATATTTAAAAAAAAAATTCTGCTTTTCCTTCAGTTGTTGATTCCACCCAAGTAGCTTTTAACTCTATGTTTATTAATGGGCTAGACCGGGACATTTCCTTTCTAGTAAAAAGGATCAGAATGAAACGGAAAACTATGTCCACACCAGATTTAGTTAATCTGGCAAACCAGCTCTCTCGTACTGTAGATGAGCCACCCCCAAGGAAGACTGCCAAAATTCTTAATCTTCAACTCCAGCAATTGAAGCCTCCTTATCAATGCACTCCATTGATTTATGCGGTGCATTCTTTGGTATTCCACTTGATGAAGCTAGCCAATAGCTTTTTACCTTCACTTAAGATGAAAAACAATTCACCTGGACTGTAATGTCTCAAGATTATATTGAGAGTCCTTCTTATTTCTCATAAACCCTGAAGGCTGATCTGGATGACATAAAGTTCCCTAGAGATTCTCCTCTTACGTTGGCTTGTATTTTAGACAAGAACAAAACTACAAGTATTTATATTGATAGTAGATAAGATTTTGGAGTAGCTTCTGGTTTTGGAATGCTGTGGAAGCAACTTGGCTTCCTTATTTTCAGTGGAGATAAAGTTAAAAATGGTCCCTATGCTGAGGAATTATTGAATGCAATACTTTTACATGCCACTTTAGCTATTATTAAGATTCTGGGCATTCTGAACTTGACTCTCTGAAAGGGGAAATCACCTTGCTGATAATTCTGCAAGGAATGCTGCCCTTAAAGGGACCAACAGCAGCCAATTTGCTAGAGCTGCTCACAGAACTCAGAGAATCATTTTATTACTAGATTACTAGTTTATTATAAAAGGATATAACTCAGGAACAGCCAGATGGAGGACATGCATAGTGTAAGGTATGGGGGAAGGACACAGAGCTTCCAGGCCCTCTCCAGGAGCACCACTCTTCCAGCACCTCTGTGTGTTCATCAACCTGGGAGCTCTCAGCACCTTGTCCCTTTGGGTTTTTATGGAGACTTCATTACTTGTCTTTATTAATTATATCATTGGCCATTGTTGATTTATTCAACCTCCATCCCCTCTGGGTGGGTAGGGTACTGAAAGCATCAACCCTATAATCAAGAAGTTGGTTCCCCTGGCAACAAGTCCCCATCCTTAAGTTACCTAAAGGCTTTCTAAAGGTCACCATATTAACATAAAAAAAAAACACCTTTATAGCTTTTATAACAGGAAATTCCAAGGGTTTTAGGTACTCTTAAGTCAAGAAAGGGATAGAAGACCAAATATATATTTCTCTTTATAAATCACAATATTACAAATTTTCATTATAATTAGATAATGGGTTGTAAATCATATCTCCATTAAGTCAGAAAAGTGCAGCAATAGACCTTTGGTAAAATGCCTATAGTTACAATAGGTTGTGAAGTGGGTAGATAAGGTAATTAATTTCAAACTTTCTCCTGATCTTATGATAAACTGTGTTCCTACACAAACTCCAGAGAAAAAAAAGTGTTGACTTTAGGGAAAACAGAAACATAAAAAAATGACTTTGTAGAAACTAGTTACTGATGGGATTATGTATATTTTTAGATTTATGGTATGTATTTTTTGTTGTACAATTACATTTTCAGGAAATGCCCAATTATAATTTACTAGTGGAAAAGCAGGATGGGAGAGATCTAAGTTGTCTGTCATTGTAGAAAAAATATTTGGAAGGCCACATACTATTGTTTTGTTTTATATAGTATACTGTTAAAGAGAAAAACCACAGGCCCAAAATGCCATCACTTCTGCTGTAGCCCATGATGCTCCTGGTGAATTTGAGGTTCTTGCTTCGTCATGAAAGAATTCAGAGAGGAAGTGATAGGTAAGAAGTGGCTTTATTTAGAGAGAAACACTCTCCACAGACAGAGTGTGGGCCATCTCAGAAGGCAAAAGGCAAGAGGCCTCAAAATATGGTATGGTTAATTTCTATGGGCTGGTAATTTTATAGGCTAATGGATGGGAGGATTATTCCAACTATTTCAGGGAAGGGGTGTGGATTTCCAGGAATTGGGCAACCGCTCACTTTTTGACCTCTTGTGGTTGGCCTCAGAACTGTCATGGCGCTGGTGGGTGTGTCATTTAGCACATGCTAATACATCTAGCATGCTAATGTATTACAATGAGTGTATAATAAGGCTTAAGGTCTACTGGAAGTGGAATCTTCCGCCATTTGGACCCAGATGGTTCTAACAAGTCTTTGTAATGTCCTATGGCTAAAACATTCTTTTAAAGGTTACGCCCCGCCCCCTTCCCTCCTGTTTCAATGATATCAAACCTAGATTTAATACTTAACCTAACTGCAGTTTGACTTTGCCCAGAAATAATATTAATCAATTATTTTGGGAATTTTAAAGGGAGGCAATCTGCATGATAAAACTCATGCCATCTCATTATTTTTAGGTCAGGACCCCCAAAAATGTCCTGACCTAAAAATAATCCTTTTTTTCTTTTGCTAATAGAAAGCTTCCCCTACCCTTCTTCCTATAAAAACCATCCATTTTGTATAACCCCTCAGAGGGTTCTTTCAGTTGCTAGAAGAGATGCTGCCTTATTTATGAATCATTGAATAAAGCCAATTAGATCTTCAAATTTACTTGGTTGAATTTTGTTTTTTAGCAATATAATAATTTGAAGATTATATACTTTACAAGAGCATTTTGTTTCTTTTTTATTTTATAACTATATTTTTATTGGAGTATAATTGCTTTACAATATTGTGTTAGTTTCTGCTGTACAATGAAGTGAATCAACTATATATCCCCTCCCTCTTGGACCTCCCTCTCACCCCCCCCCATCCCACCCATCTAGGTCATCACCGAGCTGAGCTTCCTGTGCTTTACAGAAGGTTCCCACTAGCTATTTTGTTTCTTAAACAGATTAAAGCTGTGCATTATTTATGTAACAAGGATATTTCTCAAAATTTGCATATAAACAACTGAGAATTTTGTCACTTAAAACTTATTTTGGATAGTCCAGAAGATATTACTACTTAAATAAACCCTATTTTATAAATTGGTAAGAGTTATACACTTATTTTATATTGAATGAAGTGCCAATGATTTTTCCCCTTCTATACCTTAAATTTCTAGGTTCAGGATTATTTTTAGAGTATGTATCTCCATTTCATATTTTTATCACTCATCTTTAAATGTGCCTTCAGCCCTTGAAGTTAAAAAAATTTTAGTGATTTTTTAAAAATAACCTAGTTATAAACTTGTAAATAATAATCTAGGCATCTTGTGTTGCTCTCCATTATGTCTCTGAGCCCTTTCAGTCAGTCCTACGTACTGATGACTTTCAAATCAGTTCTCCATGTTTCAGTACCCCTTCCTCCACCCAATATGCAGACCTCTATTTCCAGCAGCCTCCTAGACATCTCCACTGGAATATCCTGGAGCAATCTCACAATCAACATGTTCAATACTACACTCACTTCATCATCCACATACCTCTACTTGCTCTTCTATTACATATCTTTCTTTCCATTCCCACCAACACTGACTTAGTTTACTATATAATAATTTCTTCCCATCTGAGTTATAGCAATAGCTTTTTCTCTTACTGTCCTTATTACCATCATAGTTGTGTTCTTATACAGCACATCCTTTAACCATAATGGAATAATTCTCAATCCTAAAAAAGCTTCTGTGTCTTTAAACATAAATCTTTGGAATGCCCAATCTCCTCCCTTCCAGGAAATATCTAGTTATCATTTAAGGTTGAGCTCATTTTTAATATCAGTGAAGCATTTCCTAAAAGGGGGTGAGGGGAAATTAATTACTTACTTCATTGCATTCTTAGAGGATTTAACACCTGTACAATGCCTTTTGCAATTAAACAGTTTCAAAAGTAGAGGTTATTTTCACTATAGCTATTTAAAAACATGAACTTCAAGATCAAACAAATCTAAGTTTAAATAATGCCTCTGTTATGTCCATTGGAAAAGTATTTAACATTTTGGAAAACTTCAGCTTCCTCCAATACAATGAAAAATAGTATCTATCTAAAAGGTTATTTTTAGTATTAAATAAGGTAATGTATATAATCACCAAGGAGAGTGTCTATCAGGTTGGAAAGACTCAAAAATGGTAGTTGTTTTTATGAATTACATTAAAATTACCTTTGCATGTATTTTTTTTAACCTCCTAAGGGCATAAACTGTATTCTGCTATTTATTGTATCATAATTCCAAGCACATCACTTGACATTCAGTAGTAGACACTAAGAATATGCATTCAATAAGTATTACATTGGCTCGAACTACAATTTAGAGTTAAAATGCTAATCACATTTATTATCAATAAGATCAATAAGAACACTTTCTCATAGTAATTTGAAAATATTGAGTGTAGTGGGTTTTTTTTTTTTGTTTTTTTTTTTGCGGTATGCGGGCCTCTCACTGTTGTGGCCTCTCCCGCTGAGGAGCACAGGCTCCGGGCGCGCAGGCTCAGCGGCCATGGCTCACGGGCCCAGCCGCTCTGCAGCATGTGGGATCTTCCCGGACCGGGGCACGAACCTGTGTCCCTGCATTGGCAGGTGGACTCTCAACCACTGCGCCACCAGGGAAGCCCCGAGTGTACTGTTTTAATATTATAATTATTATTACAAATAAGAGAAACAAAATTCTGAAAGCTTTCTGTCATGAGTGAACATATGAATTTTATATCTTTATAAAGTGATATTAATGAAAATATTTTAGAGTGAAAGAATTCAGATAGTGAAAGAATGATTTTCCATCTCTGAATTGAATAAGATGAATTATCTCTCAAGAATTAGTCATTTTTCTCCTAGGTATGCCTACAAAAAGTATGTTACTTTGGAGATCTCACCAAATCTGCTTTTGACAAAATATGCTTATAGCTTCTTCATACTAGAACAAAACGTTTTTAAATGATTATTACTGCACTGCCCTTGGTTACATCTTTTATCTAGGATATATTTTTTTATTCTGTTGGCTTATGGCTACAAACTGTAAATTACTTTGTTCTCCTATGAGAGAATTTCACCATTTTGTCAATGATTCATTTCTCCATGCAAACTAAGGGGGAAACAGGATATAATGAAATACCCTTAGGGAAAAATTATACTCGGTATATAGTTGTTCAATATCCTACAGATACAGCACCATGAAAGACATTATCCCAGTCCTTTAGGTGTGAATAACACTCCATAGGTGAGGGAAAACATGAAAATGAGAGACGTTCTTTTTAATGGTATCACTATTACATTTTAAAGTGGTTATAATATACACCAGTATTTGACTTGATGTTGAAATGTGTTGGCCCTTTGTACTCTGAAATATAGAGAAGCAGAATGTAATGGTGCCAGGATATAGTTTTAATTCCATGATTTCAGTTTATCCATTCTGCAATTTGTCTAGGTCAACAAGAGATAACTTATATATCACTGGAGAGTTGGGGAGGAGTGTTAGTATAGCCTCTCTGCATTCTATAAGGATTCCATACCTCTTACTTGATGACACGTTAATTCACTGTTTACAACATTATAGTCACCACAGTTAACATTGAAGCACATATATCCCTTGTTAATGTTCTGGGCATTGTATGAATTTGGTTGAAAGTCAACTTATATGTTATTTGCAAATGTACATTTTATATCATCAGTTAGTCAATAGATAGCCAATGGCTATCTATTTAACCATATATTCATCTATCTATATTTTGATTTTTTTATTAAGCAATCTATTCCCAGGTATTTCAAGATAACAAGAGTTATATCAGTCTAAAGGGACTCACACATGAAAGAATTTTAATCAAATGTTCTGAAGAAAAGAGGATGAAATTATTATTGTCTAAGTAATAAGATTTGCAGACTTTTCTTTTTTGCTTCTCACTATATACAATTTTATTTTATTTTATTTTTTAAACATCTTTATTGGAGTATAATTGCTTTACAATGGTGTATTAGTTTCTGCTTTTTAACAACGTGAATCAGCTATACATATACATATATCCCCATATCTCCTCTCTCTTGTGTCTCCCTCCCACCCTGCCTATCTCACCCCTCTAGGTGGACAAAAAGCACTGGGCTGATCTCCCTGTGCTATGCGGCTGCTTCCCACTAGCTATCTATTTTACATTTGGTAGTGTATATAAGTCCATGCCACTCTCTCACTTCGTCCCAGCTTACCCTTCCCCCTCCCCATGTCCTCAAGTCTATTCTGTACGTCTGCATCTTCATTCCTGTCCTGCTCCTAGGTTCTTCAGAAACACTTTGTTTTCTTTTTTTAGATTCCATATATATGTTAGCATACAGTATTTGTTTTTCTCTTTCTGACTTACTTCACTCTGTATAACAGACTCTAGGTCCATCCACCTCACTACATGCAGACTCATTTTTATGATGTTCTGTGTTCCATTTACATTATGGACTACTAAAAACATTAGAACAGCATGAACAATATGGAAGCTACTAGCTACATGTGGCTATTGAGCATTTGAAACTGGCCACTATGATTTATGATGTGCTTTAAGTATAAATGTACACTGGATTTTGGAGACAGTATGAAAAATAGAGTGTAAAATATGTCATTAATAATTTT
This sequence comes from Neophocaena asiaeorientalis asiaeorientalis, assembly GCF_003031525.2. Taxonomy (NCBI): domain Eukaryota; kingdom Metazoa; phylum Chordata; class Mammalia; order Artiodactyla; family Phocoenidae; genus Neophocaena; species Neophocaena asiaeorientalis. The sequence goes on from NW_020173758.1 coordinate 8,112,431, forward strand.
ATATTGATTACATATTGAAATGATAATATTTTGGCTAAATAGTTAAATATATTATTAAAAGTAATTTATTTCTTCTTATTTTGAGTACTAGAAAATTAAAAAGTCTGCATGTAGCTCACATTACATTTATATTGAAAAGCGCTGGGTTAGAAACTTTGAAATTCACGTAGCTAAGGTCAAGTAAATTTCAAAGAAAAATGGAGGAGGATTAGTAGAAAACGTATTAAACTAACTCTTTATCTTCTAAACAGCAACCACTGTGTGAAATCTTCCTTAAGATTAGACCTAAGCGAGCTGTTCTGATACTGTTACTTGTGATAAAAGTGATGGGTACATTCCCCTGGTGACTTTAGAGTTCAAGTAAAGCCTCATTCCCAGGCTATGGAATTCTTCCTTGCGCTGAAATACTGCTAATATTTACGTGAGTCCAAAATTTATTTGGAAAGCTGAGGTTATGAGATAAATAAGCACTCTTTATGGCCAAATTACTTGATAAATTGATTCTAAAATTCATTAATATTCTATCTTTAAAGGATGCCAGGAAATAAGGTACAGTTGAGGAACAGATGAACAGTGAGCTCTGTTATCTTTAGTTTTCACACATTCCTTATTTCCATCCTATTTTCCAATATCAGATTATATATGTGGTTGTAATGAGAATTTATGACAGATTGAGCTTTCTGTTTCTAATTTTAAAGCCATATATATACACCCCATATATTTTCGTATCCACACTTAAGATATATATTGCACATTGCATTGTCTGTGTTACTTGTGGCAGAATGGAGTTAGTCATATTAATTCATTGTGATAATGCTAGATTGCTTTTTTTGTGTGCTGCCTCTGATGTACTTTGTTTTTTTTATTTAAACATTTTAAAAAATATAAAAATTCTACATAATACAGAATTCTAAAAATACTTCTTAAAGCATTTATTATTTTTTATCTGAATGAACACAATACTGTAACTGATCTAACATAATGTGTATAAATACTCATTAAAGATCATAAACTGTGCATTCATTATTATTCAGTTATTAAGAATGTGATTGTTATTAGTAGAATGACTATTTATATACAAGTTATAAATTATGACTTTTAAAAAATAATTATTTGACCTGTATAGAATTTACCAAATTAACCAGTTTTAACTACTGGAGCATATCATATGTTGGTCTTAAATCACACAATCACTGTTTGTCCTAGCCAAGTGAATAAATAAATAAATAAAAAAGAAAGAAATAGCATAAGATGTTTTGAGGGAAAGAAACTGTAGTGACATTCCCCACCTAAGGCAGATCCGATATGAAAACTGTAAAGTAAGCAAAGGTGTTTTATTTAAACTTCTTTTGATCCCTTATAGCAAATCTCCAGCCAAGGGAGGGATTCCCAGGTCTGGCTGCATATTACAACCTAATGGTAAAGACTTTTAACACCTAAGGCTGCTTGGCTCACCAGAGATGGATTCAATCAACACCTGGTCCAGGAGAGGGGCACACCTCTGTATTGTTTAAAAGTTCCCAAGGTGGCTCTAATGCGGACCAGTTAGAGAACTCTGAATCAAAGGCAAACAGAAATGTCATATTCCCCCTCAATTTTCCACCATCTGTTACTGAAGCCTAAATCCTCTGCTTCATCTGAAGCCTAAATCCTTTGGAAAGATCTAATACTCTGTACCTCGCCCTGCTGATTTCACATTTCTAAAGTTACCTCTAATATGTTTATATCTTCAAAGTCTCATTAGGTTACTGGCCTGCTAATTACGTATCCCAATTCATAATAAAACACTCATAATTGAAAATGATTTAATATGTGCTATGTTTCTAATTAATGAATTTGCTTTTAAATAACATACCTAAGGCATGAATGGGTAAATAAAATATGAATTTTAGTCATTCCCACACACCCATATAAAAATACTTTAACTCTGATGGGACATTCAACATTCCTTGAGTATTTCCACACAAGGATGATTTTAATGGAAGCTCACTGTTCTGCTGCAGTTATTAACGCGAAACAACAGAGAAAGGAGATGGTAGGATGAATATGAGGTGAGAATATTTAAAGGGAATATCATGAGCAGTAAGTAAGTTGAAAACTCAGCTAATGTAATAAAGGAATCTGTGCTTGTCACTACAAGCGTTTTCAAACCCTGATACTACTATATTTAAAACCATTTTGATTGCCTATTCATGAATTACACAGTGGTGGATAAAATGCGCAGTCTTTTTCCTTAAAGAGTATGGAGTCTTTGTAGAAAAGTAAGAAATTTTTAAATAACCATATAAATTTATAAGACAGTGCTAGAAAAGTCAAAATATACTATATGATCCAACGTCAAATAAATAATATTCAGTTCATTGATGGGATTATTTAATCACAAAAGGGATGGACTCTGAATCTGGACAAAAGTATAGAAAGTGTCATTCTCATTAAAAAAAAATCATACAAATAAATGAAATTAACGCCTTTTTAAAAATGTTCTCATAGTCATGCTATCATAAAAGTAGAATTTTATGATGCCACGCTAACAGTTATTAGGAAGACTACATTTTAAAAATTAATTAGTGTATGTTAGTGAGCATGATTAGATATTTTAAGGGGAATTGATGATGGATGATGCGATGAAGGAGGTTTTTACTCATTTCTAAGAATGACTGGAAAAGAAAGTAAGGACATTATTAAGTCAATAGGCTGTTTCCACTACAGTTAAGAAAAAAAGTTGGCCATTAATTGTATTAATTGCAATTGTATGAGAATAAATTTGATATCAACCAAGATTAGGGATATCCCAAACCAAAATTTTCTTAGGAAGTGAAGTGGTGATGTGATTTTGAATGTGGACCCAAAGTTATAGTTCCTGCTTCCAAATACTGGGTCCATCATTTATACGTATTGAATAGTTGACCTGGAGCAGGTGACTGTTCTATGCCTCAATATATTTGGCCACAAAATGGGAATTGTGTTTGTATTTACCTCACTGGTTTGTATTTAGAAGGAAGGAGTTTAAATGAGTTAATGTAAGTAAAATCCTTAAAAAGTGCCTGAGACACAGTAAACAATACATAGATATTAAATATTATTATTACTAAATAAATATGTGAAACTGTATAGGTTTTTAAAATCTATAGTTGTGTCTATACACATGAAACTGTGGTCTTCAACTGCCAATCTCTCTCTAACAAAAAATAACTGGATTACTGTTCAGTTTCCCAAGCCTTTTTTCCTTGACCTGTGCTAAGGCATTGCAGTATTTTGTTAATTCAGTTTGAATCAATTTGCCTTGTCCCATTGTATTGATCTGATATTGTCTGTTGATTGGAGCTATAATATCTCTGTCTCTCTGGATAACCCACCTGTCAGCCTTTGAAAGTCTTGTTACTACAGCTTATTTGATGTCTAATCCATGAAGTTAAGTGTTTATTGGTGGGTATTTTTATATTTACTCTATGTTAATCCTTAAAAATACATGATTGGATAAGTATACGCTCCTTTTGTAGAAGGGTAAACTGGGCTTAAAGGTTAAATAATTAACCACAAATTACACTATTCGTTAGATATGTGAGTCAGAATTCAAACTCAGACAGACCTCTCCCATCCCAAAGTTTATACTCTGTTGCCTTGACCCTCTCAAGTTTTCTCTCAGTGTTCTAATTTCCCACCACAGTGTTCTTAGTTTGCTTTCCCATTCAGATGTTTTCTCCCCAGCTTTCACATTTAGTTGCAAGTATGAAGTGATATAAAATTTTAGCTATGGGACTTCCCTGGTGTCGCAGTGGTTGAGAGTCTGCCTGCCGATGCAGGGGACACGGGTTCGTGCCCTAGTCCGGGAGGATCCCACATGCCGCGCAGAGCAGCTGGGCCCGTGAGCCATGGCCGCTGAGTCTGCGCGTCCGGAGCCTGTGCTCCGCAACGGGAGAGGCCACAGCAGTGAGAGGCCCGTGTACAACAACAAAAAATATTTAGCTAGACAAATATATAGATTGGCTTACATCAATATTTTATTCTATTTCGAAATACTATTGTCTTATTACTTGTCTGTAACATGATGTAGATCATGCAGCTGTAGTTTCTGCCTAGTAATTTAGTCAACAAGAATTGTGGAGAACTGGCAACCACTTCTGAGAAAATCGATTAAGAGATGTTTGGAGCAAAGAACGTTCTATTGAAATACATGAGTGTATGAGGACTTATTTTTAAATGAGTTATTATTTTTTTTATGGTATGATCTACCGGTCACATCTGCTTTAAAGGCAACATAATGGTGTAAGTATTAGCCATTTTTTTCTAGCTGTGGCAGTTTTAAAACATGACTGTATATTGTCTGACACGCCTCATTGAGTGGTGTTGTCTAGGTCTGCTCCCCTTGTATCTAGGTGGGCTTATGCCTACTTCAATCAATAGATTATGGCTGAAATGACACTATGTGATGTCCTAAATGAGGCCATGCAGCCTCTGCTTTCTTTATGAGAACACTCACTCTTGGAGCCCTGTGAAAACTCTGTCTAGGCTGAGGATGCCATGCTGGAGAAGTCCCATGGAAAGACCATGTAAAGATGCCTTGATGCTAACTACAAAGAGAGAGTTATGCTCAACAAGCCCTCTGCTGTTCAGTTCCTCCCAGTTGAGGCCCCAGATACCATGAACCAAAGATTATTCACTTTCCCCTGGCCCTGTCTAAATTCTTGACTCACAGAATTCACAAGCACAATTAAATTATTTTATACCACTAGATTTTAGATGGGTTGTTACACCACAATAGATAAATAGAATATTAGCTTATTTGTGTAGTGTATATTTGGATTATCAACACAGTTTTTGCCTTGTAATTGGGACTATTCTATTACCTTTACTCTCTCATTACCTTTATTACCATTGTTCTTCCAATGGTTCCCTGCTAACTCAAGCCAGTTGAATGGAACTCAGTTCAAACCAATAACCTGAGTTCTTGGTTTTTGCACACTGATTACTGAACATTTTAGTTTTTAAAAATTACATAACGCTTACAATTTGACAGTTGCCAATTTTTCCACAAGCCCTTCAGTACTACTTATATACCTTCCTACATGGGACAGGTCAGTGTTTTCTCCTTATGTCTTCTTTCCCTCTTGCTATTCTCTTTGACCAAGCTCATCTGCCAACTTCCTATACTCTACACCTTGGCTTTAGATGACCTAGGCTCATTAGATGACCTTGGCCTCTATTTCACAGAAAAAAGTCATGGTCATCAGGTAAGGATTCCATCTTTCTCTCTGCCATAACCTTCAGAGGGATTGTCATCTATAGCTAACCAATCTTCCTTCTGTTTTCTCTCCTTCACTTCTCTTTCTTTTCTTTTCCTTTTTTTAATCCTAATTTAGTTGTAAAATAAGCTTCTTCCCACCTAAGGCTAATCTCTATTCAACTTCATATTAAATGTGCTAGTAAGACAGATTTGCAATAAGGAAAAAGAAGAAATAAAGGGCATTTAAGTTAGAAAAAGAGAAGTAAAACTGTATCTATTTGCAGAAGACATGATTTTCTATACAGATAATCACAAAGAATCTAAAAAGGGCTCCAAGAAATTCAAATATGAGTGATTCATTTTATGTCAATGATACTTTAATAAAGCTTTTAAAAAATACAAGCTAACAGCATATTAACTTGCTATATGGAGTTGCTTAATAATTACTTCTTTTTAAAAATTTTAATTTAATTTATTTATTTTTGGCTGCATTGGGTCTTCGTTGCTGTGCGTGGGCTTTCTCTAGTTGTGGCGAGCAGGGGTTTCTCTTTGTTGCGGTGCGTGGACTTCTCATTGCAGTGCCTTCTCTTGTGGTGGAGCACAGGCTCTGGGTGCACGGACTTCAGTAGTTGTGGCACATGAGCTCAGTAGTTGTGGCTGGCGGGCTTAGTTGCTCTGCGGCATGTGGGATCTTCCTGGACTGGGGCTCGAACCCGTGTCCCCTGCATTGGCAGGCGGGTTCTTAACCACTGCACCACCAGGGAAGTCCCAATAATGACTTCTTAAATTTTAAATTATACCACCTAAAAACAGCTACTTTTTTTTTTTTCCTTAAGAATATTGATTTATTTTTTTCTTCACAAGGGATAGATTTCAGAATTCTTTGTAACTAATCAGTAAAATTTTGTGATTAGTTTCTAGGAGTATACTTACCTTCTTACTTTCTCTAGAGTGGGCCTGGTATCTAACTAAAGGCAGTGTCCCTCCATGAAGACAAGCATTTAAAATGAAGAGTTCTGGACTTTCCTGGTGGCGTAGTAGTTGAGAGTCCTCCTGCCGATGCAGGGGACACAGGTTCGTGCCCTGGGCCGGGAAGATCCCACAGACCGCAGAGCGGCTAGGCCCGTGAGCTATGGCCGCTGAGCCTGCATGTCCGGAGCCTGTGCTCCGCAACAGGAGAGGCCACAACAGTGAGAGGCCCGCATACCGCAAAAAAAAAAAAAAAAAAAATGAAATGAAGAGTTCTCAACTATATTTCAATTCTTTTTGCATGATTCTATTTCAATGTAATCATTTTTTAAAGAATGACCCTAATTTTGCTTATAAATTTTCTCAAGATATCACTGACTTTAGTAATTTCATATTCATTTTTTCATTTGCATACAGATTTTGGGGGGGGGTTTGCCTTATGATTGCATTCCTCCTGTTATAATTGTTTCAATATGATTTAGTCCCTTTTCCATTAAGTACGGGGTGTAATTTTGTGCATAATGCTCTAACCTTTAGTAATACCTTCCACCAGGATTTGCTTAAGGATACAAAGAGGTTAGGAAATCAGCTTTGCATTTGAATACCCAAGTTAATAACACTGACATCAATAAGATTGCTTTAGAGCGTGTGTCCCATAAAGACATTGTCCATTCTCCTCACTAATAATGTGAGTTTGTAAAGGTCTGTTTCTTTTTGTAAAATTTAATTTAATTTTTTAAGGGTCTATGTTTCTTAAGAAAAAGTGTTAGTAAATAATGTTTACATCTTCTTAAAATGATTTCAACACTACTACTCCAGATGTTTTCACTCAGTAGTTATTCCAGGGCTCTCTGAACTTCCTAACAGAGCATAGAAGCATGTAATTTTTAAGAAAGTAACAAAATATGGACAAATATCAGTACACTATAAGTAAAAGTGAATTGAAGGATATATCCCTTGCTAATTGTATTGAAATGTACAGGAATTCAAGTGTTTTCCACAAGTTGTCTAAACCTAATTTTGTAGAGTTACTGGCCGTCTATTGTCTGTTACATGAAGGAACACTTTAGGGTCACTGCAATTATTAGAATACTGTTTCCTGGAGTGGCTGAGCTCACTTTCTTTCTTTGAACATAATCTACTTGGTCAGGGGAGTAAATACAATTCTCATTGCGTATATAATAATTTTATAGACTTAAAGCAACCTAATTTGAAATAAATTGTTGGATTTAGGGGAATGGATATTTCATCATGTCTACTGAATTTTTACTTTATTGTGAACTGTAGGTACAGCCTGTAGAATCATATTCCCCTCAGTACCTAAAACATTGTCTTTCACAATAAATGAACACTGAATAAAAATAGAGTTGGTCCTTGCTCCCACATAAGAGAACTCTTCTACTTTGTTTTCAAAGTACATTTTTTCTGTTGTTATCAACTAAGACCAGCGACTCAAAATAGATGCTTCTCTCATCAGGGAAAATATCAGCAATTGTGAAACCATATCTTTAGCTCACAGTAATGGGGTAGTAAACCTGAAAGAAGTGCAACACATTTATTCTTCCAGATCTTCTAAATTTTAAGTTTAGTTAGTTTTAAACTAAATATTTAAAATCTAGATGTTTTATTCCTTTAATAAAATTGGTTTTACAGAACTGTGACAGCATCTGTTTAGCTTACGCAGAGAGCTATAACAAAGATGTTATATTTACTCTCAATATTTTAGCAAATCAATTATGTAAATCAATACATATTCACTGAATAACTTCTGTGGGACAGGCAATGATGCTATTCATCACATACACATACTATATTCTGGGGAACTCCTGGGGAGTAGATTTTTCTCAGCAGGTTTCAGGGCCTGAAAATAATTCCTACATAGAATACATGGTGAGCTTCATGGCTGAATATCATCTGATTAATATAGCTGATTTTGTTTCATTCTTTTCAATGCTGTGATTTGTAACTTACCTCTGGCTAGTGTGAAGACTGTGACAGTATATATTTGTATAATGATCTTACTCACTGGCTTTATTATTATTTATTTATTTATGCACTCTTGTTTTTCTTACATCCTAAGTACATTTATTCACTCAGAACCTAAGGCACCTCTAAGTTGCCTGGTAATAGTGCTATTCCTTCACTTCAAAATACTGACAGTAAAATTTTGAGATGGTGTCAATGTGGCATGTATCAAGCTTAGAATAAACAGCAGGGATTGCTACCAGGAGTCTCAAGTAAACAGCGGAGAGGATTGGCAAACACTGTGATGGAGACTCTCATGATCATGCACAACCACCCAAGCTGCCTTCAACTAAAGAGTAGAGGGGTTGCTGTTCCTTCATTCTGCTGGTGTAGCTGATCCTAGATTTACCATGTTTTCATTATTTTTCTGTTCATGTTTTAGTACACACTGGTGTGGTCTGGGAAAGAAGCCCCCTCAGGGAGTAAGTGCCTAAAACCTAAAACCTTTAATGACCTCATTTCCTACACTATCAAATATAAACTCCCCAGAAAAATTCTTAATACCCTTGACAATGCTGCTAGTTGTTTTCACCAAAACTGGTTCACCTTTATTTTTAGCAACCTTGTAATTATTGCATGCTCATTTACTCCACCAATCAGTCTCTTATTTATTCATCCATTTGTTCAATTAACATCTTTTAATATTTATTAGTTGTATAAGGTAAATGTTTATAAAGAACCTGCCACTGTGTATATAAATATAATGTTGGTAGCAGCATCCCTCTTCTACAGTATTAATTAGTATAAAACAAGTTCACTTCCTGAGAAAACCAGTGCCTAATTCCCAGAGGACAAGCTGATTGTAATCCCGAAGTCCAAATTAAATTTATTTTATTTTTATGCTGGTGAGATAGGATAAAAAAGAGCCCAGGAAATGCCAATGTATTTAATTTATAAAGATTTTTTATAATGTTGCCACTTAGAATGCATTTTAGTTCAAACAGCTTTGAAGAATTGGAGTGAAAGTTCATTAAAACATTACTCTGGGGATACACTAATAACTCAATATTATCTTTGCTATATTGAACTGCATTGGTAACCAGAACCCACACTTCCAGTAACTTAGGCCATACTATTCTATTATGTGAAGATGTCTGAATCCTCATGTCAAGATGAGGGAACTCAGAAAAGTTAAAAAAATAAAAACACACTAATTAGCCTCAATAAGTCCAAGGTAAGATAGGAGCAGCTGAGTGAAATGATTATTCATGGAAGCAGCTAGGAAATTTTAAAAAGTAATAGAGAGCTCTGCAACTCAAGCTGTGATGCATTCTAATGACATCATCTGGAAGCATGAGGAACATGAACACTCCTCTGCCCTACTGAATCAGAATGCATTTTTATCAGGACCCCCAAGTAATTTGCATGCACATTAAAGTTTGAGAAACACTGCTATAGATGCTATGGAGACTAAGACAGAGATTGTTAGCCTTCCAGCAAGGACAGATGGAACAGTCACAGGAGTAATTGAAGAAATGTTATTGAAGTGACTTGTTATGGGCTGTTATTGTGTCCCTCCTCTCACTCTGAAATTTATACGCTGAAGCCCTGAACCCCTAGTACCTCAGGATGTGTCTATATTTGGCAACAGAGTTTTTAAAGAGGTAATAAGTTAAAATGAGTTCATTAGAGTTAGTCCTAATTCAATATGGCTTCAATATTCCTTATAAGAAGAAAATTTAGACACAAATGGGTAGAGAGAGAAGATGTGAAGATACAATGAGAAGATGAACATCTACAAACCAAGGAGAGAGACATCAGAATAAAGCAACCCTGCCAACAACTTGATGTCAGACTTCTAAGCTTCAGAATCATGAGAAAATAGATTTCTGTTGTTTGAGCCACTCAGTCTATGGTTCTTGTTCTGGCCCGAGCACTCTCATGCAACTTGATTCATGAATGTGTGAACAGAGATAAGGATGGTAGCATACTTCAAGACTAACAAAGCTGAGAACTATTCCTGCATTTAGGTCCAAAGGCAGCTGTAACTCTTGGAAAGGTGTCCTTGTAGAAGCTATGGTCTTAAGAAGTTGAATGCAGCTGCCAAAGAATTGCAGGCTGGCAGGAAAAAATAGCATGGGGAACAAATACCACGTACTTCAGACCACTTATGACTTCTGTCCTTCAATTTTCTTATTCCCCCCATTGACTACATCCAATTTACAGCTGGAAGGTAAGAGTGTTTCTGATGATGCAGTTTGTGTAAGTCAGCATGCCAGTAAAAACAAAGTAGACAATGATGGGAAGTAGATTGGAAGAGCAAATAGAAATTATTCAGCAGAGTTGCTTATCTTTCTTTCTTTTTTAGTAACTGATCTCCATTTTTGTTCAGAGTAGTGATACATCCAGCTAAAAGACTTATTTTCCTAATGTCCCTTGCACCTATTTGTGCAAAACCGCATGATTAACTTCCTTTTTAGATATAAATGGACATTGTAGGGTGAAACTTCAAGGCATGCTCGCTCAAGGCACACAGCTAGCTGGAATGTGTCTTTTGCCTTCTCTTCCTTCTTGCTGAATTTTCAATGTATCTGACTGTTGCTCTGACAGCCATGTTGGACCATGGAGTGAATTTGCATTTGGAAGTCAGTGCTAAGAGCAGATATATGGAAGGGACATGTGTCTCTGATAATTGTGAAGCACCTCAAAATTCCTGAAGTAACAAAATTCCTGAAATATATAATAAATTTTTATGTATTTAAGCCACAGTTATTTTATTTTATATTGTTTGACATTATATTGACAGCGTTCAGTATATGCCACCCCATAATATGCCACTCTGGAATAAGTATTATTTTGATCTGAATGCAACTGAAAATCAACAGATGCAGGAAGAGTTCTCTGCCTTCCCTTATTTGCCCCAAAACTGGACATGAATTTCCTTTTAAGGAAATCCCGTACCAGAGAGAAGAGTGACTCATCATCTCAGCTGAGGAGTTTATACCAACATGAGTTTGCATAAACAGCTTTTACTAAAATAATTCTTATCTTCAAATGTTTTCTAGTTACTTTCCCAAAATTTATCATTACTTAAAGCCCAAACCCTCTTTCCTTTGTTAAAAAGGTATACAAGCCCCCAAGTCTAACTGCTTCTTTGAGTATCACTTCTGTTCCGTGAACTCCCATGCATATAAATATTAATAAAAATTGTGTGTCTTTTCTTCTCTTGATCTGTCTTTTATTAGTTTAATTCCCAGCCCCCCAGTCACTAAATCTAAGATGGCAGAGGAAAAGTATTTTCTCCTGACAATATAAAGCTGGACCTAATTCAAACTGATACAAAGGTAAAGGTAAGGTACAACTATTCAAGAAGCTCCACAAAATAATGAATACATTAATTTTTTAAGAATTAAAGAATGTCTTGGAAGATTTTCTGAGGTAGAACCATCTCATCAACCTTCTGTGTGGCCCCAATAAAATCACAGAATTGTTCTGTCTCATACTTCTTACCTGTAAAATTAGTTTAATAATAATATCGCTGGTACACTTAATTAGTTGGAAAATGTGAAAGTACTTGATAAGTAAAATCTGAAGAAGTAAATAAGATTGAGAATCAGAATTTGATGATCCAGTCCTAGTTCTTCAACTGTCTGAACCTGAATAGTTATTCTTTTTAGTCGATAGTTTTCTCTATCATAGGCTAAGTTGGTTTAAATAATTTAAAACTCTCTTGGAATTTAAGAATTTTTGACAATTATATGTATTAGTTTTATTTATTAAGGATTGTGATATAGGTTTACATCCAATCTATGAACTTTAATATCCACACAGAATCTAGATACATACAAGAATACTAAATACAATGTGATGTTAAATCCATATTAAATAAGCTATTTAAACATGGGCTTCTACTATATCCCCACCTGGTTTGCAATATCCAAAGAAAACATGTTGCAGTTATTTATAATTTCTATTCCTTTTATATGCCACTAATTTTTAGGAGATGTACCATGATTCTGAGGAAGTATGGATTAGACTAGAGTTCTAAACTTGTAAGAATAAAAGAGCTACCTCCTGTGACTCTCTTTGAGGATAATATTTTTCCAGGAACTATTATTCAAGATAAAAATATCATTGTTAAATTGATATTTTCTTCTATACTATGTGTCATTCTAGACATATTACATACATTTCTGATTGTCCATAAAGAGCTCAATTGTGTTCTTTCCTTAAAATGCATGTGTGTGTGTATGTGTGTGTGTGTGTGTGTGTGTGTGTGTGTGTGTACGTGTGTGTGTAATATTGAAAATTGAGAAGGAAGTACCCAGAGAATATAATTCAGGAAACTGTAATGAAAGGATAGGGGAAAAATCAGATTTTCAGAAGGAAAAATTCCTAGTTATGCCAATAATTACGTGAAAAAAGGTAAGAAGGATTATTGTCAGGAATTGTATCGTGCTTCTAATATTGGAAGGCCATTAAGGATGGAGATTATAACAATCTCCGTTTACATTAAAAAGTGTTGGTAAGACATACAAAAAGGATCACAAGTTTAGATAATAAGCAATAATTCATCATTGTGTTTAGAAACCATAAGAGTAAAGCTTCTGATAATGCTCTGCTGAATTTTATCATGTTTGCAATAGATTGGTAAATATTTTAAATTCACAATTGATAAATCAAATTCACTTACTGAATATTTATTACACAGACAATGGATTAGGTTGTTGAGTGTAAAAATGTCAAATCTATTTTGGTTACTATAATCATTTCAATGATGTAATTACCATGTATCCATAGCTTCTTTATCCATTATAACATAAAAACAAAACAGTAAAAGCAGAACAAAAACACTTGGAAAACAAACAAACCAGAGCCAAAAATCTTTGGGGTAAAGAAAGGTGTTATTCCGGCACCTTCCTCCTAGGAGATAAGATACTAAGATTCTTGACTCATATTTCCCTTTTCTTTCCTCCAAGTTTGCATAGAATTTTCAATCCAATAGAACTGGAGTGGTCTTTTGAAGTGCTCCAAGACTTTTATTCTTTGTTCTCTGCCTGTGCTCTATGATTGCCTCTCTGATTTCCACTGGAGAGGGATTAGTAAACAAGCAGTATCTTTTTCTTTACTTTGACAGAAAGGTTTTAAAATCATAGAATTACAGAAACTTGTATGTGGAAGAGACTAAGATTATACAGTACAAGTCTCAATTGCATTTGCAAATCCTCTCCTACAGTATTTATCATAAACTGTCATCAAACCACTAGTTCTACCCTTTTGTGATATTACGAGTATTTCTTTGATTGAGCCAAAATCAGTCTTTGTTTTCTGTCTAGCTACTTTACATATTTCTGCTGTCCCAAATTTCCCCTCAAAAGCAAAGCAGTCCTCAGTGTGTGTCTGTGTGTGTGTGTGTGTGTGTGTGTGTGTGCGCGTGCATGCAGAGAGAGAGATTTGGGGGCACTAAATTATTCTTTTAAATTTTTTATTAATACAGCAGTTTCTTATTAGTCATCAATTTTACACACATCAGTGTATACATGTCAATCCCAATCTCCCAATTCATTACACCACCACCACCACCCCCCGAACGCTTTCCCCACTTGGTGTCCATACGTTTCTTCTCTACATATGTGTCTCTATTTCTGCCCTGCAAACCGGTTCGTCTGTACCATATTTCTAGGTTCCACATATATGCGTTAGTATACAATATTTGTTTTTCGCTTTCTGACTTACTTCACTTTATATGAGAGTCTCTAAGTCCATCCACGTCTCTAAAAATGACCCAATTTCGTCCCTTTTTATGGCTGAGTAATATTCCATTGTATATAAGTACCACATCATCTTTATCCATTCGTCTGTTGATGGACATTTAGGTTGCTTCCATGACCTGGCTATTATAAATAGTGCTGCAATGAACATTGGGGTGCATGTGTCTTTTCGCATTATGGTTTTCTCTGGGTATATGCCCAGTAGAGGGACTGCTGGGTCTCATGGTAATTCTATTTTTAGTTTTTTAAGGAACCTCCATACTGTTCTCCACAGTGGCTGTATCAATTTACATTCCCACCAACAGTGCAAGGGGTTCCCTTTCCTCCACACCCTCTCCAGCATTTGTTGTTTGTAGATTTTCTGAGGATGCTCATTCTAACTGGTGTGAGGTGACACCTCATTGTACTTTTGATTTGCATTTCTCTAACAATTAGTGATGTTGAGCAGTTTTTCATGTGCTTCTTGGCCATCTATTTGTCTTCTTTGGAGGAATGTCTATTTAGGTCTTCTGCCCATTTATTGATTGGGTTGTTTGCTTTTTTAATATTGAGCTGCATGAGCTGTTTATATATTTTGGAGATTAATCCTTTGTCTGTTGATTCATTTGCAAATATTTTCTCCCATTCTTAGGGTTGTCTTTTTGTGTTGTTCGTAGATTCCTTTGCTATGCAAAAGTTTTTAAGTTTCATTAGGTCCCATTTGTTTATTTTTGTTTTTATTTCCATTACTCTAGGAGGTGGATCAAAAAAGATCTTGCTGTGATTTATGTAAAAGAGTGTTCTTCCTATGGTTTCCTCTAAGAGTTTTATAGTGTCTGGTCTTACATTTAGGTCTGTAATACATTTTGAGTTAATTTTTGTGTATGGTGTTAGGGAGTGTTCTAATTTCATTCTTTTACATGTAGCTGTCCAGTTTTCCCAGCACCACTTATTGAAGAGACTGTCTTTTCTCCATTGTATATCCTTGCCTCCTTTGTCATAGATTAGTTGCTCATAGGTGCATGAGTTTATCTCTGGGCTTTCTATCTTGTTCCATTGACCTATATTTCTGTTTTTATGCCAGTACCATATTGTATTGATTACTGTAGCTTTGTAGGCTAACCAGAAGTCAGGCAATCTGATTCCTCCAGCTCCATTTTTTCCCCTCAAGACTGCTTTGGCCATTCGGGGTCTTTTGTGTCTCCATACAAATTTTAAGATTTTGTACTAGTTCCATAAAAAAATGTCATTGGTAATTTGATAGGGATTGCATTGAATCTGTAGATTGCTTTGGGTAGTGTAGTCATTTTCACAATATTGATTCTTCCAGTCCAAGAACATGGTATATCTCTCCATTTGTTGGTATTATCTTTAATTTCTTTCATCAGTGTCTTATAGTTTTCCACACACAGGTCTTTTGTCTCGCTAGGTAGGTTCATTCTTAGGTATTTTATTCTTTTTGTTGCAATGGTAAATGAGAGTGTTTCCTTAATTTCTCTTTCTGATTTTTCATCATTAGTGTATAGGATTGCAAGAGATTTCTGTGCATTAATTTTGTATCCTGCAACTTTATCAAATTCATTGACTAGCTCTAATAGTTTTCTGGTGGAATCTGTAGGATTCTCTATGCATAGTATCATGTCATCTGCAAACAATGACAGTTTTACTTCTTTTTTTCCAATTTGTATTCCTTTTATTTCTTTTTCTTCTCTGATTACTGTGGCTAGGACTTCTAAAACTATGTTCAATAATAGTGGCAAGGGTGGACATCCTTGTCTTGTTCCTGATCTTAGAGGAAATGCTTTCAGTTTTTCATCATTGAGAATGATGTTTACTGTGAGTTTGTCATATATGGCCTTTTTTATATTGAGGTAGGTTCCCTCTATGCTTAGTTTCTGGAGAGTTTTTATCATAATGGGTGTTGAATTTTGTCAAAAGCTTTTTCTCCATCCATTGAGATGATCATATGGTTTTTATTCTTCAGTTTGTTAATATGGTGTATCACATTGATTGATTTGTGTATATTGAAGAATCATTGCACCCCTGGGATAAATCCCACTTGGTCATGTTGTATGATCCTTTTAATGCACCGTTGGATTCTGTTTGCTAGCATTTTGTTGAGGACTTTTGCATCTACATTCATCAGTGATATTGGTCTGTAATTTTCTTTTTTTGTAGTATCTTTGTCTGGTTTTGGTATCTGGGTGATGGTGGCCTCATAGAATGAGTTTGGGAGTGTTCCTTCCTCTGCAATTTTTTGGAAGAGTTTGAGAAGGGTAGGTGTTAACTCTTCTCTAAATGTTAGATAGAATTCACCTGTGAAGCCATCTGGTCCCGGACTTATGTTTGTTGGAAGATTTTTAATCACAGTTTCAATTTCATTATTTGTGATTAGTCTGTTCATATTTTCTATTTCTTCCTGGTTCATTCTTGGAAGGTTATACCTTTCTAAGAATTTGCCCATTTCTTCCATGTTGTCCATTTTATTGGCATAGAGCTGCTTGTAGTAGTCTCTTAGGATGCTTTGTATTTCTGTGGTGTCTGTTGTAACCTCTCCTTTTTCATTTCTAATTCTATTAATTTGAGTCCTCTCCCTCTTTTTCTTGATGAGTCTGGCTAATGATTTATCAATTTTGTTTATCTTCTCAAAGAACCAGCTTTTAGTTTTATTGATCTTTGCTATTGTTTATTTGTTTCTATTTCATTTTTTTCTGCTCTGATCTTTATGATTTCTTTCCTTCTGCTAACTTTGGGTTTTGTTTGTTCTTCTTTCTCTAGTTCCTTTAGGTGTAAGGTTAGATTGTTTATTTGAGATTTTTCTTGTTTTTTGAGGTAGGCTTGTATAGATATAAACTTCCCTCTTAGAACTGCTTTTGCTGCATCCCATAGGTTTTGGATCATTGTGTTTTCATTGTCACTTGTCTCCAAGTCTTTTTTGATTTCCTCTTTGATTTCATCAGTGATCTCTTGGTTATTTAGTAACGTATTGTTTAGCCTCTATGTATTTGCGTTTTTTATGTTTTTTTCCCTGTAATTGATTTCTAATCTCATAGTGTTGCAGTCAGAAAAGATGCTCGATATAACTTCAATTTTCTTAAGTTTACTGAGGCTTGATTTGTGACCCAAGACATGATCTATCCTGGAGAACGTTCCACTTGAGAAGAAAGTGTAATCTGCTGTTTTTGGATGGCATATCCTGTAAATATTAATTAAATCTCTCTGGTGTATTGTATCATTTAAAGCTTGTGTTTCCTTATTAATTTTCTCTTTGGATGTTCTGTCCATTGGTGTAAGTGAGGTGTTAAAGTCCCCCACTATTATTGTGTTACTGTGATTTTCCTCTTTTATAAGTTGTTAGCAGTTGCCTTATGTATTGAGGTGTTCCTATGTTGGGAGCATTATATATTTATAATTGTTATATCTTCTTGGATTGATCCCTTGATCATTATGTAGTGTCCTTCCTTGTGTCTTATAACATTCTTCATTTTAAAGTCTATTTTATCTGACATGAGTATTGCTACTCTAGCTTTCTTTTGATTCCCGTTTGCATGGAATATCTTTTTCCATTCCCTCACTTTCAGTCTGTATGTGTCCCTAGGTCTGAAGTGGGTCTCTTGTAGACAGCATATAGATGGGTCTTGTTTTTGTATCCATTCAGCAAGCCTGTGTCTTTTGGTTAGAGCATTTAATCCACTCACACTTAAGGTAATTATCAATATGTATGTTCCTATGACCATTTTCTTAATTGTTTTGGGTTTGTTTTTGCAGGTCCTTTTCTTCTCTTGTGTTTCCCACTTAGAGAAGTTCCTTTAGCATTTGTTGTAGAGCTGGCTTGGTGGTTTTGAATTATCTTAGCTTTTGCTTGTCTGTAAAGCTTTTGATTTCTCCATCGAATCTGAATGAGATCCTTGCCGGGTAGAGTGATCTTGGATGTAAGTTCTTCCCTTTCATCACTTTAAGTATATCATGCCACTCCCTTCTGGCTTGTAGAGTTTCTGCTGAGAAATCAGCTGTTAAGCTTGTGGGTGTTCCCTTGTATGTTATTTGTCATTTTTCCCTTGCTGCTTTCAATAATTTTTCTT
Source organism: Neophocaena asiaeorientalis asiaeorientalis (assembly GCF_003031525.2). NCBI lineage: Eukaryota > Metazoa > Chordata > Mammalia > Artiodactyla > Phocoenidae > Neophocaena > Neophocaena asiaeorientalis. The sequence goes on from NW_020173758.1 coordinate 8,130,421, forward strand.
TGTCTTTAATTTTTGCCAGTTTGATTACTATGTGTTGGCATGTTTCTCCTTGGGTTTATCCTGTATGGGACTCTCTGTGCTTCCTGGGCTTGGGTGGCTATTTCCTTTCCCATATTAGGGAAGTTTTTGACTATAATCTCTTCAAATAGTTATTGGGTCCTTTGTCTCTCTCTTCTCCTTCTGGGACCCCAAAATGCAAATGTTGTTGCATTTAATGTTGTACCAGATGTCTGTTAGGCTGTCTTCATTTCTTTTCATTCTTTTTTCTTTATTCTGTTCTGCATCAGTGAATTCCACCATTCTGTCTTCCAGTTCACTTATCCATTCTTCTGCCTCAGTTACTCTGCTACTGATTCCTTTGAGTGTAGTTTTCATTTCAGTTATTGTATTGTTCATCTCTGTTTGTTTGTTCTTTAATTCTTCTAGCTCTTTATTAAACATTTCTTGCATCTTCTCGATCTTTGCCTCCCTTCTTTTTCCAAGGTCCTGGATCATCTTCACTATCATTATTCTGAATTCTTTTTCTGGAAGGTTGCCTATCTCCACTTCATTTAGTTGTTTTTCTCGGGTTTTATCTTGTCCCTTCATCTGGTACATAGCCCTCTGCCTTTTTATCTTGTCTATCTTTCTGTGAATGTGGTTTCTGTTCCACAGGGTGCAGGATTGTAGTTCTTCTTGTCTCTGCTGTCTGCACTCTGATGGATGAGGCTATCTAAGAGACTTGAGCAAGTTTCCTGATGGGAGAGACTGGTGGTGGGTAGAGCTGGGTGTTACTCTGCTGGGGCACTAAATTATTTATCCTACATTTTATGTATTAAAATTTTTTTGGTTTTGTATTTTTTATTGAGGTCTATAAGTCATATGAAGTAAAATACACCTATTTAATTAATTAATTAATTAATATTTAAATACACCCATTTTAATGTATCATTTTATGAGTGTTAACAAATACTTATAGCTGTGTAAGCACTACCAAAATGAGGATACAGAAGAGTCCTATTACCCCTGATGTTTCCTAAAGTTCCTTTGTAGTCAGCCATTCCCACTGCTTCCTAGCACTTGATAATGGAGAAGACTCTGTCTTTGATCACACTTTACCCAAGCTCCTTTGAGTCCTTTTCTTGACTAGACCTCATCCTTGGGTTTCCATGTCCATCCTTGCACAGTCCAGTTTTAGCAAAAATCCTCCTAAGTCAGTTTAGAGAAGAGCCTCCCACCTTTGGTAGGTGATCACCCTGGACTGGCTTCAACAAGAATCCTGTTAGGTCAGTTTAACAAGATCTTTCTTTCCCCTTGACGTCTCCTCTTAGTAATTTTCCATCCACTGACCCACCTTCCCAACCTACTCCTTGGTTGTAAATCCCCCTTGTTTTTGTTGTATTTAGAGTTGAGCTTCATCTCTTTCCCCTATTGTAAATGCCTGACACTTATACCTATCACAATGGTCCTGAATAAAATCTTCCTTACCGTTTAAACCAGTGTCAAAATAGTTCTTTCTTTAATATCATGCAGCGATGACTGTTCTGAGCAGATAACTGTTCTGTCCAGATAACTGGACTCTCACAGGTTTTCTTTTTTAAATACTCAGATATATGCTAATTCTTTATACATTTTATGTCCTGTATTCCATGCCATCCTTAACCTGCCTTTTCACTCTACTATATATGGTAAATATATTTCAATAACAATGTTCTTACCACCTTCTTTATTAATTATTTACATAATCTCTAGCAAAATTAATTCATGCATTCTTTCATGATTCCATATACTTATATTTCTTACTTAATTTCATTTTAACCAGTAATATAATTGTTGTCACATGATTGATTCTAATATTAAATTGTAAATTCTTCGAAGACAAAGACTGAACATTTTCAACTTTATATCTCACAGAGCAAAGCTAAAAACATCATAATTATGACTCAGACTGAAAGGGTGGAGTTGAAAACAATCTTCTTTTAACCCTATACTGAAGCCTCATTAGAATGCAATTTTTAAAGAGTGAAGATCACAGGAAAGTCTGTTATTACAGCACTAAAAGAAAGTGGACTTTTTCCAGCATTCCAAATTAGCCTTTATTATTAATCTAGTACAACCTTCATAGAAAAAGGAACTAAGCCTCAGAGAATTGAAGTGTTGTATCCAGGTCAATTCAATGGTTATTGACCCAATCCAAATTGAAATTAACAAAGAATATTGCAAAATGTGTACAAAATTTTGTTTTATGTATATATACATTTTTTTTTAGTGGAGAGTGTTCATACACCCACACATACTAGATCTAAAACCTCAGAACACTTAGAGAACCACTGATCCATATTATTCCAAACATTTTCTAACCTATAGACAAACCATACATTTTTGTTGTTTGCTTGTTTTATTTTGTTTCTCAAATGACCTCATGTTGACCAGTAAGGTCTCTGGATAGAGGCAAAGTAATGTCAAATTTTGTAGTCTTAAATTTAATTTTGTGATGTTTTCCTGTCTGTGAATTACACATTTTTTTCATATTTTTAACTGCTTATTCCAAAGAATTATTTCTTTAATATATGAACTATATGTACCTATATTTATTTTTAATCTGTGAAGGCATAACAGTTTAATAATTTTAAATAGCTGAAAAGCACACTTAAGCCTTAAATGTTACATGTAAGTATCTGATTTTGTCTCTGTGTTCCTCTGGAAGGAAATATGCCTTACTTTGCTTGCACAAGTTCTCAAATTATTCCTGACTCCTACTAATGCAGAAGCATTTGTCTGGCATCTTCTGTGACTGGAATTGCAGCCGGTTATCTATGGCCTGAAGGGCTCAAACTTGCAAACTATCATTCATGTCTTATAATTGTAAAACACTTTGGTCTGGGTAGAAGTATTTATTATGCAACAATGCTCATCAAAGGTCGGTTATAATTATAAATTAAAGAATTGAGACAAGTTTTCCAGATATTTTGACACTTTGAACTGAGTTATCTGAACACTTAAAGTTTGAATTACCTAAGTAGTTATCCAAATTTCTCACTCACTAGCATGAGTACATAGAGAAAAATGGTACTTAAGATAAATCATTTGGGAAGTGTGAAAGGCCTTAGAAATCATCTAGGTCAATACTTCTTAACCATCTGGGAGGTGATGAGTCCCCTTGAGCAAATGAAGAAATGATAACGCTATTATTTAAATTAAGTAAGCATCAAAATTGTTTAATACATGCCACCCAACTAGTTACTTAGGTAAAAACTTAATTTCTCTGAACCTCAAATTCCGTCTCAATAAAATGAGAGCATTGGATTAAATAAAACTTTAGTGTCTCATGCTTTCTGATAATCTATGTTTATAAGTAATATAACATTAACTGACCAAATATCAGAAAATACCTAAAGATATGCTAATGAAGAAAATTTATGAAAAGTATTTAAGACTAGACAATAAATACAATCCCAATTTATTATTTTCAAATCACTCTATTAGACTTTGAGAAAGAGTTCAAAAGTTAACCCTTATATTCAAGGAATTTCCTATATAATAGGCAATGCATTGCATAAATATATAAAAAGAGATATAAAGGTATGAGACTTAAACATATTTAAGAAAAACAATACAAGTAACAAGTAGTCTGTTATTATCTAAATAGGAAGCTAAAATGTTACTGGTGCTAGGATTTTGGATAAAGTTAATCCCGGGCTGAAGAGAAAGTTTAATATAGTAAGAGGTGAAGGACAGGAATAGAACGAATGTTGTATCAAAATATAAACATTTGAATGTAAGCATTGTTAGGGGTGGTCTTAATGGCTCGTCCTAGCATCATGATTCAGTTTTGCTATCCCCCTTAACCTCAGTGACTGCTGCTTAGGTAGAGGAAAATTTGACAGTTAAGTGTGGACCTCAGTGCCTCGTTGAAACTGGATCAATGCAATTCCACTTCCAAATCTTGTGAGTTGCAACTAGGACTCAGACATTTTTATGTGTCTAGTACGGGTGCTGGGCATTGAAGGAGTCTTACCTCCCATTGTTCCAACTTCTCCAAAGTTGCAATATCAGAAATTAGATTTACATTTCTTCATTTGTTCTTCATTTGTTTACTTTTAAACAAATAGGATTAATTTATTATTGGTTCAATTTCTTTAATTATTAATTCAAATTTATGGATTAAAATAGCAAATGATAAAAATGTATTATATTCTTATGGCTAGGCTTTAATAAGAGAATTTTGAAAATTATCTGAGTCTATGCTCCTGGGAGACAGTGATGGTTGAGAAATCCTGCCATCATTTTGCATCCAAGAAATGACATATTTCAAAGAATCATTCTTTCCTGCTTGATTAGGTAAGACCTGCAGATGGTCCCCTGATTTACCTATGACAAGGCCAGATAAAAATCCTTCAATTTCCCATATTTTTGTCTCGTAGCCTAATTGTTTGTCCCTACTTGCCCTCCCTTTGAAATATAAAAATCAAATAAGAGGGGTCCTCTATTACCTAGTCTCTGTGGGAGGGTAGGAATCTAACTTCCATAGGTGCTAAATAACAAAGAGAGATGCTTTAATCACTGAGAAAAATATATACAAAATCAGAAATAACCCAATGGGCTTCACACATCCCATGGATTATCCTCCCTCAACAATGTACCTCAATACTTTTTCACAACCACATCCTATCATTTAACACCCCCCCCACCACCTTTTATTTCAATGGCATTGGGTTCAGACTGTATTCTATTCTATCTCCTCTATTGCAATAGCCTTGAATAAAGTCTTCCTTGCCTGTTTGAAGCAGATACCATACGGACTCAGCCCTTCTTCTTTTGGCTATAATAGATAAATCAAGCCACCCAAATTATAAAGCTAGATTTCCTTATTTCCAATTACATTCAAAGTTAAATATTACTCTGTTAATTATACTCAGCCTTTGGCATAGTTTTTTGGTATATTTTGATATATTTAGTAATATTTATAATATTTACAAGGACAACAAGTGTTATGGAAAACTGGAATTTTTTTAAAACTGATTATTTTACTCTTTAAAGCACAAAGCATTAAAGAGAAAATATTATTTTCTCTTTAAAATGTGTTTTTATTCCTTACTTACTTGACTACTTGTTAATTGTGTTTCTAGGCTCATCACAGTGAAACCTACCCAATATGGGATAGACGTTTCTTGATGCGCATACCCTCCATATATATACTTTGATCATAACACTTTATTCCCTGTATTATGATCATTTTCATTCTTGATTCTTCTTTCCCTCACTTGTTATCAATTGTCAAATCCTCCTCTATAGCTTCCACTCTGGGTTAAATGCTCTCATCATGTCCTGTATACTGTCATCACATAGGTTGGAGCAGGTTATCCCCACACAGGGACAGGCACATGGTAGAGAGGGACTGAAATGCAGCCTACAATTCACTTATCAAGCTATACTCCATGGTGTTCCACCATGTTCAAGGAAGAAGAGCTGTCTTTTTCTAATTTGCATGAAAATGCCACAGGATACTGATTTTCCTGCTCTATATGCATCATGATAATATTTGTAAAACAGAATTTAAATTTTCTGCTTCCCATTATCCAAATCCTAATAAATTTTAGAGGAGAGTCTATGTGTCTTTTCATATCAGAATCCCAACATTTAGGACAGTGTCTGCAATACAATCTTAAATATATATTGGTTGGATAAATGAATGAATGTAGATCTTTTAAAAATATATATATATATATGTATGTATATTCCTACCTTTTCTCAAACAAACACTGAAATATTTTAACTTTCCTAAGTTTCATCAGTAGAAACAATAATGATTATATTTCATAATACAATAATGCTCTCAGACATATAAAATCTGCTAATGCCTTCCTCTTTTAAAATAATTAATTAATTAGGCTGTGTTGGGTCTTTGTTGCTGTGCATGGGCTTTCTCTAGTTGTGACGAGCAGGGGCTATTCTTTGTTGCAGTGTGTGGGCTTCTCATTGTGGTGGCTTCTCTTGTTGTGGAGCATGGGCTCTAGGAGAATGGGCTTCAGTAGTTGTGGCACGTGGGCTCAGTAGTTGTGGTTTGTGGGATCTAGAGTACAGGCTCAGTAGTTGTGGCACATGGGCTTCGTTGCTCCATGGCATGTGGGATCTTCCCGGAGCAGGGCTTGAACCCATGTTCGCTGCATTGGCAGGTGGATTCTTAACCACTGCGCTACCGTGGAAGTCCCTGCCTTCCTTTAATGGTACCAAATATCTCCAATTTGGGGCATGCAGTGTTGTTTTCATAGTATTTTTCCCTTTTCTCTTGCCGTCACATTGGCATGTCTCATGGACATCAGTGCACCTACTTATTGCAGCTTCAGTCATTTCTCTAATTTACTTCTAATGTGCTGTAGATTTGGATAACAGAAAATAAAACTGTGAGTGATCTAGGACTTAAGGAATTCTGTCTAATAAGGATGAAGTACAAGAGATTTGATGATAGAATAGTGTGATTTTGAGGGTCATAAGTGAGTTGTCTTAAAGATTTCTTTTTAAAAATATACAGGCATACCTCATCTTATTGTGCTTCCCATTATTGTGCTTCTTAGATATTGCATTTTTTATAAAGTGAAGGTTTGTGGCAACCCTGTTTCGAGCAGATCTATCAGCATCATTTTTTTTTCCAACAGCATTTGCTCATTTCATATCTCTGTCACATTTTGGTAATTCTTGTAATATTTCAAACTTTTTCATTATTTATAATTGTTATGGTGATCTGTGATCAGTGATCTTTGATATTACTACTATAACTCACTGAAGACTCAGATGATGGTTAGCAATAAGTAATTTTTTTTCTAGCAATAATTTTTAATTAAAGTATGTACATTGCTTTTTCTTACATAATGCTATTGCACACTTAATAGACTACAGTATAGTGTAAACATAACTTTTATATGCACTGGGAAACCAAAGAAAATTGTGTGACTTGCTTTATTGCAACATTCACTTTATTGAAGTGGTATGGAACCAAACCGGCAAAATCTCCAAGGTATGCCTGTTATGTCTTAGTTCTGGCCTTTCCTTGTCTTCTTTGTCCTCCTCATCCCATCCTCATCCTCTTTTTCCCTCTTATGGTTCGTACCCTTATGGTTGTTGAAAAGCTGAGTTGAAGATATGTGAATATTTGAGGCTTTATGTCTATTTTGGTTGTGGAATAAAATGTGTTTCATTAATTATCCTCAATACCAAATAAGGCCACTTTCCAATTATCCTTAACCAATATAAAACCATAAAAGTGTTCCAACAGAAAGCAAGTCTGGTTTATCTATTTCAGTGATACAACAGCTATCTGGCCCTGAATTTATATTCCTATCATCTATTTTATGTGTTCTCAGATGCAGTGCATTCAAATAAATTTAAATTCTCCCTGACAATGCAGGTGACTCCGTATGACTCTATCTATATTTCTGAGAGGGTTTTTCAATCTTCACTGCGTTTATATTACCTTCAGGGTGTCTTTTTATTGATATATACATGTACAGTATTACAAATGGGATTGCTCTTTCCTAATCCTTTGAAAGTTGTAGCCAATGAATATACATAATAACAAAATTGCGGGCATGGCTACATCTTACTGAAACACACATCTTTCAAATAAATGACACTGCTATATATGGTTGTTGTGAGTTATAGTCTACCCAAAGAGTCATCATTGAAATGTTTGCTCAGAGCTTATATCTGTTGAAGAATGAATTTCTGAAATTAGTTTTACTTGTCTCTTTAAGAAGTAGTAGAATTGTCCAGAGAAACAGAAATATTCAGAGTTATAGCTTATGGAATATAGTGTGGTATAGTTGAAAGAATATGCATGGATTATATAATTCTGGGTACATACTCCCAAATTCAACAGTAGCTCTGTGACCTTCAGCAAATCACTTAATCTCTCTGATCTTCAGTTTCTTTATCTTTCAAATTACTCATTTTATTTTATTCACATAGGGACATTTCAGAGTTTCTATGAGAAATAAATGAGATGACCTTTTAAGAACTAACTACATGGTGTGCTCCCAACAATGTTACTTTCCTTCTCTCTCCATTTTTCTTTAAAGGAATCTGTACACTCTGATACTATAGAAACATGATTTGCCAACAAAGTTAGACTGGAGTTTTCTTGGTGGCTGGCTCTAAGGGTGTGTTTAAAAGTAGACTTTAAGGAACTAAGTTATCTATAGCCTGTGTTTCGGAATTCCCTGTTGCATGATTTAACTTAAGGTAACACTAGATAGCTGTTGACTCAGGCTAAAGGAAGCTCTGCCATATTCAATCTGTGGCTCCTAAGTTCCCCCCTGGGATCAATATCCGCTCACAGATGGAAAAGATAAAGTAAATAAATGACAGATTTGAAAGTTTATTAAGCCTGGAAGTGGTAATCATAACTTCTGCCCATTTACCACTGGCCCCACCAAGAAACAAAGGTGGATGGGAAATGTAGTTACAGCCTGGGAAGCCATTGCTAAGCACCAACTCTACTCCACGGAAGGAGAGAATAAATCATTGATCGAAAGCTAGCCCCCTTTGTCTTCTCAGAGAAGCATTGAGAATTGCTCGGGAAAGCCTGTTGTGCCCTATTAAGTGGGAGTAACTGAGTAATGTTATCGAAGGAGCTGCATTCTAGTCTAAGAGGATGAGGATGAACATAACCTTGATCAAGGAGAAGTAATTATTGTTGAAAAGAAAGGATGAGTTTGAGTTTAGATTGATACAAATGGATTAAACTTTTACCTACATTATTCAAGCCTGAAAAAAATTAAAAACCATGTCCAAGTTCTTTAAAAAGAGATTTATAATTACAGTACTAAATGAATGAAGCAAATACATGGATCTATAAATAAATACAACAGCATGAAATATCTATACAGCTCTAGAAGCACCAAACAAACTTACTTTGCAAAACAAAATTGTCAATTAAATGTATAACTTGGCTAATCAAATTTATTTATAAATAGGTGCTTTTGTTGTTTTTGTACTTTGGGTTTACAGTTATGAGACTATATAATTAAAGTAATTGAATTGCCTAAAACAAATGATAATTTGTAAGTATGTTTACAATATATTTAGAATTTTTATTGCTCAAATTTGCTCTGTCAGCAAATAGCAATTCCTTGACCTCAATAAGAGCTAGAATCCATATGGTAATGATTGGCCTTTTAATAATTTTAGCCCTGATCTCTGAGCTTAAACCAGCTCCTTATCCATTTCCTTAGGATATTTTCATTAGGAATTTTACTGGCATTCCCAACTCAACATACAATAACCAGCACAACCAAACCTCAAAGTGTGTGCTAGGCTAGAGTGTACATCTTCTTCAACATTCATTTCTAATATTCCATACATCTTTTATAATATCTCAGGAAACTACCTTTCCCTCTGCACTTACACTGTCCATTGTCTTAGATCAAATTTTCCTTATCAATAAAACCAATTAATGTGTATGTTTTATTTTCTGCTTTCCACTCTTGCCCTCTCCAAATCAGGGTTGTTATCCAAATCATGGTACAGAAATCGGATCCAATTGGATTAATCATTAACCTGGTCATGCCACATTCTGCTCTTTTTTATTAAAGCTATTCAATGATCTCCAGTGTTTATAGGATAAACTTCAATCTTCTAAGCAAGCGAGACAAAGATTTACATTCTAGCCTCTGTTTATCTCTCAAACCTCATCTTTACATAATCACAACAATTATAATAGCTATTTTCTACCAAACGAAACTTCAAGAAGTCTGTAAGTATTTGAAATTGTGAACTTGCTGTGAAAATGTTACACAATCTTTTATGGAAGAAATATTTTGGAGTATAATTATATATATATATATAAGGAAAAATGTGAAGGTGATATTTGTTTAGGAATGTATATCACACAGGCAATAAAATAGTGAAATGAAAGAATAGAACCTTGTTAAGATTATGTATGTAACCTGATTTTATTTCCATTTTGAACAGAGAGTATAAAAAAAGAGTTAAAAACATAATTAAGCAAATTTGATGTACAAAATTGTGGGAAAGAGTTCAGAACATGCCACTCCAAAATATGCCACTTTGGCATATTTGTTATTTTCAGCTAAAGGCACTTGAAAAATAGCAGATACAGAAAGGTGCTTTCTGGCCTCCCTTTTCTTCCTAAAAATATGTCATAAAATTTCCCATGAAAAAGGTGGCTTACCTTTAGCAGAAAGAGAAGAAACGTTCTTATCACAAGACTGGGAGTGGATGCTGAAATGGATTTGTACTAAAATAATCCTTATCTTCCATTAGATTCCACCATATATTTCCTAGTCCCTGTCTCAAAATTTACTGCCCCTAGTGCAAGCCCCTAGGTATTGTCACATCCCCACAATTTATCACTTTGAGCTCTTGAGCCTAATAGCTTCTTCAAGTCTTCATTTTCCTTTAGAAGGCTCCTTTGTGCATATAAAAATGTTAAACAAAATTTGTATGCTTTCCTTCTGTTAATCTGTCTTATGTCAGTTTAATTCTTGGGCCCAGCACAGAACCTAGGAGGGTAGAAGGCAGATTTTTCTGCCTTACTGGGCATATCAATGAACAGCGTTAAGAAATGCAAACTCTGAAACTCAGGAATAAACGACTGCATGGCTGCATTAATTTACATGATGCCTTTATTTCCAAGACATACGTAGATAATGGCCTCCTGCATAGGTAGGGAAAAGGGACCTTACTCTCTGTGGATCTTCTCCCTGAGATGACCCCATTGCTGCATATAGATGCAAGGAAATGAGGCCAGGTATCGTCACATTTACCTTTAACAGCTGGACAATGAGCTGAGTTTCTTCACCTGTCACTAGTCATATACATCTAAGTTTGTGACCCTGAATCTCTGTGTACACAACTTTAATTTTAAAAAATGGATTAAAAATTATTGGCAAGATTGATGTGCAAATCCAGTAAAATAATACATTGGCAATATAACATAATATATATGAAATTTTTGATGCTTTAAAGCATGATACTAGTTAGCATTATCCATATGACCAAGCTATTATTCTTATCACAAAATTATTTAACCATCTCCTTAAATAAAGAACTATAAGGCATAATATGTTTTTGATATTATGGAGAAATTAAAAATAATATTCCTGTGATTCTTTCCTCACCATGGAATGGTAGCCATTTAACTGCTATAGTAGAGACAGTAGTGTAAAAGTAGGTTTAAGTGCTTTCTTTGAATGTACTAGTGTTGCTAACATTTCCAAAATATATCCAGATATCATTTTGCCACATATAGATTATATATTTTAAGAGAGAAAGAAGAGTGAAACCAATATTTGGCTAATAGATTACAAGTATAATTTCAATAGAAGATTAAAAAGTGGAAAACTTCGAGTATCTATAACAATGGATAGATTGTTATGGTTTGACTTGAAAATTATTGAATCAATTTACAATCCAGACAATATTTCCAAGGACAGAAGACATCTGTAGGGAATATAGGGAAAATCTGCAATAAATTATGCTTGTACTAGAGATTTAATTAGAAAATTTTATCTAAAATCTATTGGAGTTTTGCCAGTTAGTCATTAAGCTTTATCCTTCTTGGAAGCCATCCTAAAACATAATGCTCTGATCCCCTGCAAGATACAGAGTGACATTCTGAATGTAGAATATTAGAGTGAACATCAGGATTTCAAGCACATTTTTCAGGTTTTAAGAACTTTGTAAATTTCTCTGAATAGTTAGCAAATTGATGTCAAAACCAGTCTTCTTTAGTCCCTTTTTTAGTACAACCCACTCCCAATTTATCATCCTATTCCTAGCAAAAGTATCATTCTACATTGCTAAAACAGATCTCATCTATGCTTTACATGGAACTCTTCATATGATCCCTGGTACAGGATGAACTCAAGACAGTGAATGTTGTGTCCAAGTCATGCCACTATCTATTGCCTATTTAATAAAAGAGGAATCTTTTTTTAGGTGTCTTGCAAGAATTTTATATCCCCACTCTAGAACTATTACGTTAGAATACCTCAGGTTGCCCAAGACTCTTCAGTTTCAAAAAATTCTCCCTGCCTTTTCAACATTCCCATGGAGATTTAACATTTCTTTCCTATGAGTTTCCAATGCTTTTCATGTATGCAATATCAATTGTATTTTCATTATTTGTTTACATGGCTTTATCTATTTATGCAGTGTCAATTGTATTGCAATTATTTGTTTATACAGCACTTACTGGTTTATGGCTTACCTAGTAGACTGTGAGATATATCACAGTAATATAATACTTATATTAGTATAAGTAATTATACTAATTTATGAATATTTGAAATAGAGCAAACCTAGGTGTGAAACAAAGTGTGCTTGTTGAAAGACAGAATGGACCTAATACAAACATGGATGTGTAAAGAATGACTGGAAAAAAAAGAGATGCGTTTGAGGACCACAACATATAAAATATTGTACAAGTGGTTAAAAGAATAATATATAAATAATATTATAAGCAAAACCCATTACATTGTATTAGAAAATCTATGTTGAGAGAATAATGGGAAATATGCTTGGAATGATGGGCAGCATTAAGTGAGATCAGAAAAAGTTTTGAATGCAAGCTTGAAGAATTTTAACTTTAACCTACACAGTAAGAAACTACTGAGGGGAAAATAATAGATTGAAAACAGTATTTTAGGGAAAAATAGCTAGTGTAGCAAAATATATATAGTGTGATAGTGTGGGATAAGTTGGACACTGAAGAAAACTTAGAAACCACCATAATAAAAATTACTCTTATCATCTTGTATCATCTTATCAAGTGATAGACCATTCAGAAAACAGCTACAAAATTATATTATGATCTCATATATATGCCATAAGAGCACTTTAAACAAAATACTATCAACTTTTAAAGGGTTAAAAGAAGAGAAATTGCTATCAATTTGTAAGCTTAAAGAAACTTCTTGCAAGGGATCTTGAAGGGTTGAAAATATTTTTAATTAATATTAGAATAATGTTTCATCATTTGACTTATGCATAGTAATTATGAAAACATTGGAAAATTCAAAAAAAGTGTTTTCCATAGGAAGCAAGAAAAATAATCACCCATACTCTTGTGAAATTGACTAGGGAGATAAGGTCTTTATTTACTTAGGTCCTGTTGATAAATTTGAACATTATGTAACTGTATTTTCAGCAAGAATGTGAGTACTATCAGAAGGGGGAAGGGACTATCTCTTTTGTTTATATCCCAAGAGTTGTAAAACAGATGGCTAAATGTATGAAAGAAGTTACAGTTCATGAAGAGACTAAAGATGTAAATTAAAAAGAATGTGAACAAATGAAATAACAAGGTCCTAGAGGAGATGGGAACAGAGATTAGCAGAGTAAAAGAATGAGCTTTAATAAGTAGAAGGAATTTTTCCTTCTTTTATATGAAAGGAAGAGAGGCATTTTTAATAGTATTGAGTGTGCTTTATTGAAATGAGTGGATAAGTAATCAAATGACAACAAAATAAATGATAGACCAGTAGAAAAAGAGTTAAGAAGCAGGAGTACTTCTTTGAAAGTATTTTGGAAATGGAGATAATATACTGATTTTAAATGTTGGACATGGAACAGATTCAGATGAGTGCTGGCTCTCATGTGTTGTTCCCCTGTAACTGACTAAATTGGGACGAATCTAAAGTTGAGGTTAAAGAGGTAAGAGGCCAAGAGATTAACGGTATAGCGTCATTTATCAAGTTATATAAGTTAGAAATGTCTGTAGGCAACTATCCTTTTAACCTATTTTGGTGAACAGAGTATTTTATCAGACCTGAAAATTACCTTAAATATCACTTAGTCTGCCATATATACAAATTGAATTAGCTTCCTGCTCATAAGATTTTCCCAGAGGCCAACCTGTGCAAACTTCCTGTCCAAGTGGGCATAACTGATTGATCTAGGGCCAGAGATCCTTGACTCAAGAAAGGCAGGACAACCTCTTGAGAACTTGTCTTTAATGATGGAACATAAGGATTCAGTAACTTATAGACCTGAAAAAGTTAATGATAGTACTTGAGGAGGATGTGTATGAACACTGACTGATAAAGCCAGTGGATGTTTGTTATTTGCAGCCAAAAGAGCTGTAACTAGTAATCATTTATGTCTGAAGCTATCTAAGAATAAAATATGAAGAGATTTGCCCAATTCCATAAATTGCCTGGGTGACAAAGCTACAAATTTATAATGTTAAAATGGCCATTAGAAATTATTATAAATCATTTTACATAAGCGAATTTTGGAAAAGACTAACAATAAGTATCAACTGGATTAGATCTGCTTTTTAGATTATTGCCATTTTGTGAAACCTTAAATAATTCATCCAGATTTGGTCTCTCCTTTGAGATCCATAACCCAGCTGGAATACTTAATATTCATTGAACCAGAATACCCATAAAAATATGTAATCAATATTGCTAATAAAATTTATATATTATCATTTATTTTACCAATGGAATTGATATGTCAATAATCAGATGGAAACAGAATGTATGTAAAAGTTTATATAGAGGAGAACTAGCATTTATTAAGGGTTTATGAATGCCAGGTTGCCTACTACGTTTTAACAGTAACTGACTAAGCCTCTGTGTTTTCTTTTGCGCATTACTCAGAAGGATTCTGGAAATGTATTTATCATCATTTAAAAGAAGTCATTTAGTAGCTTTAGTGTGACAAATATCACTCATTGACAACAATGTTTATTTTTAAGTTGAGCTATATGTTGGTTACTTTTTAAATAATGCATCTCTTAAAAAATATCTATATTTGAGGCAGTTATGTGTATATATGTATATTTATCAGCCTTTCTATTTATCTAAGTATAATACATAACATGAGCTTGTGTTATGATGAGAAAAGTAGAAATAAAATCTAGTTTTGAAGCTTTAAGCATGGAAACTGTATCATACTGTCCAGTGGACTGTTGACACGCAGCTTGCTGGTTGGCACAAGGATAGTTATGGATCTGTTGGAGCAGAAGCTCCTTCAGATGAACCCATTGAGCTGAATTTTCAACTGTAAAGGTGTTTAGGCTGTTTCATATAGAGTACAGGGTATCAGTGAAAGATTTGCATCTGTAAGGATTATCTAGGAGTCAGAATTCTGAGTACATAAAATGGGTACTAAATGAAACTTTGAGACATAGCGAGCTGTTAACTAACAGGCTGAAGACAAAAAATAAAAATCCAAAACCTGAAGGACAATTAGATGAAGAAATGTCAGTTAGTTCAGAGGTAATATGTAAGATTTGCTCTTTGAGGAAGTGGACAACTGCTTCTGTACCCGAAGTACAGCCTAGCAACTGAAAATCACTCAAGTAAGACAACCAGAGTTTGAATTATGTTTCCTGGGTAACCTAATTAATTTTCAAGTCATGCCTCAGGGGATTGTTGTGAGGATTAAAGGAAATAATATGTGAAAATTTGTTGGCATATTAAATATTTTAAAATACTAACTATTGTTATTATAATTGTTGTCATTGTTATTATTATTAGCTGCCTCATCTTGTTTTCAATAAGACAACTCTTAGTGGAGCATGTATAAAGGATGTGACTTTCCATTAAAATCCTCAGTAAAATAATTAACAATGGTATTTCTACGTATTTTTTTCACACACTTAGTATTCCTCATGAGGAAATGGAAAGAGCGGTGGACTAGAAAACTGAATAAAAGCTCTTCAAATAAACAAAATAGTGAATTGTTTTTCAAAGATCTCAACTAGATTCTTCCTGTCCATAACACTTAAACCACAGCCTTTAATTGAATGATGACATACGGCTGGTGGTAGCTCAATAACAAAAGCATTGAAATACATGCCTTATTAAGACAGTCTTTATCCTAAGAACCTCATTTATTATAATTCATCTAAAAACCTCTGCAAAAATAAATTATTAAATTTTCTATAAATAAAGAGCATTTTTGTCACACTATACTCTGAAATTCTTGAGACAATATTTCATAGACTACTTTTTTTTCTGTATGATGATGGAGATCAACACCAGAAAACAAAGGAGCATGGGGGACAAACGCATTTTTAAAAGTAATGTGGATGAAATGACCAGATGGGTATAACTATAAGGCATTGCATTCTTCCTACATAAAATGACCTTCGATTGAAACGAATGGTACAGTCCTTGAATTCGTTAGCACTAATAAAACCAGCACTAAATAATACTAAATTTGACACTGTTTGGCTGTATTTTTTTGGGATAGCCCCTTTAAGCTTTCTTTTTCTTTTTCTTGTCTTGTTGTTTTGATGATTCTCAACCACAACTCTCATTTCCGTTTCTAGTCTACTAATACTAATGCACAATTACATTAATTGTTCCAGTTTACATGTATTGATGTCCTTTATAAATAATGTGTTGAACCAAAGGAGAAACTCTAATAGTGGGAATATTGATTTCTATGAAGAACCTTTAGGATGTGAGGTTGTTCTTATTAGCACCCCTCAACTTACTGCATTTTGGTAGCTGTTGATAGTTTCATCTCCTTAGCATTGTTCTTATCTACCATTTTGGAGTAGATTATAGACCCTTCTCAGATGGCCAGAGATGCCATAGCCATTGCTTTAAGATGTTGTTTATTTTATTTGTATCATACACTCTAAGAATTTAGTATGTCCTAATGTTTATCAACCAATTTGTCATCTATAATTTGTATTAAAGTGTTCAGTGTTCATGGTCTCCTCATTTTTCCTTATGTAATGAAAATAGTCAATTATGAAATTTGTGAATTTTTTATACAGTACAAAGTTTGGGAAAAGCTATTTCAAATTGTTTGGTGGGAAAAAAGAATTAAGAGGAGCTTTTATTCATTGGTAAAAGATATGAGTAAGAAATAGCAAATAATGCATAAAAACATATTTGATAAGCTAACCACAGATACTGAGCTCCTAGTTTGCTTTGTTTTTTAGAATGCTGGTTAGTTGGAAAATAAAATGAGACCTGAACCAATAAGATGAAGTAATATGGTACTGGTATAGGAGTATAATTTTGCCTATTTAAATAGAAATGAGTTATTATTAGAGCCAGGAAAATGCAAGGGCACTGCTACTACTGAAGTTACCATTAGCCTTATCTGTATCTTTAGAAATATAATTAACATAAGGGTGCAGAAGAAAATAGATGTGATTTAATAAACCATTATCAACATTCTAAACAAGCTTAACCTCCTTATCTCAGTACTTCTAATCCCCAGTGCTGTTCCAGAAGAGATGATACAATTTGATATATTGCGGTTACAGTTGTAAAATAATTTTAAGAAAAAATGTCATAGATTAAGTCTGTAAATCTAAGATCAATGATCTCTATATCATGCATGCCATTGGGAAGTCAAGTCTCCTGGGATTCACATTTACCCAGTTCTTCTCTTTTAGACAGTTTCATTTGTCCCCTTTTGAGTCCAAGACCATCCTTGGGAACCCACATGTCTCTATTTTTCAGTAAACTTTACTTAACCTGCAGTGAATTGAGATGGGTTGGCATTCCCATACAATAACATTGTTGCCCTTCTCTGTATCCATATCACAGCAGAAAATAATTAATACACACAAAATGGGTAAGTTGAGGAGAGTATACTGAAAGGATTATCCGTATATGGGCTAGTTATAGTAAAACCAAGAAAGAGAGTGCAATATGAGCTCTAGTAAGCAGAGAAAAAGGGCCACAGTTATACTCATGCCAAAAGTGGAAATGGAAGGTTGAGGTTATCAGAACCTGAAAATAGGAATTCTTGTGGAGAGGGGGGTCCTAAATGGAAAGAAGACCTTGGGATGAATAATGAAGTCAGCCCAGGGGACCCCAGAAGAAAAGATGGTAGACCTAAAGGAAAAGCTCAGAAAAAGGAAAGAGGAAGCAATCGCCATACTGGTTTAAACAAAAATTTCTCAGACCAGCGCTAAACATCAGATTTTTCTTAAATGATGAATTATGTATCAATTATTAAAAACTTATGATATTCAAAGACACTAATAAAAAGGAATAAGCAATCCATAGATTCGGAGAAAACATTTTTCAGTGTTTATATTTGACAGTTTGCATCCCAAATACGTAGACTTCTTAAATCTCAATAACAAGGTAAATCATTCATTAAAAAATGGGCAAAATATTTAAACAGACACTTGACAAAAGAAGATGGCTGATAAGTGCATGAAAAGATGATCAACAGCATAAGTTTGTAGGGAAATGAAATTAAAACTGCAATGAGATACTGTTACACATTTGCAATACCAAGTACTGGTGAGGATGTGAGACATTTGAAACTGATAGGAATGCAAAATGGTATAACTATTTAGGAAAATAATTTGGTAGTTCCTTATAAGATTAAAATTTATTATATGATCCAAGAGACATTTACTATATACATTACTATATTTACCTAAGAGAAATAAAACATGTCACACAATGCCTTTGCATAAGTATTTATAGCAGTGCTATTCATGAACACCTCAAACTGGAAACAGTTAAGATGTTCATCAAGTGAATGGATAAACAGATTGTGACATATCTACACAATAGAATACAACCCAGCAATAAAAAAGAGCAAATCATACACAGAAAAGCACTGATGAATCTCTGAAATGTACTGAACAAAAGA
The DNA here is from genome assembly GCF_003031525.2 of Neophocaena asiaeorientalis asiaeorientalis. Lineage (NCBI taxonomy): Eukaryota > Metazoa > Chordata > Mammalia > Artiodactyla > Phocoenidae > Neophocaena > Neophocaena asiaeorientalis. The sequence goes on from NW_020173758.1 coordinate 8,149,012, forward strand.
AACCCAAATCAAAAGAGTCCTGTGACTGTGAAAATATGTATACAAAATCTATTTTACCCTCCTCCTACTAAAAGGTGTGGTCTAATTCCAGCTAACAGCCAGCATTAACCACCAGGCCTGTGAATGAGAGAATGTTCTGCCATATCTACTTTTGTAGAAGAAAAATTTATGTCGCTGCCACCACTGTGCTAGATGTTCTCTGGTTTTGGCCAAGTCGTACCTTCTCCTTTATGCTACTGTATATTTTTTCCGCATTGGCTTTTAGTCACCAATGTTAGAGTGACCAGCCTTCCTGGTTTTCCTTGATGTGTGGTTTTCAGTGCTAAAACCATCAAAGTTCTAGGCAGGCTGGGATATCTGGTCACCCTAATACACTTAAACTGGAAATTTACCATTCATAGTCCTGGTTCTGAATGACCTGTCTGAGGTCATTCCACAAATTGTACATGATTATACTTAATTTCTTATTCCTGATTAGTGATGGTAGGACTCCTTTTCCAATTTATATTTTTTACACATGGTTTATAGTTGATGTTGATTTCCTTTTCTAAGCCACTGTCTTGCCACCCATCCTTACTCCTTACCAATTCTGACTCAGGGAAATATCACTTCCTGATCAAAGTGAATATGAGGCCCTTCAACCTGGTACCACTGTAGTAGGTATTACTCCTCCCTTGAGTGAGAACTGAGTCACTTCAGACTCTGGTTCCATTCAACTACTTTTGTGTCAGCTCCTGCTTTCACAAATACCAATATTCCACCAAAGCTCTACAATTTGGTCCTGCTCTACATTTCCAACTATCTCCACCTCCTCAGTAACTCTTAGATCTGCTTGACAATTCCATGACTGTTTTCACCTGGGTCTCATTTTCCCACCGCTTTGCTTGTAGAGTGCTTTAAAAGTATTCAAACAAAATTACCCTTGTTCTTTCTATTCCAGTATGCCTCACAAAAGCATGATTCTCTGGACTCTCCTGGGCATTTCAGAGCCTCTTTGGGGACTCTTAAATGCAGCTACTTTCCTTTAAATAGCTCTATTTGTTGTTGCTGATGCTGTTAAATGCCACATGGTTTGCTGGCTAAAAGGTGTCTGTCTTGTCCTTTGCAAAACACCCATTGCAGAAACGTCTTCCATTTTAGGTTATTATACCACTTCAAATCAATAGTAAACTGAATGTCAACATAAAAATGACACCTTTCAGAATATTTTCTGGATTTAAAAAGCTATTTTAATAGCAAAGTCAATGTATAAAGCAGGCTATCATAAAAATTATAAACACAATTCAGTATCAACATTTATTGAATATTTATCATGTGGCAGACATAGTTTTATATATGTATACACACACATAAATGTATATGTATACATGCATATATATACATGCATTATCTGTTACAGATTTCAGATTTTAGCATCACCTTATGAGAAAGTACTAGTAATGTCTCCATTTTTTAGCTGAGGTAAATAAAGCATGAAGATAGATTGAGAAGAAAGAACATGGAGTTTGAGTTTACATTCTAATTCCATTACCAACCTATTAAATATACCTATTATAAATTTGATCTCTTTGAATAAGATTTCGCTTTTCCATCCTTTCAGAACTTAATTTAGTCAAAATCTATGCCAGTTTCTTTAATCAAAGTCCACATTTGTGTAAATTTGCCAGGAGGCAGAGGAGTACAATATTAAAAATATTCTACAGCAGATATTTTAGAGTGAGCTGATTTTAAATTCTGGTTCTTTCACTAACCAGCTGTGAAACATCAGGGAAATTATTTAACATTTGAAGGGATCAGAGTGGCCTCATCAGTAAAACAGAATTGACTTGAGGAATTTTTGTGAGGATTAAGTAAATAATTATATTTAATACATATATTTTATATGCACACATGTATATATATATATTTATATGTGCATGTGTCTCACAATATTATTCTAAACTTCAGTCCAACCTGTAAGAATAGAAGGATTTTAATAATAAGCTGCATGCAGTTTGGTCAATTGATGGTACACCATTGATTTCTTTCGAATTATTAACAAAATTTAATTGTATTCCTCCAAAGGAAGACTCATAGAATTACACTGAATTATTTTAAATTTTAGAAAACATTTATTGAATATATCATTTTAAGTTTTAATTTGAAATTTTATTAACTTTATTATGTGAAAGAAACAGTATGAGACATTATAATTATATAAATGATTCAGACATAATCTCTAAAATTCTATAAACTTATATAGTAGAACTTTTCTTATGGCTTTATTTTTATAAGATATAACCTTAAAATCACTACCTAAAAAATTGAAATACAGAAATTCAGTAGTTTTCACAAATTCATACAATGATTAAAAGGTAAAAACCTGACTTCAAATTCATACAACACTTCTTCCCAGCCCATGCACAAGTAACTCAGTCTAATTTTGATTTGTATGTTATAAATATAGCATTTTATAATATCCATATTTAAAATGAAAATACTGAATCTCAATTGTATTGACACCACCCAAGGTCATAGGATTTCTCCTCTGTTTTCTTACTTGAACAAATAAATGATAGCCTGAAATAAAAGGACTTTTTTTGTTAAAGAAATTTAGGAAACATTTTAGAGTCTATTTGTTGACTCCAATTTAATCCTGTAAGGGTGGTTCAATGTGTTAAATCTAAGGGACATCCCTTTACTTCTGAAGGCTGAGTCAAGAGCTGGACTGGGAGACATGTTTAGAATCTTGAACTTGGAATCTGCTCGCAAGGAGGAGGTTAGTTTCCTCTGACCTAAATGTCTTGCACTTTGCCAGTCCAAACAGAAGCTTATCTTTGGGAAACACCAAAATATAACATTAAACTAACTTTATAGCTCTACCTCAGGAATCATGAATGCACTGTTTACTGGTATATTTAAATTACTGTATTAAAAATAAATTTAGTTAGAAATACATTTATTTTATAATTTCCCTTAATGTCTAAGATCACTGATAATGAAGTTTTAACCATGAGGCTAGAGAGCATCATATGTTACCAGAGAATTTATTGGAACTTCAAAAAGTAAAAATTGCTAATATTATTATAAAGATTTTTAAAATTCTTACTTTTGTTTCCTCATTGTCTATTTCTCTCATTCTAAAAGTTAGTCACCTTTTAATCTGTGGGATCATTTAAGCTTGCAGAACTAATTTAATCATGGTCTACAATCTATAGGACATATGTAGACCTAACTGTAATCCTGAAATCAAAATGTTATGTGATTCCAATCATAGGAATGTGAAGATACTTTGCTATGTTGCAAATTGGAAAAGAAGGAATAACATTCACAACTAGGTGTATAAAGAAGTCGATTTCCAAATGATGCTGTCTTGAAAAATTAAATCTCAAAATGTTTCACTTGTAAAAGAAGAATGCATTTCAATGTGTTGCCTTTTTCTATTAATAATAATGAGAAAGAAAATTAAGGTTTATTTAGGATATAATTTCAACTTTAAAAGATTGAGACAGAGAAGACTTTTATTTGTATAATAAAGTTGGTATGAACTCATTTAGATACACCGTAGAGGATAAAGGTTAAGTTATTTCAGCAAAGGTCATTGTAATATCTGAAATCCTTAAAAAAAGTGTGTTGGAATTTATTAAGCTCTTGAGAATGGTGTTTTATATTCTGACTTAAAGCAACTAAAAAGATGTGGTTGTGACAGTACAGAATATGTTTTCAAACCGGACAGTAGTCTAGGGAATGAGAACATTTGATTGGCTAAGAGACCCAACCTAAGGGAAATTAAGTTGGTTTTTGACAGGTATTTCAATTAATTAATTAATAGCTCATATAATAAAGGACTCTAAACTTTATGTATAATAAAGGACTCTAGACTTTATGTATTTATAAGATCAGTCACAAAACTATATTAACACTATCTTTACAATATATTTGATTTTCTTGTTTTGATCCTATTCACTTCAACTAAATTCTTCTGAAATATTCTGTTGTGCCAGAAAGGCATATGAGGAATATTAAATATTTAAGATAGGTGAGTAAATTTATTAAAGAATATATACTTTGTCACATCAATACACAATGCTTCAACTATTTTGTTATATTAAGAGCTGACTTTCTTACAGTCAGGAATAATCCAATTTCAACTGTGTTTTTTCCATTCCAGTGCTCACACAGTTCTTTTCTTGAGGAAGTGGTAAAGTAACATTGTCTGCTAGTTCTCTCCCACAGTAAAATCACAGAAAGATTGGTGTCATTTGGGGGAGAATTGTATACTCATTTTCATATTTCTTTTTTGCCCTACCTCTGGTGGATCATTGTCTTGCCAATCACCACTAAAAGGCAAAAAATAAATAAATAAATAAATAGGGAATTACAGCTAAGAGCCAGCAGGGGGCACTAATAATCAACTGGAACAGGGATCAAATAACCAACAGGTGCAGCAAGAGGTCTCTCCTCAGTTCTCCATTCACAGTCTATGTGTTGGTGATTACAAACAAGCATTATAGTTCTTAGGAAAAAGCAGAATCCAAGAAAGACGAATATGAAGGTTCCCTAAATGTCATCCTTCCTAAACTCAAGTTGGGAGACACAACTGTAGCCTAGGAGCATATAAAAGGTTATAAAAGGAAGGCTAAAAACAAGAACTCTATAACAGATGAAGCTATGAATGGACCATGTAGTAGTAAAAATACTAATTATACCATGTCTTACAAAGTTTGTTCCAATTAATATATAGAGTTGCTCAATTTTCTTTTTTGTAATCATTTTTTTAAATAATTATTTTTTCCTAAATCAGATGTTATTAAGGAATAATTTACATAACTTAAAATGCATCATATTTAGATGTACAACTAAGTTTTGACAAATGTATACAGTTAAGAACCCATAATACAATCAAGATAAAACAGTTCCATCACATTAAAAAGATTCTTTCTGCTACTTTGTAGTGAATTTCTTTTCCCCACTCTTAGCCCTTGTTAACCACTGATCTGGTTTCCCTTCCGTTAGTTTTGCATTAAGCAGTATGTCTTTTTCTCTCGGGCTTCAATCACATAGCATAATGCTATTGATATTCATCTATATTGTTGCGTGAATCAGTAATTCAATACTTTCATTGCTGAATAGTATTCCACTGTATGCATATGCCACAGTTTATCTGTTCACTGCTTGACAGACATCTGAGTTGTTTCCAGTTTTGAGTTATTATAAACAAAACTTCTATAAATATTCAGGAACAGGTATTCATGTGGGTACATGTTTTCATTTCGCTTCAGTAAATACCTGGAGTGGGACAGGTGAATTTGCAAGTGTACAAGTGAACATTTAACCTTATAAGAAACTGCAAGATTGTCTTCCAAAGTAGCTCTGCCACTTTTACATTCCAACCAGCAGTAAATACCAGTTCCAGTTGCTTGTTTGGGTTTACTGTTTTAATTTAAGCCATCCTAGTAGGTCTGTGATGGTATCCCATTGTGGTTTTGATGTGCATTATCTTAATAACAATGCTAAATATTTCTAATGTGCATATTTGCCTTTTGTATTTATTCTTGGATGAAGTGTCTGTGCAAATATTTTTCCACTTTATTATGGCTTCTTGTCTTTTTATTATTGAGTTTCAAGATTCTTTATATATTCTGGCTGCAAGAACTTTATCAGATATATGCTTTGCAAATATCTTTTCCCAGTCTGTGGCTTGTTTGTTAACTTTCTTTAGAGCATCTTTTGCATAACATATATTTTATTATGATGATGAAATCCAAATTATCATTTTTTTCTTTTCAGACACATTCTGTTTCTTATACTGAAAATGTTTGCCTAACCCAGAATCACAAAGATTTTTCTCCTGTTTTCTCCAAGGAGATTTATATTTGTAGATTTTTACATTTAGGGTGACTTTCAAGTTACTTTGTATGTTTGCATATGGTGCCAGGTATGTGTTGAGGTGTTTTTCATTGTTTTGTATAAAACACCTAATTGTTCCAGTACCATTTGTTGAAAGCACTATTATTTTTCCATTGAACTACCTTCACAACTTAGTTGGGAATTAATCAATCATATATAAATGGAAACACACAGTATGGACCCTTTCTGCCTGGCTTTTTATCAATTTAGCATAATTTCATTAATAGTCATGCTATTACATAAATCAATATTTCAGTACCTTTATATGGCTGAATAATATTTCATTGTATGAATATGTAATTGCATGGATTGCACCACAATGTACACAAGGGATGGTTCTACTTATCAACTCTCCATTTCAGTTCCATTGATCTATATGTTAATTCTTGTACCGATGCCCCACTAGATTAATTTAACTTTATATTGCACCTTGAGATCTGTAGTGTTAATTCTCCCAATGTGTTCTTCTTTTCCAAAATTGTTTTGGCTGTCTAGATCTTTTGCTTCTCTTTATAAATTTTTGAATCAGCTTGAATCTATAAAAAAGTTGCTGAGATTTTTATTGTTATTATATGTACAGATCCATTTGAAGAGATTTGATATCTTAACAATACTCTCTTCCAATTCTTGAACACAATCTCTCTCCATTTATTTAGAATGTTTTTAATTTCTCTTATAAATATCATAATTTTAGCACATATTGCACATATTTCATTAGATTTATCTTTAAGATTTTATGTTTTTGATACTACTGTAAATGGTATTCTATTTTAACTTGTTTCTAATTACCCATTGCTAGCATGTAACAATACATTTGATTTTAGTATAATGACCTTTTATTCTGCAACATAGCTAAACTCACATATTCATTCTAGTGACATTTGATTAGTTCTTTTGGTTTTCCTATAGACAATTCATGTATTTTCCTCCTTTTCATTCTCTATGCTATATATTGTATTTTTGTCATATTACAATGTCTAGGGTAATAGTGTCATATAAATTATGTCTTTGCCCTATTACGCTGCCATATTACACCTGTTCAGTAAAAGTTGAACAGAAGTGTTGAGCATGTACATTCTTGAAAAGTTCCTGATTTTAGGAAGATGGTATTTCTTTAATCACAAAGAATAATATCAGATGCCAAGACTCACTTTGTCAGTTCAAAGAAGTTCTCTTCTATTCCTAGTTTAACAATTTTTTAAAAAAAATCTGGAAGAGTTAACTTTTGTTGAATGTATTTTTCTGCTTCTATTGAGATAATCATATTGATATCCCCTTAGTCTGTAAACATGGTGAATTACATTAATTGGTTCTTGAACATTGAACCAACTTCAGATTCCTCAGATACATTGCACATGGTTATGAAGTAGTGCCCTTTTTATATATGTCTGTAATTAACTTGCTAGTATTTTGTTAAAGAGTTTTGGTCTATATATTCATGAGAGCTACTGGTCTGCAGCTTTCCATTACCTTTTGTTTTGAGGTATAAAAAGTGTTTTGTTTTTTTTTTACCACTTTAAAAATTGAAGTATGGTTAATTTACAAGGTTGTGTTAGTTTCAGGTGTACAGCAATGTGATTCAGTCATATATATATGTATATATATATATATTCTTTCTCAAATTATTTTCCATTATAGGTTATTCAAGATACTGAGTATAATTCCCTGTGCTTTGCAGTAGGTCCTTGTTGTTTATCTTTTTTATATGTTTATCGTTTAACATATGTGTATATATTAATCCCAAACTTCTAATTTATCACTCCCTCCACCCCCTGCTATACCCTTTGGTAACCATAAGTTTGTTTTCTATGTCTGTGAGTCTATTTCTGTGTTGAAATTATGTTCATTTGTATCATTATTTTTAATTCCACATGTAGGTGATATTATATGCTATTTGTTTTTCTCTGTCTGACTTACTTCACTTAGTATGATCATCTCTAGGTCCATCCATGTTGCTGCAAATGGCATTATTTCATTCTTTTTATGGCTGAGTAATATTCCATTGTATCTATCTACCTATCTATAGATAGATAGATAGATCTCACATCTTCTTTATCAATTCATCTGTTGATGGACATTCAGAATATTTCTATGTATTGACTATTGTAAATTGTGCTGCTGTGAACATTGGGGTGCGCGTATCTTTGTGAATTAGAGTTTTCTCCAGATATATGCCCAGGAGTGGGATTGTAGGATCATATGGTAGCTCTATTTTTAGTTTTTTAAGGAACCTCCATGCTGTTCTCCATACAGACTGCACCAATTTACATTCCCACCAACAATGTAGGAGGTTTCTTTTACTTTTAATAATATTAGATTTTAATATTAAGGTAATGCTGGTCTCATAAGTGGGAAGTGTTTCCTCCTTTGTTATTTACTTGTTTGCTTTTATTAGTTTGATATTTGTAACTCATTTCTATAGATTGATAGATATTGAAATGCCTACCCAACAAACTTACTAAGAGTTTTCATCTGTTTTATCTATGAAAATCTGCCAAGTTGAATAATTTCCCAGTTGTGAATGAGCCCATTCTTCTCTAGGTTGATTGTGAAACTTCTATTATATACTCCCTCCACAAAGTGCTCCCTGATCAACTGTACATCTTTTGTTAACATCTATCAAAAGTATTGGTTTCAGTTCTTTGATATGTTTCCAAGACATAGATTGATAAATATAATCATTAGGTTGAATGAGTTTCTTAGATATTTGCAAATATCACCTGATATTTTTGTATGATTTTTTGGTATCCTTTAAGATATTGACAAGAAGAGATTGATAAATACTACACTTATTACAAAACTTTGTTTCACAGAATTTCTATATCATTCACTTCAGTGTTTTGCCACTATGGATTAGAATTGATATGATATATTCGAATAGCCAAACTTGATTCATTGCAACCAGATTCAAGGACTATCAATTGTATAGTGAAAAACTCCTCCATATTTTCATTCTCCTGATGAGTACTGATGTGCTTGGTGTGAAATTTTCCAGTTTTTCATAAGGCAATTTTTATTCTAGATCACATGCCTTCTTAATGTATAAAACAACTTTTATGCTAAGAAAATAGGATTTCCACAGAAAAGAGCTAAACAAAAACAAATACAGAGAACATTTTAAAATATGTTGACACTGACATAAATCTTCACTCTTAGAAAAGTGGAAATCTAGTTCAATTCTCAAGTTAATATTTTAAGCAAATACAATGGTTATTGATATTTAGGATGGTAACCAAGAATATATCATTATGACTAAAAACAGGAATAAACTTGGCAAAGAACAAAACCTATTACTGTACCTTTAATAATTGAGATATTCTTTTCCATACACTTTACCTCTTTCCATGATTCTAATACCCGAAAGAATTGTGTATAGTGACTTATATTTCATCAGAATAGCAGGTATGCTTACAAAAATCCTAAGAAATAGCAAAGCCCATTCTTGTTCAACAAAGACAATTTACTTTCATAAGATTTACTTGAGATTTATTGTTCAGGAAGTCAACTACACTTACAATGTGCAAAAAGCTGTTCATTAGAACTGACAAATTAGCAGCATGTATTTCTCATAATCATAATATACCTAAAAGTAATAGTCATCTTCCTATGTTCCATCTTGTGGCCAAGATGCACTTAGATCTCTGGCACTCTCAAATCCTCATAAGCAGACTAGTACACTTGTAAAATAAATTATTTGAAGCTATGAACAATAATATGTATTCATATATATTTAATAACAGGCAAAGTCAAGCTTACAAAATAATGAAATATACAATATATGCCTTTGTAGATCATGATACAACATGTAGAGTTCGGAATGAAAATACCACTAGAATTGCAGCAAGTCTAAATTTTGCATTAATTTTATGAATAATGGACAGAATTCTCCATTTGAAATGCCTAAAACTATCAACCAACAGAATATATGAGCTTTCCTCCCATTAATATTATATGGCTTGAGAAGGTGTTCCTCTCTATGCATATTTAAACAATATAACACATTTTAACAATATAACATGCTCAATGCACTATAGTTCTTGAAACAAGTATACTTATTTTCCAAAGGATATGGTGTATAAAATATATACATCATTGTATTACACATATTTTAGAGAGCTCACCACTGAAATTAGTTTGTCTATGATAATATAGATAGTGACAGAGTGACACAGTGCAAATTTGATTCCAGGTTTCTTAACTCCAAGTCTAGCATTTTTACCATTATAGCTCGATTTTGAGAGGAAAATATGTCATGAAAACACTTCCATGAAGCATTTGCAAAATAGAAACAAGCTGAGTATGAAGTTCACCGTGCAATATCAACTCACTTTAGGAATTCTTGTTTGTATATCTAAATGAGTTGCTTAATAGTTAACTGTGGTAGAAATAAAACTTGGATACATTTAAATTCTTCCTCTTAAATGACTTATATACACAAAAGCTCCTGACATGTCTTTAAAACTCTATAGTATATGGGAAAAGAAATTTCAAAATTATGTGACAAGAAAAAAAATCACACCTCAAGCAAATGATTCCTGTAGGTCATTCACCCTATGAGTATGTTTTCAAATAATAGACTTTAAATGCTAGGTGTTTTTTTCCATGTATTATTTAGGACAGATAAAAAGATTCTTACCCAAGCTTCAGGAAGTCTTGTTTTAAAAATAATACATCCACTTTAAATTCTGAATTGAATTCAGAAATGAAACTATGAAGATGTGAATAAATAAGTCTACATGATTCTGCATTATTACAGGGTTATTATATAATTAATGGCTTGGGATGGACTGGAGTACATCTGATCAAGCTTTCTGTGTTTGTGCAATAATGTAGATTTTGTGATGGCATTACTTCTCTTTGTTCCTCTGCCACTATGTCCTGTGTTTCCTTTTCTAATTCTTCCTTCTCTGCCCTTGCCACACTATTGCAAGTCTCCTCCCCAAAGCCCCCACCACTCTCAATAATTTGTATCTTGACATCCTTATCCAGTCACATAATTTTCATTACTATTTATATGTTGATTATTCCAAAACTATACACAGGTTTCATGCCCTGGTTTCCCCCTCATCTGAAAGTAGAATGTGCCTAAGAAACTTGCATAAGTCAAAAAAGCATAAAGTGAAGAAGCACTTACTTTAGGACACCTCTTGTTAAAGGATGCACAAAATAAATAGAAACAAAGCACAGATGCTCACAGAAACAGTTCAAAGCTATGGTGGCCTGATGCATTGCTTATAACTGCTTGCTGCAAAATGAATGCTGAATGCTATTTCTGCTTTTTGCCTTTTTTTCATAAATCCTTTTTAGATTTATTTTGGTTAACGAAAACAGGAACTAATGTAGGTCTTTCATAAAAGTCAAGTGGAATAAAGCTAACTTTCAAAAAGCAGGGGATACCTATACCCCATGGTAGAATGTATCCCTAAACTTCAGACTCATAGTGTTTCTGAAACATATTTACCCTGATGCCTTGCAAATATCTCCAACTTAGTGTCTGAAATTATTTTATTTCCTTTCTAACCAAAACTGCTGTTTCTTTTTTCTTCCAAGTCTGCAATCTGGCTTCTAAATCAAGTACCCCCTTATATCTTCACAAGCACCAGATGCTCTGTTAATTTTACCACCTTAATACCTCAAATCATTTTACTTTTCTCTCACTTGTTTCAAGTTTCAATTGTTTTATCTTGGTTTTTTTTTTTTTTTGGTTATTTATTCACATTTTTAACCAGCTTTGTAAATTTCTATTGGCTTCAGAAATTGTGGATCAATGAAGGCAGAAGGGATAAACCCTTCTGAAAGGTTTAATTTTAATGCTGGCACTCAAATGGGATGCTGGCAGAACACATTTTTCTGAGGAGGCTTGGTTTCAGGCTATGATAGGACTGGTCCATTTCAAGTTTGTGTAGTTTTTTTTTCCGAAGGTCCAGTCACCACTCTTTAGGTGAGTGCATAACCATTATGAGATGTCAACTTTAAGTCCAGTGTATTTATTAAAGTTCATCAAGCTTGGCTGGGTCTGAACTCTCACTTCTGTCTCGCCAATCCAAGAAGTTTCTGAAAATGGATACTTAGTTCTTTTAGCCTCCCGGCTCTGTGGTCTGTTGGATTTATTGGAATCTTGTCCTGACACATAAGCTAGGAGCCAGCCAATGACATGAAGGGAAATTGGACACACATGTTTAGGCTCATTTCTCTGTAATTTCCTCCTCTCTGGAATAAATGAACACATTTACTCACAAGGGAAAAGGGGATGGAACAGAGGCCAGCTTCTCCCCCATTCTCTTCAAATTCAACTAATGAATAAGTCATTCAACTTATCCTAAAGCAGAGAGAGATAAAGTGAAGAGAAAGGCCAATCATGTTACATTAATTGAGTTCTCTCCATGGGGATGGAAGAACAGGAAGTGAAAAGAAGTGCTTCTTTCAGCAGAGCTTATAGTTATGATGTAGGGTGAGCAACGTTATAATGTATATACAGGCCACATATTTTAACACAGCTGTCAGGTGTTCAATAGCCCTCACACCACCAAAAGTTTTCTAAGTGGCAAAATTAAACATTTTTTAACAAAATTGTTAACTTGGGAAATATATTTTTTAATGTATGCCATGTTCCAAAGACAGCTTGTCAGTATAAACATAAAGTATAAAAAACCATGGATTTTATTCAACCAATGAGTCCAAAATACTAGTTTGGACTAGATGCACTTTGGATACATAGCTGAAATGAAAAAAAGGGAAATAATTTGCCAAATGCATTTACTCTGGGAAAACTAAACTGAAGTTATTTTTCTTGAGCAATTTGATATTACAATGGATGTCTTAGAAATTATACATGAGAAACAATACATGAGTGATGACTAGGAGTGGGTTACACTCAATAAGAGAGCAAAGTAAGACAATTTCCATGGTCAAAAATGTACTTGAAACAAAAAGTAGCATTGTAGAAATAAGGAAATTTCTCTGTATAACTGTTTGAAATTGGCTTGTTCACATTTTCAATATTTATCGAACACCTCCTTTATGACAGGCACTAAACCAGGTGCTAGGAATTGAAGAATACATAATCATTGGTCCTTATTCGTGAAAAATTCTGTTTATATTGTACAGTTATAAAATATTTTATGATAAAAAAACATTTACATAATTTTAAAATACAATTCCTTTAGAATTTGTAATTGTGACAATGGTAAGCATGAATTTAAAAAAATCAATAAACATTTACTTTCATGGTAGTAGAAACAGATTAGGGTATAAAGGTAAAATGTTGAAATAACATGAAGAGTAAATGTTTGGAAATTTATCAGAGGACAAATCTACCTAGAGAAGTAACTATTGGACCTTCAACACCAGGTTTATGCCAGATTTCATCAGTTTGTATATCCTCTAGTATATCAATTTTAGACCAAAGGCATATTGAAGCCTAAATCTGTTTTAATTTAGGGATATTGTGTTGTATCCATATTTTACTCCATGGTGGAGAAAATCATTTTGAGATTAGACACCAATCCATAAAGATTTTCAAATTCATTCATTTCCATAGTATCCTGCATTGGTCAAAACATATTATGATTACAGAGATGCCAATAGTAGGTAAACTCATAGAAAGCATTTTACAGAATAAATAAGAGGTAACAAATCTCTGTAGAAATCAGTTGATAAAGGTCTGTTGCAATATATAGAGTGTGTTGCTTAAAGCAAATACAGATAAATCTCAAACTCAGAAACTAAGTGCCATGTGAATATAGTTATTGAAATGTCCTGTAATTCAAGAATGAAGCATCAGAGGGAGAATTCACTAAGAAGAAACAGACAAGAGGATTACTAGAACCAGGGAGAAATATCAAAAGTTTCAAGATAAAGAAAACTATGGTATTAGGGGTTGAACAGTGTTATGTAGTCTTGCCTTTGAAATTTCAGTTTTATTTAAATATGCATTTAATGTATACTTATTAATGTCCATTATGTGCCAAGATGCAATTTAGGACCAAACCAAGTGCTACCTTTAAGAAAATGTCAGTCTAGTAGAAACTAAATATATTACACACAAAAGTAGCAAGTATTGGTAGAGGAAATGACAATGGATCTCATTTTTCATTAGGCCTTCAGAAAATGCCCTTGAGAGTGATGAGATAAAGATTAACACTATTGAGTGGGAGTATATGGGGGCATTCACTGAAGCTGGGAAATAGGTAGTGTCAGTCTGTGAAAATCTTGATAGCTATGTAAAATTTTAGATTCCATTCTTCTCCTAAATATAAAAGGAATCCATTTACAGATTTTAAACAGAAAAGTGTCATGTTCCAACTTATGTTTTAGATTCATTGTTGCTACTAGGTGAAGAACAAATTGGATGGAAGCAAAATTAAAAGCCAAGAGACCAATTCAAAAACACAGAGTTGAGCACATATAAGATGATGGCAGCATGTAAGAACTTAGTGGTAGTAGTGTTGGAGAGAAATGGATGGAGTAAAGATTCTGGTGGAGTCACAGACATTTGTGATGGATTAGTTAGGAAAGAGAGGAAAATGTTGAAAAATGACTCTCAGGTCCCTAGCTTGAACAAGTGAGTGTGTGTTTTTGTCAATTACTTACTTGGGAACAAAAGCAGCTTAGAATAGGGAGTTTGTTGAAAATTAATCACATTTTGACACAATTTAAGATACATGGAAAATAATCAGTACAGAAATATTCAGTAGGTGATAGAATACACAGGCTTGACCCTTAAGGAGAGGTCAGTGTGCCAATATACGGAGAATTGCTGGAGTTGCTAAGTTGATAACGTACATTTATGAGACTCTGAACTGAATGCAGAGAAAGTCTCATAAGTACATCTTGGATAAGAAAGAAACAATTACAAAGAAACAATAACAAAGGATTTTAAGGAACAATCTAAGAATCATGATGAAAACCAGGAAAGCATGATTTCACAGACAGAGCCACTTTTTATCACCTATTTTCCCAAAGTTCTCAGCACTTTTGATACAGTTCTTTGTTCTTTCTTGGAAAGGTAAGAGAAGATGAAATTCAGCCTACCAGTGGAGGGATTAATCTTCAGGCAGCTTTAATGAGAAATTATCTGCTTCAGTCCTTTTGGGATGCTATAACAAAACATCAGACTAGGTAGCTTAACAGAAACAAATTTATTTCTCACAGTTCTGGAGTGTTGAAACCCAAGTTCAGGGAGCAAGCATGATCAGTGAGGTCTCTTCGGGGTCACAGAGTTCTCCCTGTATCCTCACATGGTGTAAGGGTCTAGGGATTTCTCTGGAGCTTCTTTTATAAAACACTAATCCTATTCATAAGGGTTCCATCTTAAAGATTTAAGCACTGCCCAAAGGCCTCATCTACTAATACTATCACCTTTGAGTGTTAGGATTTTAAGGTATGAATTTTGGAGGTACGCAAACATTCAGATCATAGCACTACTTCACTGATAACAGATAAAATGAATGGGTGCTTATGTATGCATAGTATAGACTTAGTAGAGGGAAAATAAATCACAGAGTGGCATCCTTCCTGACAAGCATCCTTCCTGATTACTTTTGCGACATCACTCCTTTGAGGAGTGACTTGTCCCCCATTAGGAGATTAAATGGGGTTGTATACCCTCCTTCTGACACCAGAGGCATGGGACTATGTTTTGCATGGTAGTCAAATTACCAAATTCCCCTAGTCATATTCACGGTCCATATCTATAAATTCAGTGATTGTTTTTACTGATTTT
The DNA here is from genome assembly GCF_003031525.2 of Neophocaena asiaeorientalis asiaeorientalis. Lineage (NCBI taxonomy): Eukaryota > Metazoa > Chordata > Mammalia > Artiodactyla > Phocoenidae > Neophocaena > Neophocaena asiaeorientalis. The sequence continues at coordinate 8,164,625 of NW_020173758.1, forward strand.
CAAGAAAAATATGCAAGTTATCTACAAAATTTGGCTGCAATCCATAGCCAGTCAAACTTTCTGCTCCAGTACTCAGTCACTATTTTTTCCCTCTTCCTTCCTGCCTTCTGTTTCAACTTCTGCTCCTTCCTGCGATAGAAACTAAAGCCTGAACATCATGCTTTTCCTCTTGGGCCTCTCTGATCTTCCTCCCTGAAGAAGGAGGACTCTACTTAGCAAATCTCACATGACACCCTAGATCATGAAGCCCTGGGAGGCCAATACCCTCAAGTATTTAACAATAAATGAATCTAGAGTAAAATAAACGTAGACCCATCCATCAAAGTATTACCTATGCTAATTACAGTTTTCAAAAGCTAGTAATCAGAGTCTGGGATTCAAGTTCTGTGACTGATTGATAGTGGGCAAATACAGTGAAAACTTTATCTGATGTAAGCAATCTAAAATTACATTCTTTTCTACTCACTAGTTAGTGCAAGACATGGTGAATTGAGTCCAATGTTGCCAATATGTAGCCATGAATAAATATGTCCTTTTTCATCAATCCATCATTTAATTCTCACAACAATCTATGAGAAAGATTTCATTATTATCCCCTTATACAGATAAGCAAAGTTGAGAAGTCCAGTAACTTGCCCAAAGTTGTCCACCTATTAAGTCAATCATGCTATTTTGAAATCGCTCATTAATGATTTATTAATCAGTGATGTGATTAATTACACAATGTTCAGAAAAAAATTGGATTAAAACTTAATGCATCCTAAGACTGTAGCATAATATATAAGCTAATACTCTGATATTAGAATATCAGTTATGATTACTTATATGCTGAGGATAAAATCATGAGGCAGCTGAATTTAGTAAAACATGGGTTTTTATTGCATAACAGTCTTTCGCTAGGTGCAGTTTGAAAAAAGAAAACCTTTCTTCTTCACCAGTTATTGATGGCCACCAGGAGAGTACTTACATTTGAATTATAGCATGTCAGATTTATCTTCTAAATTGTACAAAAACTGCACATTTTAATTAAGCTTAAAGAGCCCACCAGGAACAATAATATTATATGAGACATGGCCAACAGCAGGTTAAGAAACATGGCATTTAGCCACTGTGCCCATTTTTATAGCTACTCAAGAAAAAAAAAAAAAGAGCAAAAGTATTATGTTGTAGTATATCTCTTCTTTGGTAATAGATTAATTTTGTCTTTGCATATGCTTTTAAATTATAATGAGCAATAGGTTGCATGCATTCACAACAAACATATTGAGATTAAGTGAATAATAATATTATATTAGTAAAAATACTCAAGATGACAATGATTATAATGATTTTATTTGAACATAAGGACAGTTAGAAAAAAATTGCATAATTTTATTTATTATTTTAGCCAAGTTTTTCAGCTTAAATACATAATTCTGAGTTCTGTCCATATATGACTAAAATACATATTGAAAGTTGGTATGTTCGGATATTATAATACCAGGGTTGAAAAATGTGGGTCCTCCTGATCCCAGATGGAGGAACAAAATATTTTTTTTCTCTCAGTATATTCTGTATAACATTTCAAACACTCAAGATTTAGAATAAATAAAGACCATTTAAAATAGTGAATCTTGAATTATTCAGTTATCATTTAATAATTGTCTCATTCATTCCTTTGGTTTTTTATTGATTCAATCAAGAAACAATTATTATAACAAACTGAATCTAGATATGTTGCTTTTGTCCTGAATAAAGTCAAGTGTTCTTGGGAGAAAATCAGACTTCTAAAAAAAAATTTCAATCTAGGGAGTTAACTATTAATATACAGAAGTACGAGGTAAAGGTACAATTCAAAGAAAGGAAAATCAATTCTGCCTTGAAAAATCAAGGAAGATATTACAGAGGCAATACTTGATCTGAGAATCAAAATGTGAGTAGGAGTTGAACATATAGCCTAGTATATAGCATGCAAAGAATGACAAGAAATCTTACACATTGTTCAATTTATCTCAACAAATATATGTTGAATGATTTAAGTCAATAAATATGTGTTACATTTGTATTATCAGGGAATACAAAGGAGAAAAACAAGAGTTCTTGCCTTTAAGAAAGTCAATCTGAAAGGTTAACCAAAGAATTAGCCAAATAATTAAAAAATAATTAATTCTTTTAAAAAATTTATTTATTTATGGCTTCATTGGGTCTTTGTTGTTGCACGTGGGCTTTCTCTAATTGCATTGAGCGGGGGCTACTCTTCGCTGAGGTGCACGGGCTTCTTATTGCGGTGCCTTCTCTTGTTGTGGAGCACGAGCTCTAGGCGCCCAGGCTTCAGTAGATGTGGCACGTGAGCTCAGTTGTTGTGGCACGTGGGCTTCAGTAGTTGTGGCTTGTGGGCTCTAGAGCGCAGGCTCAGTAGCTGTGGCTCATGAGCTTAGTTGTTCCGCGGCATGTGGGATTTCCCAGACCAGGGCTCGAACCTGTGTCCCCTGCGTTGGCAGGCAGATTTTTAGCCACTGAGCCACTAGGAAAGTCCTGATAATTAATTCTTGAGTTGAAAAAATTACAACCCAAGACTATGCATAGTATTAAAAAGAAATATTGAAGAAGGAATAATAAAATCTGCATGTGGCAGGAGTAAGAGAAGGTTATTGAAGGATGAATGTAGATCTCTCCTGTAGTTCAGAGAGGGTGTTCCGGAAGAGTACACAGGAAAGTCACCCAAACTAGAAACAGCATAGTGTGTGTAACTGAATTATTCTGTGTTGCTGGAGCATAAAGTATAGAGAAAGGTGTTGAAAGACAAACATATAAATGCTTGCTTATAATCTTTGAATCATTAGTAAGCTTCCAGGAGTCTCTAAGTTTGAGCGTGTGCCCCCAAGAGTCTGTGCAAGATAATTCATTAGAATGTCTGAAGAAAAATCTTGTTTTCTAATTATATTTATCTCACCTTATTTTCTGTTGGTGTATATTTTATAATTTCTGCAACATAGTAGTTTATGTATATAATTTATAAGTAAATATAAATATCTTGAAGGCAGGTGAAGAGGATGTTGTAGAAGGTAGAGAATCATGCAAAATAGGAAGGTGATAAAATCAAATATTTGTTTTGGAAAGATGCTTTGGAAAACTTAAGGACAGAGAAAAGGAGACTAGTCTGCAGACTAGAAGAGTAATATAGAAGAGATAATAAGGGTCTGAAGTATTATGGTTTAATAGAGATTGAGACAAAGCATCAGATTCAAGAAATAATGAGGAGGGAATTGTAACATTCCTTGATTAACTGGATGACTAGCTGATTTGTTGACCACATATTAGGGACCATTGCTACAGTATGTGTCTCAAGTACCTAACTTAATCTTCATAGCAAAGAGAAGGCTGTCATTCTTATCTTACTTATGTGAGAAAAATGCAGCTTAAGGAAGTTAAAAAAATTATCAAATGGTACATTGCTGGAAAGTGGCAACACTTGACTTCAAACTCAAGTTAGAAAGGCTCCAGAGTCAAGGTGTTGACCATTTATCTCTGAAGGAACAAACCAACAGGGAAAGGGAGAGGCAAGAAGTTGACTGAGGACAGGAGTTGGTGAGAGATGGCGATTTGTGCGAGGTTTCCCATGTGATATGTTGAAGAATGGTGCTGTGGTAATGAAGTACGTTGTCCAATTGATAAACATTTTCATTCATTATGTAGTGATTTTCACATGCATCAAACAATCTATGTCAGTTTAAAATTCTATTCTATTTTAATATGTACATCACCAGCAGTTATAATTTCTGTACTTACTTGTATCAATCACTTAGAATCATAAAATAGTCAAGAATTTCATTCAGACTTTAATAATATACAACAGTTGAAAATCGGAAAGAAAAATTTACATTGGGAAGCAAAATATCAACAAAGTAAACAATTAGAAAATAATTTGAAAAAAGTACAATCATATAATAACTTTCAATTTGGGAGGAAACTTTAATAGTTAATTATAAATATAAATTAATAAAATATATCACAACATACCAAATTAGAATTAGTCCACCCTCATTTTTGAACATAATGCTACAGGTTTTCTTATTTATGAACAAGACTAAGTAGAATATTGGAGCTATTTCCATTAGTTTTTATTCTAGATTGTTTCCTTTTACATGTAAGACAAAATATTGAAAAGAATTCTGAGATTTAAAAAAGACCACACTGGTAAACTCAGTAATCACTATCTTTTTTTTCTTCCTTAAGTAGGTATAATTTTCCAGTTGGGTAAGACTCTTGAGTCTTCCCTAACAAAAGTGGAGTTTTGTTAGGGAAGGGAGTTAGTGCTAGTCAGAGACCTAATAATCACCTTTCTCCCTATTATCTCAAGGCTTTGGGGCTCTTTGATGTTTCTATCTTCCTTGAAAGTGATAGCTGCTGCTGGACAGAAATATGCAGATGTGGCTGCCTGAAGGACTGAAATCCACTCAAGGGAAGCTTCCTTTCAAAATGGGTGGTGGTTTTTGTTGAGATTTTAGGAAACATCCACAGTAACAATCAAGGCAAAGTATATAGATCTGAAAAATAACATAGTTTTGGTGTAGAGGCCATAAAAAGATTTTTAAAATTCTATTTTAGAGCCAATTAGAGTAAATTCTGACAAATAATGCAAACAACTCTGTCTCTTGCCCTCTCTCTCTATCACACACACACGCACACACACACACAACTACAGGTGCATGCACATCACTGTTTGATCTTTCTGGACCCAAAAGCAGAAGGAATTTAATGAACCCTGTGTTTCACCCAGGGATATGTTTAGCACAGAGAATGAAGATTACAGAGAATAAGAAAGTGCATTATCTTTCTTATTTCACAGATATCAAAGGTAAAATTAAATTCCATTAAGCACAGTGTGGGTATATTGTATTCTATCATAACAGCAGTATATTCATACTTTTACTTCTCTATTTGTGCTTCCTAGTTTAAAAAAACATACTCTGCATTTAAATTTTTTTAAACTAATTAATTCCTTTTATTCCTGGAAAATTATCAATTTGTATCACTCTTGATACCATTTCTTAATATTATTTTATGTGATTAAATATTAAATAATTTGAATTTGCACTAAACTCACAATAGTCACTTTAACCTAACTACTGTGTTGGAATGGCAGCTACATAGCCAGCAATAGGTTTGAAATTATATAAATTATGTACCTAGTAGCCACACTTGTGGATTTCTCAAATTTTCTAACCATTTTTAGAATAACACAACTGATTTACATTAATTGTTACATCCCATAGGTTTACACAAGTTCTTGAGTGAAGCTGTGGAGCAACACAGGGAAGTAAGTGGGGTCATAATAAGCCTGCCTGTGATGACATTTTGCACACAATCAACTGTGCATGTAGCTCCTGGAAAAAAATGTTAGATGAGACGATATTCTGTTTATTTCATTTGTTTGTTTAGTCACATCCTTCTTTTTTCCAGAAGGCACTTAAAATAGTTTAAAAACATGCATTTACATCTGCTGAATTTTAAAAATAAATGAAAAATCAAGAGAAGATAAGAATATTAAAAAAAGAATTGTAAAGTCAGGATCAGAGAGGTTGAGTCCGATAGCCACAATATGGCATAAATTTGTCTGTGGGGTTTTTTGCAACCAGTGCAAAAGCGAACATGTTTACTTATGTGATTTAAAGCTGTCATAAGGTTTTTAATGCCATTTTATTAGAAGCAGCAAAAACATTCCTAACACTAGTACTTATGTATGTATTTCTCATATGCGAAAGACACTGAAATGTAGTGAAGATTCTCAAAAGCCTTACAGCTTCAATAAAATGGAGGTAAGATGATGCATAAAGGCAAAATGGCATATTTATAAATTGCTTAATAGGTGGTCTTGTATTGGTGTTTGAGAGAGCACCATATAAAATAGTCAACAACAATTCAACAATCATATTTTAGAGAATATGTCCAAGTCATTATAAAGTTTATGCTTGTATGAGTAGTCACTAAAATGGGAAATATGCTTTGTCTTCATATTTTTGCACTAATTCAAAAAAGCAGCTGTGGAAAAATAAGCTGAGTTACCATCCAAGCTCAATAATAAAAATATTGGAATGACACTCTTAAGTAAATGCACATGGAAATATTCTCCATCTGATTTTAATAGCTTAGTAACATTAATTTTCCTATGCACTGTGCAAATCCATGTATCTCCCACCAAAAAGCCGACATTTGTCTATTAAATGTTTATATCACTATTTGTGCATCCATCCATTCCTTCACTGACTCATTGATTAAATACTTATGAGTATATACTATATGCCAGGCACTGTTCTAAGTGTTTGGGATATAGACATGGCTGAAGCAGATAAATCCCTACCTCCACGGGTCTTACATTCCAGCAAGGAGAGGTAGTCAATAAACAAAAGTAAAATAAGTAATTACACATGTATAAAGATTTTTGATAAGTACCATGGAAAAACAGAAAATGTAGAACAGGGTAAAGGGTGGGATTGCAGTTTTAAATAGTATGGTCAGAACAGAGCTCACACGCAGAAGATGATGGAGCAGAGACTGGAAGAAAGTAAAAGGATTCAAGATGGGATTCTGGTAAAGAATATTCAATGCATAGGAAATAGACAGTGATAAGGCCTTCAGGTAAATGTGCATGTGATATTTAAGGAATAGCCTGTAGCCCAGTGTCTGGAGCTGAGTTGAGCTTAGAGTAAACCTTGTATTACTTTTATGTCCCAAACATTGCATAGACACACATTTTTTTAGAAGTGTGATTATCTGATATTCAAGTTTAATTGAAATTCAGAATATTTATTAACACCAGGTCAGAAGGGTAACAAGGGTGGGATTAAAAGATTAGCCAGAATATATGAGTACCTCCTTATATTTAAAGAAATATTTTATCTTTATCTTTCATATTATGTTATTAAATGCAGCATATAGTATCTGAGGTCCTACAGAAATAAAAAAAATACAATTTGTTATTAGCTTGATATAAACTCAATAACTCATACATAATTATTTTAATACTTCTATAAGATGCTCTTCCAAGTTTTATTTTTCTGAAATAGCTAATGAGTCTTAAGGAAAAAAAGACATTTTAGCAAGTACCCCAAGTGGCAAGTGGCACATGCAAAAAAATCTTACCTAGCTTAGTTATAAAGTTAAAGAAAATGAGTAATAAAAATTTACTTTAAAATTTCTTCTGAGCTAAATTGTAGTAATAACTTAAAAGATTTTATGAGATATCTATATAATTAATATTAAGAGGACAGAACTTTGAAGTAGTTTTATACTTATGTGAAAATTTCACAATATATTTGAAGCATCATATTTTCAGTTTAAAATAACTAAGGTGGGACTTCCCTGGTGGTCCAGTGGTTAACAGTCTGTGCTCCCAATGCAGGGGGCCTGGGTTCAATCCCTGGTCAGGAAACTAGATATTGCATGCTGCAACTAAGACCTGGTGCAGCCAAATAAATAAATAAATATTTAAAATAACTAAGGCCATTAAATTGAATATTTGATTACCAGCAGATTATTTACATGTCTCATATAGACTGGGTTTATATAATGATATGCAAATATTTTTATGATGAAAGCAGGAACAATCCCAATGCCATAACCCCTAGGGTTGTAGGTTTGATTGGCTCAAATCTACTAACCCATCACCTTTGAAAACCCAAAGATCTCTGTAAATTTGCTTTTCTATTCTGCCTTCTTCACTCCTGGTACCATGTGTACTTTCCTATCACTGAATCCTGCACTCCCATTTGTAAAACTCCATCCCTTCAAGAGCAATTAAAATGAAAACAAAAACAAAAAATTCTTCCTCCATGCATTTCAGAGCAAAGTAGAGTAAAGAGGATATTACTTTACAGTCTCATAAACTTGTTAGGGTTATCTTTCTAAAAATATCCATTGGCTGCTGCATACATTTTTCAAGCTGGTCACTGCACAGTTGCACGCAGTTAACGGGGTGTGTGAAGGGTAAAACCCACCCTGCACTCTGTATACCAAGCTGTGAACTATGTATGTAAAGAACTTTTACACTGTCAAAATAAGGAGAAAAACAACCCAATAAAAAAGGAGGGGGCTTCCTTAGTGGCTCAGTGGTTGAGGGTCTGCCTGCCGATGCAGGGGACGCGGGTTCGTGCCCCGGTCCGGGAAGATCCCACATGCCGTGGAGCGACTGGGCCTGTGGGCCAGGGCCGCTGAGCCTGTGCGTCGGGAGCCTGTGCTCTGCAACGGGAGGAGCCACAACAGTGAGAGGCCCGCGTACCGCAAAAAAAAAAAAAAAGGAGGGGTCAAGAGATCTGTACAAAAACTTTACCAAAAGGACATATGGATGGCAAATAAACACAAGCAAAGGTATTCAAAATCATTAGTCCTTGGGTAAAGCAAATTAAAATCATAGCCACATACACTACAAGTTTATACAAGTGGTTAAAAATTCAAGACACCACCACCAATATCAAAAGACTACAAAATGCTGTCAAGGAAGCAGAGTAACTGAAGCACTTAACTAATACATACTGATGGCAATGCAAAATGGTACAGCCATTCCAGAAAAACGTCTTGGAAGTTTCTTATGAAGTTAAACCTATACTTACCACACATCCTAGTTATAACAAGAAAAAGAAAGCATATGTCCATACGAATGTTTATAGAAGCTTCATACATCATAGCCAAAAACTACAGCAACTCAAACATTCATTAACTGGTGAATGGATATATAAATTGCTGTAGTTTCATACAGTAAAATACTATTCAGCAATGAAAAGGAACAGATTTCAGATACAAGCGTCATGCTCACAAACCAGACACAAAAGACTACATACTGTATGAGTTCACTTATACACATTCTGCGAAAAGCAAAACTGTAGAGACAGAAGTCAGGTCAGTGGTTATCAGGCATGGGCATAAAGAATGGGATTAACTACAAAATGATACAAAGAAAGTTTTTGGTGTGATGGGAATATTCTATATCTTGGATTCGGGTAGTTATTACACAACTCTATATAGTTGCCTACACTCATCAAGGTGCATACATAAAAAGGGTGAGTTTTTCTATCTACAAATTATTCTTCAAGAAACAAGAGTTAAAAAACATCACTTGCAAAGGCATCATAAAAAGATCAAATATATGAATGTATATAATAAAAAATGTGCCAGTAAAGAAATTAAGCGGTGCTTTGTGACCACCTAGATGGGTGGGATAGGGAAGGTGGGAGGGAGACGCAAGAGGGAGGGGATATGGGGATATATGTATACGTGTAGCTGATTCACTTTGTTATACAGCAGAAACTAATATACCATTGTAAAGCAATTATAATCCAATAAAGATGATAAAAAAAAAGAAATTAAGGAAGCTCTAACTAGCATTTGGGTAGTTTAAAATTATTAAAGTCCTAATTCTTTTCAAACTGATCTTTAGATTCAATGCAATATCCATCAAAATACCAAGCAGTTGGTTTTGTTTTTCCTGTGTGTGTGGGAATGAGGTGATGAGGATGACAAATGATTCTAGAATTTATAAGAAAATAGGAAATTTTAAAAGTTTAGAAAATTCTGAAGACAATGAAGAACAACACCGAAGAACTTGCACTTCAAAGCATTAATAATTATCATAACATTACAGCAATTAAAACAGTATGGAATTCATTCAAGGGTAGACAGACTATTTGTACAATATGGGGAACTAAGAAAAAACCCTCGTATTTATGGTCACCAGACCTCAAAATAGATGTAAGTGCAATGTATTTGAGGAACGATGGTCTTTTTCACAAATAATACTGGATCAATGGTATATACATATGGAGAAAAAGTCCATTTTGACCTTTATCTAACACCATACAAAGAAAACTTTTCCATTAGTTCATAGACCTAAATGTGAAAGGTAAAATATGGAGCTTCCATAAAAATACAGGAAAATAGCTCCATATATATGCAGGTATTTCTTCAATATGACACAGTAAATGCAAACAATAAAGCATACATTAATAAATTAGCACAAAATCTATAAAGGTCTATCTATTAAAGACACCATTAAGAGAGTGAAAATGGAAGTCACAGACTACAAGGGGATATTTTCACTGTATATATCCTGTTTTAAAAAAAACTTGCATCAAGCATACTTGTAAATCACTAAGAAAAATACAAGCAAAAGAAATGACAGTGGAGGATATAAATTAAGACCAAAACCAATATAAAATGTTGCTCAACATCATTAATCATTTACAAAATGCAAATTATAACCCAGAAGTGATGAAACAAATTCACCAACCTGGATTAAGTTAGAAACACTTGCGAAAATTAATAAACAGAACCATCATTTAAGAAGGAGTTGGGAGGCCAGAAGGAGAAGCTCTCTTGTACTACCACTAGTCGTCAGTTGCAGATCCAATAGGAAGAGACATACCTGGGTAACTACTCTACTACCCCAGCAGAAGGAAGGAAGAAATTGTCCTTGCAATAACCTTGCCCGTGGGAGACTGTCATAACTCAGCCAATGAAAAGCCACTACAACTTCCAATTCCCAGGACTCCAATGGACTCTATTTATAACAGCCTTCCCAACTCAGCCTTCACCTCTACAAAAGAAACTTTCATCTCCCTTGCTCTCTGGACTTGCCTGTGGTTCACTATGGATTGTATGCCCCAAATTGCAAGTCTCTGACATTCCCAAATAAACCAGTTTTACTGGTAAAATAACTGGCTGTTTTATATCTACACACTGTAGCAAGTGCTACCAATGATATGAAGCAAATGGAATTCTCATAACTTGCTGCTGGAAGTGTCAACTCCTGCACTCAATTTGTGCCTCTTGTTGAGATCGGTAATAAGTTGATCCTAAACATTAACAGAAGCCCCAAGTGGGACAACTCTATTCCAAATAATGGGAAAAAAACACATGATCTTTAATATATGTATTCATTTATGTGCCTAAAACATTTATCTGATTTTAAATAAAAACAGCTTACATGAACAAGACCAATCAAAAGTGTATCTAGAAGTTATAAAGTACACTCTGCTTTGGCAAAAAACCTGAAGCATAATATGTAGAGACTCAGTAAAAATAAACACTGGCATAGTGCTATTTCATTTCTGGAAGACTTACTCTTTAGTAGAAGTTTACCTTTAAAGTCTTCAGTCATATAACCAAACTAAAATCTAAGAATATCATACTGCCAGTCGTTCCTCTGGGAATAGTTTAAAATACATTGGCTGACACTGCAGAGTTAAAAATGGCTACATGATATTCATCTATTCAGGAAAACAAGGAATTGTCTCAACAGTCTGTGAATCATATGGAGGACTTACTAGACTGTGGCCAAAAGCTATGAGCAGTGTTCTGTATGTTTTTGTGTAATATAATCTTCAAGCATGTCTAGAGACTAGTTAGTATTTTACTCTTATGAGGTTCAAAACATTATACATTAGGTGACTGGTAGACAGGCTCTTTAATCCATAGGGATAGATTTCAGGAGAAAAACCAAAAATGTGATTAGAGAGAATTCTAGTCTAGATTGCCATAATCATAACGACTAGTAAATGATCACTCATCACCATGACCTTCATTTCATCATTGTGAGGAAAAGTATGTATTTGATTTCCTAAGCTTTTATTGCTTTGCTTATAGAAAGTGTATCCATTACAAAATGTGATCGTATAGTCAAGGTTCTGCATCTCACAGAAGGAAAAATTCTTTGAATTGAGTACCTAAAAATAATAATGGTTTCATTCATTATGTCATTATGCATTTCACCAAGTAGCAACTGACAGCTGTCTTTTACTTTTTAAAAACCTCGATTAAATATAATAGTAGCAAAATCATTCTCTTCTTATTTAACCCCCTGCAATAAAAGGCAAGGAACCAACATTATATTATAAATCACTGTGATGTTAGCACCTGGGGACCACCTCTAACATTTTACATAGCTTAGAAAACAATAATGTTCTTCTGTAGTAGAACGAGTTATAAATTACCAACTTTATCCTTCTACATCTTGGTTGAAAGATGAAAATTGAATTTAGAGATTTATATTTAACACAGAATATAAAATAATTCATGAATATTTTTTGTAGTTCAGGTAGAGGCCAGGTGAATTTGCTTATTCAGCATTTGTGTTGTGAAATCATTTATGAAGTAATGGCAAAAGTGACCAGAAAATTGAGAAATAAATGCTAATCTAAAAAGGACTAAATCGAACCATTTCATGGTACATGGACAAGAATGAGAATTGCAAATGATATTATTATTAACAGAAATGTAAAGAAGAATATATCATTCATATGTCTTTTAGGTCTTTTATATAAAATGTTTAAAATCTTAAAATTTCTCTGTAAGTAATCGTTTACCTCAAGTGCTTTGAGACTTAAAAGTGGACATTAAATGTAATTTTATGATTCTATTTGCAGATTAGTTAAGGGAAAATAAAAAGAAATTTTGCTTATGAAGCTTACATAATCATTTATGAAACAAGAGCAAATTTTGATTTGGAACCATATTGAAAATGTTTGATGTTTAGAACATCTTTATATGGAGGTCATCACCCCCTTCATGTTAAAGCAATAAGCTGTTCTATCTCCTATTTTACAGATTTATCTCTTTCATAAACCAAGTTCTAATATTAATAGATTTGGAAATAATAGTTATATATCTATCTTTTATTCTAATTAAAAAGCCTATTGTGAAATGAAAATTAAAATAAGATACAAGTTTCACATAGCATTCTGAAAATAATGTAATAACTAGTATAAGAAAAAAGGGTAGATTTAGATACTTCTGGCTGAAAGATAAAAGCTTATATACTAGGATAAAATGGATTACTATAAATTATGTCATAAGAGAATATTTATTGTGAAACTTTAGAAAATAAAAGGTAACTTAAGAGGGTACAATTGAATAAAGAAGAAAAAATGTTTTTTAAAGAGATTCTCATAAAAAACATTTGATAAAATTTAACAGCTATCTTCATCATCACCAGTGTAATAAAAACTCAGAAATCTAGGAAAGAAAACATCTTTCTTAATTTGAAAAAGGGTATTTAAAAATAATAACAACAAAACGCATCATAATTAATGGTAAAATTTTGAAAGCTTTCCTCTGTCATCAGGAAATGTGACAAATGTGACCACTTTCACACTTCTATTCATCATTATATTGGTTGTTATAGCCAGTATAAGTCAGGAAGAGAAACAAAGAGGGTGGGTAATATAAGGAAGAAAATCAAATGAAACCTAAATTAAATGAGAAAGATACCATATTAATAAATTCAAAGGACTGATATTTTAAAGACATTAACTCTCCCTAAATTGACCAATAGATTTTCCAGTGTCACTCAGAATTTGAACTTCTTTTTCAGAGAAAGTGACAAGTTAATTATAAATACATTAAAAGTGCCAAAAATAGCCAAAATCATCCTGGAGAAGGGCAGATTAGAAAGATTTGCTTAACCAGATATCAAAATGATCACAACAGAGTAATTAATAGGCAGGATATTATTGCAAAGAGTGGCAAATGGAACAGACAAGAGGATCCAGAGATATCCAAATATATATACATGAATTCTTGGTTTATGACTAAGACACAACTCCAGAGGAAGTGGAAAGGATATTGTTTTAAAAAAGATGATGAAACAAGTAATACAGGGAAAATGCATCTCAACTTCTGCCTCACATCTCCTTAAATGATAACAACAAAGTTTCCAAAAGATGATGTGAAAGAATATCTTCATGATAAGGAAAAAAATTTCCTCAACAGGTTATAAAAATAATGAATTGTTAAGTAAATAATTGTTAGATTACATTAAAATGATAAACCCTCCAGTAATAAACACAATTAAGAGAATGAAAGACAAATGAGCAGATATGGGCAATATATATAAGTACCAAGGACTCAAATCCAGAACATAAAGAGAACTCAAAAACAGAATAGACAACCCAACAGGAAAATTGTACAACAGACTTTAACAAACACTCTCTACAAAAAAGAAATCTAAATATCTACACATAAAAAGAGTATGAAGAGATCCTTTTCAGTTGTCAAGCAAAAGCAAATTTTAATTAAAATGTTGTCATCTACACTTTCCTCAGAATTGTTCAAATAAAATAGAATGAAAAATCCAAGTGTTAAGGAAAATACGGAGCAACTGGAACTCTCACACACTAATGCTCTGAGTTTCAAATTGCGTAAGCACTTTCAAATACTATTTGACATTATTTTAGAGTTTAATAAATGCAAGTCCTATGGCCTAGAAATGCAATTGCTAAGCACAGACTCAAGAGAAATTTAAGAATGTATGGACCAAAATATATGCATAGAATCTTCATAACTGCTTAGTTAAATAGCAACATCCACAAACAACCAGTTTATGAACACTAGAATGGATAAACTATTTTATTTATATAATAGAATACTCTACAACAATAAAAATGTACAAACTTCTGCTGCATGAAACAATGTGGGTGAATCTTATGCATATAATATTAAGCCAAAGAAGACACACACACACTAATATATACCCTATGATTCCATTTACATAATATTCAAAAACAGGCAAAATCAATCCATTATAGTAGGAAGTAGGGTGGGATTACCTTTGTGGGAAGGGAGGATAATGGTTAGGAGAGGTCATAGGGAAGGCTTCTGGGGTTATTCTGATATTTTATTTATTGTGCTGGATGCCATGATCAGATGTTTTTATTTTGTAATAATTCATCAAACTTCTTTCTTACAATCCGTATGACTTTCTGTAAGTATATGATACTTTAATAAAAGTATTTATTTATAAAACAACACCCAGAGTTATTTTCCATGTGTAAACTAGACTACTCTTTGTTGGTTGAAATCACAAAGTATTTTTTTTTTTTTTGCTTTGTGTGTATGTGTATGTGTTGGATGAGTGAGAAGATAAATGACTGTAAATTTAGGATGTTGATTTAATTAGGTCATCCAGTCACCAAGGTCTATTAACTCATCTGGAATTCTGATAGTTAGCTGTTTCCTTTAATTTATTATTTAAACAACAACAAAAAATAAGGTGAGTTTTCAACCAAGAAATCTTTCAGCAGAGCTTTTACAGACAGAACATACTCTCTTTACCCACTCCAGTGGCCTGCTTTTGTGAAGGGGCACATAGATCTTGGCCTGACTTGCTTTAAGTAAACAGAGACTGTAGATAGTATATTATTCTCATTGGCTTCCCATGAGAAGGAACATCCTTATAGCTTACCTTTGAAAATTCATTTATTTAAAAAAATACATTCATGTATTCTGAGTATTAAAAAATACTCCAAAAATGTATTCTTAAAGGCATCTTCATATTGGGGTTTGATCTGTTTTCAGACGTGGCCAGTATGCATGGTAGCAGTATAGCAATGGACCAATAGAAAAGACAAGCAAGAAGTGTGAATGGGGTAGGGAGAAAAACTAGCATTCAGGTAGGTAACTTAAATTTAGAGTTTACTGGGACAGTCTCAGGTGTCTGACGATCAGCTTACACTGGAATGAGTGTGGCAAGAGCCAGATAAATGATCAGATTCTCTACCTTAGATGTGCATGAGGGTGAGTCTCTTACAAGGAGAACTGAGTATAAGTCAGAGAATCAAGAAAGTAATGAAAAAAAAAAAAAAAGGCAGTAGGAGTTAAGCTGCAGATTTGTAGGCATCCAGGGTAAAGTTTTTGTGTCAATTATATCAATCTACAGATTTGAGATAGTGTGTCTTCTGATTGCTGCCTTCTTTAGTCCAGAGTGACTCAAAGATTGGGAGTATCTGAAATAGCAGGTGAAAGGCCCTCAGGTCCTAAACACAAGTTGGGCATTTAGTGGAGTTAATCTAGGCTTTGCATTTTAGACCTTGAACACATTGATTTTTAGAAAAATGTTTCATTTCATTTTCTTAAATTTTTGAAACAAAAATAATCGAGACTGAGAATAAGTTATCCTTTTTATTAATTTCAGTGCTTCTTTGGCTAAATAAATATTGCTCAGAATACAAAAAAAAAGATGTTTCTGTTTTCTAATATGCCAAGAATTTTATATTGAAATGTGAATATAATAATAAAATTCTAAACAATACACAGTTTCAATAGTTCCAAACCAGAAATTGAGTTTTAAACACGTAGATTGCATTAGTTTTTCCTAACTGATTATTGGTGATAAAAGTGAGCTCTCTGATAATTTTCATTCTTCCTCATTACATGTGAAAATAGTTAAAATCATATCCACAAATTATAAGATTCCATCACTTTTAAGATATATTTTTCCCATCTATTGAAATGTATTTGAATACATTGGCTCACTTTGTTTTGTTCCTCAGTAAACAAGTCACATGATTTCTCAGGAAAGATTTATCATTTCTGAAAGTCACCCAGGTACTTAAATCATAGGCTCAAAGCAGTTTTTAAAATGTAACTAAAGATAGATTGTGACCTTTTAGATGGTGAAAAGACTTATTTTTGAGCCATATGGTCAGCCTCAGGCTTAAGACATTAACATTGAGGCTGGAGGAGTTCAAACTATGACACTAATTAGTACATATGTCTCTACATTAGAGGCACCAAAAGAAAGCAAGAAAATCTTTTATGACAACTTGTCTGTTCCCATTAATGCAACCCATGGAAAAGGAAAGAAATCACTCTTGGATATGTCAATGCCTGAGTTTGTTAGATCCACAACAAATTGTAGGAAGTTACCTGAAATACAATTTTAGGCAAGATTTAGAGGGCTGGAAAACCAAACAGATCATAATTTCGGGGGCACTTTTGATTGGTTTATCACAAAAGACACCTGAATTATCACATTTTTCCTCTATTGATATTAAATCCCTTGATATTTTTTACTGGGGTGTTTTTCATGGGACAAAAATGAACTGACCTTGCTCTAAAGTCATGATACTCATGGTAAATGTCTAGGTACCAACTTGCTTATTCAGTTAGTTAATTTTTTAAAAGTTACTTTATTCCCAGTTATAAGGCAATATAATTGTCATTTTATCTTCTGATTCTCACATTATAGCAATAAGGAAGAGAATTCTTCCTTCTAAATAACATTTGCTTTTTTCAGGCTGAAGAGTGTTTATAAAGATGAAGAATGAAAAATTGATGTGACAGCTTGTAAAATTCCATATTTATCATTTCTTTTTTCATGATTTAAAGTTAGAACCATGATGCAAATTCTCTATGACTATTATCTCACCTTATCAATGCAAGCTTGAAAGGCTAAGGGATTTTGAAATACTGACTGGCAGGAAGAATATCAGACACACGTCATATTTTCAGGTTTTAGTATGAAACAAATATGCTTGATAAGACTCCTGTGGTCTCCTTATTTAACAGATCATAGCAGAGTAATAAAATGTTGTTCATGATACTGTAGAATTTTTTGTTTTTTTCCATTATTACCTTCATCATCATGTACCTTCAAAACCATGATAAAATATATAAATATTTTTAATGGGCCTTGGATACCTACTTTATGCAATGTGATTACTCAACTCTAAGGAGGGCTAGGCCTCTCTGGTGCTGACATGAGCTACTGCTGTCCATCATTTACAATCAAACCAACATTTAATTTTCAAGAGAATTCTGAGAACACTGGTCCTTTTAGAGTCTCTTCGAAGGAAAGAGGATTTTCTGTGATCAAATATATTTCAGAAATCCCACATGCTTTACTCTACTGTAAAGACATAAAATGTTCATTAGCAGAGACATCCTTCAATAAAGAAACTTCTTTGACTTGTTCAATTCAAAATTCTCAGTCATTTCAACACAGCAACCTTTTCTAATAATAGTTCTTAAAACCTCAAAGAACTAGTGTTCTGTGAAACACACTTTGAGAAATGTTTTCCCCAAATATTTTAATGACTTTCGAACAAGTTATTGGCCTTGAAGGTAATCATGCCAAAGTAATCAACACATTTTATGATATAACCTCCCTATTAAAAACATTCTATGTATCCCTATCGCCTCCTGAACAAAAATAAGTTCAAACTACTCAAGCTAATATTCAAAATCAAGAACAATATTCCCTGAAGCTGTCTTTTTAGATGAAAATGCCACTATTTCTGAAAACAAAATTCTTGCTAAGGTCAAATATGTTCTCTTATTACTCCTACATAGGACAAGTAACCTGAGTAACCTAAGTTCTCCAAGCCTCAGTCTCCTCAAAGACTATCTAATCATTAAAGTTACATATCAAAACTTTGCTAACTCATTCTCCCTTGTCTGTGCTCTGAAACTCATGAAATGCTGTACACTAGGACTTATCCTGCCTTTGACATGTTTTGTTTTATTCAATGGGCTCAGAGAAAATATAATGAATAGAAACTGTGGGCCCACATGCTGAGCAAGATCACTTAATACATAGGTGAATTCAAATATTATTTGCTCTTGTATGTTTCTCTTTCCTGATATCAAAAATGCAAATAAATATTAGTTAGCTGGATTTTCATGAGCATTAAATGAGAATATACAAATATTATATATATATAAAACATATATTTACATACATATAAAAGTGCTTTCTAATATGTAGCTTTCATGACTAAGATTAGATTGCAATTTTTTTCATGTCAACATCCAGCTTTTATGCTTCTTTGTAGTGTCCCCATTTTGTATAAAAGAGTTTTTGTTTATGGAAAGTATTTATAAAATATTTTATGGAATCAAAACTATCAGAACTTTAAGGGTCCATAAGGGTCATTAAATCCACTCTCCTTATTTTATAAACTGGAAACTGATGTACTGAGCAAGTTGTTTACTTGCCACACAATTAGTTGATAGTACATATGTTCATAGTCTTCTGGGCTAAGTAAGACTTATCAGATCCAGATTTTAATTAATTACATACCCAGGAAAAAAACTGGCAAGCTATAGCTGACTTAATATTTTAGTTTACTTCCAAAGTAAACATTCTTCATGTAGTATGTGATAAGATGCAAAAACACCCCCAAGTTTTTCTCCTCCTATGTCCACATCCCCTCACTGAGTAACTTTATGTGGTCTCTTGCTTGCATTCGCCATGAGACTTGCCTTGAGCAATATGATGTTATTTAGCATGAGAAGTTTGAAAAGCATTTGTGACTAGGGCTTTTCCTCTTTTGAAGCTTTTAGAACCTTCTGGACACCATATGAAAATGTTCAGACAAGTCTGCTGAGATATGAGAGACCACAGAAAGAACTGATTCAGTGCAGGCCCCCCAGAACTACCTGCCCCAGCCAACTTGTTAGCTAGCTGACCACAGCGCATGAGTCTGGCAAAGTTTAGCAGAAGGATTCACCATCTGAGTCCAGCCCAAATTTCTGACCCACAGAATCATGAGGTAAATAA
The DNA here is from genome assembly GCF_003031525.2 of Neophocaena asiaeorientalis asiaeorientalis. Taxonomy (NCBI): domain Eukaryota; kingdom Metazoa; phylum Chordata; class Mammalia; order Artiodactyla; family Phocoenidae; genus Neophocaena; species Neophocaena asiaeorientalis. Next base: position 8,183,934 of record NW_020173758.1, read on the forward strand.
AAGGTTATTTTAAGTTACAAAGTTTTGGGGACAGTGTTATACCCAGTGAAAGTGAACCAACAGAAACTACCTTGTGGATTGGTTATTGGAAAAATAAGCAGATATTAAGCCTCTTGAGTCCAAGTCCCCTCAGACACAAGAAGATCTTACTTACGTTTCTCTAAACAAAACAATTATTTATTTAATAAAAACATCACAGACTCAGATATTATAAAACTGAGTGCTTTCATCATCAACACTTGTCAGTTGCTAGAGGATGTATCAAAAAGATTTTACTGTCTTAGCAGCTGGGTTTCTTTGTTGATGTTCTTTGGTTGTGACTCATTTTTCAGCTTACCAATTGACTCTGGCACATTGTGTCCTTCAAAGCAAGTATTTTATGACATAAAGTACACTATTGACAATGGCTGTGAAAAAATAACTGGCATTTGAAAGCCATCTAGCATATTTAAAGAGGATGATAATATGTTATAACATTCTACCTAGATCTTTGAGACAAAAAATCAGCAATTTGTTTCTCTTCCTTAAGCAATATAAAATTTCATACCCATATTGTTGAGTAAAGCACCAGAAACTTATACTGTAGCTTCACACAAAGACATTACATATATATTCATAGTGCCCTTGGTAAGATAGAGCAAGATGATACAGAACATATAGGGGATTATTTGATTTTTTTCTATTTCATGCAGATCTCCCTGGAAGCCTGAGAAACACTTCATTGAAATCCACATGGTGTTGATGAATGTTTAGCAAGGACTCTTAAGGCACATTTGAGTATGTAAATTATTCTTGAAAAACAATAAATATATAATCCATATTTTGCATAATGTTCAAAGCACATATATGTATCATGAAAACAAATATTTCTATTTTCCCATGAATTTTAGGCAAGCTTATTCTCTCCTCATGATATTTGTTAAACTATTTATAAACATATATATTTTTGGAAAAACTGGTAAACTTTAAACTTACTATACAATGTATCCAGTGAGAGTATACAATTTAAATTTGATGGTGATTGGAGTTTGTGAAATCACTCTAAGAATTTCTGTGAGTCTTGTGGCTGTGGATAGCATCAGGTAGTAGAGGATTGATGAGTCAAGGCTAGAAACAGCAAGGTGAATAGACAAAATAAGGAAAGAGTGCTTTTTAGCTTCTGAGTAAGCAATTAAAAACAAAGTATATATAGGTACCAGAGATACACTATACAATGGATTTCAATTATACAAATAGTCATGAAGTAGGAGGGTATAGTCACCAAAGCAAGTAGATAACTCTCAGAGAGGCAAAAAGGGATGAAGCAATTCCCAGATGAGAAACACTCAGACAAGTTAAATAAGTGAATAGGTAAGAGACACTAGTACCTATATGATACTGATTTGAGGTTAAGGTTCTGTTTCCTCTAGAATTTGTATTTTAAATTATGTAAAATTATGTACTTCCTCAGGAGTAGAATCCAATTTTCAAGTCACAGCCATTATAGGAATATTACAGGATATAATCCTGAAAATTTGGACTACATTTGGGCTATATGTAAAAAAGTAAGAAATAAGAATACAGAAATAAAATGAGCAAGAATAATTTCTCAGTCAGTCAAGACATCTTTATGGAAAGCCTATTATGTACAGGAACATGACCTCATCACTGGGGTGGAAGACTACAGCAGACGATCTATTATAAGAAAGAAATTGCTGTACATTTGAAACTAACACAACATTGTTAATCACTATACTCCAATATAAAATAAAAAGTTAAAAAAAGGAATTAGTTAAGATATAGTAATAAAATAGTAATTATTTTTCAGATTTTACAGATTATGCAGTTATTTTACACACTTAGTCTACTATTTTACTATATATAATTATTCATATTACTTTTACTTTTCTAATTTTTTTTCTAATTTTTTAGAAAAATTACTTTTTCTAATTTTTAGACCTGTTTAGTATTGACTACAAAAGTCCTTATTGATATTTCTTGGTTCATAAATTGCATATTAATAACCATTGGTCTCATGGCATTTTTTTTTTTTATCATTTGTGGAATCCAGAACCTAAAAGCTAATTGATTCTGCTGTCACAAAATGGAGAAGTCTCCCTCACTGTGCTAAAGTCATCAGTTCATATTCTAAAGTTTATCCTTATAGTAGATGCTTTTTATTTTCTGATTAACCAAAAACAGGATCCTCTCCTGGGGTCATAGAAGACCCTTGAAGTTGGAAGTTACACAATGTATTTTGTATATTTAAAAGGCTGATTCTCCCGTGGAATTTGAGCTACAGAGAGAAGAAAGAATGTCATCTCATTTTGTGTCACCCAAATCTATCTTAATGCCTGAAACACACTGAATGTTCTATAAGTATTTGTGGAATAAATAAATCACAGATAAATGAACGATGAGGCCATGAGCTCTGACTACTCACTATTCTGATAACATAATCAACTCCAAAAGAATGGACAGGGACAAAGCCAAAAGGACAAAGGAAAGAAATTAAATTGAGTTTGCTCAACATATGTTTGACTCTAAAACTTAAGAAAGTCATTTGGTTATGTTATCATAACCAAATATTGTAACAGTGGCAAACACAAAGCTAAATAAAACCATATCACATGGTAGAGAATACAGTCAGTACATTGCTTGATTAACCAGAACATTTTAAGGAAAAAAATAAATCTTCACCTACTATAAAATTAATTTGGGGGGTACAGCATACATCAATCAAAGTAATTTTAATCTAGACTTAGCTAAATTCGCTTTCTTGAAATTTGAATGTCCTTTTTTTCTCCTGACAACTAACAAGAACTTTAGGTCAAAGTTGATTGACAGAAGATGCTTGGCAATAGTTGATGTTCTTATAAAACGGAATTAAGTTTCAATTTTTTCATCTTGTTAATGATGCACATACGCAATGCCAAGTATTTAGCAATGTTAGTTAATCAGAAAATCCATTGTGAATGATTAAAGCCACATTAAACTTGAAATTTGTAATGCAGGTTCAGGGCAACTATTGCATTTTTGCTCAATGAGTTAATGTGTTTAAAGAAATGATGATATTAGACTAAAGTTGTTTTAACTTTCAAGAAAAGTGTTTTTAATTAAAATAATGATAGACTCTCCTTGAAAAACTCATTTTTTAAGGGGAATTAAGAAATTGCATTTAGCCCTGCAGTTAAAATTTCAAAATACTAATGAAAAATGTAGTAAGAAATGATCAGTATGGTAATGGAAAAATGTCTGGTTCATTCTCGATGCAGCATTTGTTCAAATTGGAGAACAAGAGGGGCAGCAAGAAATAAACATCTTTGTAAGTCATGGACAAGCTGAAAAATGGTCAGCAGAGTGATAGTTTGACTGTTACACAAAGTAAATACCCAAATAAAAATGCCTGTAGAAGAAAGATTAATTTGGCTTCTTGCATTCAATTCAGATAAGTAAAGATTGTGTCACCTTATAAATTGAAGTGCATCTGACATATAAAACTTTTTTAGGAAAGAATCTATTCCTTTAAAAATTTTAAGTATTATCAGTAAACTCAGACATAGGTAGCTGTTACAATCTGACTTGAGTTTAAGATAGTCTGATATGTCAAGACTTGTGGGTTAATATTTGGGGAATATTTTTTATCAATTCTTTGTTGTAGGAAAAATACCTGAAGATAAAGAAATGAACATTATCTTGTCTGAACCAGTGATTTTCAATAGCTAGCAAAATGATATTTTTAAGTTTTTATAAATGATGGGTCAAGAGCTTTGTACAGAAGGTAGATTATATTGTCAAAATGAGCCTTCATTGAGTATTGATGTTATATCTGACAAAAAGGACATATCAAGAGAGATATGTTATCTTAGTTATTGTCTTCATTACCATCATCATGAAAATCATCCAAAGTATCTGTCATCATGATGGTCTAAAGCAGTTATACGTTGTGCATTTCAGTATATACTGCTTTTCTAAGCATTGTCATAAACAAGACAATAAAGTTGTTATTTTAGTTTCATCCATTCTAAGAGTTGTAATTCCTATTTGGCTTCAAAATGTACTAAATGTGGATGATAACCTTGACAGGAAACTGGAGAATAAAATATTCAATTATATACTAATTTTCTTTTCAGCTTTGACAATTCACCTCTTTGTATAGGTATGAATAAAATTAGAACTTCTTTAAATTAGACAAGTTACAGTCAGAGGAAACAAGGTGTTTATAATACTTTAAACTCTTTTTAGAAATATTATTTATATAATGGATATTTCTTACCATCTAATCTAATTTCAACCTGAAAATTTATGTAGAAAATTATTGGAAATTCTATTTTTATATTTAATTTTTAATAGTTCAATTGAAAATTCAAATAAAATGATAAAATACAAAATTGATATGCTTGGAAAAGCAAATATATTTGTCTTTGATATTGTAATTGTTAGAGCATTTCTCATATATCTGACTGATATGAACCATCTGGCAAATGTGAAGTTACAGCTTTTTTTTTTTTCTATAAAGGCAGTGATGCCATAGGACAGCGGACATCATTATTTAGTATGTTTACTAAATGGAGCCCAGCGTGAACTTAGATAACCATGTTTTCCTGGGGATGTGAAAAAGCAGAAAGGCTACTCTATCCTGTTGAGCTCCTTTCCTAAGAAGTTTTCACACAACGGGATGATTTTTCATCTTATGTGATGAAAACCTGCATCCTAATAGGCAACCAGGATCTTTGAAACTAGGGAAGTGTTAAATGTTCTCTAAGATCTACTCAGTTAATAAGCAAACAAAATGCTTTAATTAACAAATTCAAGTCTACAAAGTTTTAGAAAGAGCAAAAATGTGTTAAATATGACTATACCATATTAAATAGACGGAAACATCATGAGCTGAATAATAATTCTCAGAAGCATGAAAGACAGACTCAGTGAATAACTGAAAAATGATCTACGGCAAGCAATGAGATATGGATTAGTTTAGCTAGAAAAACAAAAGTAGATAATATGAAAAGAATAATTTGCAGAGTAAAATTCCCCATTGAGTGTCAGAATAAGCAAGTAAATACATGAGTATTATCAATCACTGCAGTAAAGAAAGATTAAAATATTCATAATTAGCATTGTCAATTAGCAGTCCAAAGAAAATGATAGAGGTACTAGAAAATAAGAATTGTATAAAAAACCATATGAGGCAAAATTATCATCAACTGCTATGATCCACAGATGCAATGCATGGTGGACTGTTGAAAGGGAAGTGAATTTTTAATCAGGAGCAATCTTATAAAGAAAGAAATCAGAGTAAAAGTTTTCCTTATAATTTAGGAGATTAAAGACTACAAGCAATAAAGTTCTTTGGCTGGGAATCACATTTTTTCTGCTTGCTAAGTTGATTTTTAAATTTCTGTTCTGTAGGTCTTTATAAACATCGTGATAATACAATACTAAGCATTCTGGCAATACCTATTTATCTTAAAATAAATATACTCATCTAACTTCAGAATTTAAGTTTGATAACATGTAAATTACATTAGCATAGTTTCTCAGAAACGGCAGGATGTTTTAGATTTATTCAGAGAGAAAAGAGCTTCTACAGAACTCTTAAAGCAAGATTTTATGCTACATATACACACAGTTTTATTATATATTTGATTCTGATCTGTTAATTCAGGTATTTCAAACATTTTTATCCAAAACAAATCTTCACCTAAAGACATTTTTTGGTAAACTTTAAAAAATATGGTGTATTCCACTTCTCCAATTAAAATATCCACTTTTTATCAGAGATACCTGTATGGTTTATGGGGAATCACACATTGATGGCATTATTTTATCTTTTTAGCTTTTATTGCATTATTTATTATTTCTTTGAAATGAGTCGCAAGAAATATAAGTCACACATGCCAGAGAGACAGAAGTAGACTTAAGAGGAAAGGATTCAGTGTTATATGTGAAGACCATTTCACTCATAGTTTCCATGGAGCAGGTGGAGGCAGGAGTAGGTGCTAGGTATAAAATTCAATAAAAAGAGCAAGAAGCAATGGTTTTTAAGAAGCTGAGATACATTTGGCAGCAAATTTAAGTCTTCTGTTGATCCAGACACTGACTTCAAATGCTTTTCAGACTATCATTCAAAGATGCTGGCCTGAAGATAGTTATCTCTGAATGTTCCAGATGGATGTGGAATGATGTCTGCCTCATTCCCAAGATCCACTGTCTGTGTTTAGTGTCAGGTGTTATCCAAGGGCAGCCAGTAAGGTTGTTTGCTGCTAAAAGTTCAGTCAAAGGATTCCAGAAGTCTAAAAAAGCGAAAGGAGGCTGAACTGGATGGAATCACTCAGCCTCTGGTGAATGGAAGGGTTCTCCTTCTGCCCTGATCATCCTTAGAACCTAAAATGTTACTTAGCATGTCATAGATGCTAAAAATTATATGTGTGAATGACTTAATAGTCTTGGCCTTGAGGTTTGTCCCCAGTGTATCCCTCAGCTCTACATTGTTAATTATTATTTGCTTAAAGTTATTACTGACAGTTATTGTTTCTTTACTATTTTTATTTCCTCTTGTTTAAATGTTTAATGACTTTTATTTGCCTAACCTCATTTCTTACAGGAAATAACTTACAATCTTTTATTTTATTTTAATTAAATATTTACATCATTTTATTTCTTAATTTCTTTTTCCATAGTACACTTTCGACTGCCCTTTTCTAATTCTGTAAATGTTTGGTTGATTACTTAGAGAAATTGAGTCACCTCTTGAAAATGTGACCAGACCTCTCTCATCACTCTTTTTTTTTTTTTTTTTTTGCGGTACGCGGGCCTCTCACTGTTGTGGCCTCTCCCATTGCGGAACACAGGCTCCGGACGCGCAGGCTCAGCGGCCATGGCTCACGGGCCCAGCCATTCCGCGGCATGTGGGATCTTACCAGACCGGGGCACGAACCCGTGTCACCTGCATCGGCAGGCGGACTCTCAACCACTGCTCCACCAGGGAAGCCCTCATCACTCTTTTTTAATATCATACTGGGAGTCTTTGCTAATGCAACAATAAAAGAAAAAGAAATATAAGGAACACAGTTTGGGAAGAAAGACATAAAACTGTCTTTGTTTGCAGATAACATGATCATCTATGCAGAAAATCCAAAAGAAGTGCCAAAAAACCCACCTCACCTGGAACAAATAAGTGATTATAGCAAGGTTCCAAAATACAAGGTGAATATACAAAATTCAGTTGTTTCCCTATGTATCAACAATGAACAATTGGGATTTGAAATTAAAATATCATTTACATTAACACCTTCAAAAATAAAATACTTAGGTATAAATCTAACAAAATCTATATGAGGAAAACTACAAAACTCTGATGGACAAAATTAAAGAAGAACTAAATAAATGGAGAGATACTCCATATTCATGGATAAGAAGACTCAATATTGCCCAAATGTCAGTTATTCCCAACTTGGTCTAGATCCAATGCAATTCCAATCAGAATCTTAGCAAGTTATCTTACTGATATCAACAAAGTGATTCTAAAGTTTATATGGAGAGGCAGAAGACCCAGAATAGCCAATGAAATATTGAAGAACAACAAAGTTGGAAGACTGACACCACCTGACTTCACAGCTTACTCTAAAGCTACAGTAACCAGAACAGTGTGATACTGACAAAAAAATAGATAAACTGATTAGTAGAACAGAATACACAGCTCAGAAATAGACTCACAGAAATATACTTAACTGATCTTTGATAAAGGAGAAAAGGCAATACAATGGAGCAAAGATAATCTCTTCAACAAATGGCACTGGAACAACTGGACATCTGCATATAGAATAAAATGAATCTATATACAGACCTTACACCCTTCACAAAAATTAATTCAAAATGGTTTATAGATCTAAATGTAAAACTCTAAACTATGAAACTCCTAGAAGATAGCATAAGAAAAGCCTAGATCACCTTGGGTATAGTGATTCCTTTTTAGATAAAACACCAAAAGCACAATCCATGAAATAATTAATAAACTGGACTTCATTAAAATTTTAAAATTCTGCTCTGCGAAAGACAATATCAGGAGGATTAGAAGACAAGCCACAGACCAGGAGAAAATATTTGCAAAAGACATATCTAGTAAAGAACAGTACCTAAAATTTACAAGGAAACTCTTGAAAATCAACAATCAGAAAACAAACAACCTAATTAAAAAGTGGGCCAAAGACCTTAACTGACACCTCACCAAAAAAGATATACAGATGACAGACAAGCATAGTGAAAGATGCTCTAAATCATACGTCATCAGGGAAATGCAAATTAAGACAATGAGATACCACTACACATTTATTAGAATGACCAAAATCTGGAACACTGACAACAAATGCTGGCAAGGACATGGAACAACAGGAATTCTCATACATTGCTGATGGAAATGCAAAATGTTATAGCTCCTCTGGAAAACAGTTCAGCAGTTTCTTACAAAACTGAACATCCTCTTAACTCAAAATCCAGCAATCATACGTATTTAAGCAAAATAGTTGATTACTTGCGCCCACACAAAAACCTGCACACAGATGTTTATAGCAGCTTTATTCATCATTGCCAAATCGTGGAAGCAACCAAGATGTCCTTCAGTAGGTAAATAAGGAAATAAACTGTGGTATCTAGCAATGAAATATTATTCAGTGTTGAAAGGAAATGAGCTATCAAGCCACAAAAAAAATGGAGGAAACTTAAATGCATATTACTAAGTGAAGGAAGCCAATCTGACAAGGCTACATACTGTATGATTCCAACTACATATCATTCTGAAAAATAGGCAAAACTGTGGAGACAATAAAATGATCAGTTGTGGAAAGGGGTAGGAAAATGGAAAGGAATAGGTGGAGCAGAGGGGATTTTTAGGGCAGAGAAAATTCTCTGTGCGATATTACAATGATGGATACATGTCATTATGCATTTGTTCAAACCCGTGAATATACAACAGTAAGAGTGAAACATAAGGTAAACTATAGACTTTGGGTAATTGTGATGTGTCAATATAGGTTCATCCTTGGGGAAAAAAAAATATACCACTCTGGTGAGTAATGTAATAATCAGGGAGGCTATGTGTGTCGGGGGGCAGGGAGTCAATGAAAAGTCTCTGTACCTTCCTCCAAATTTTGTTGTAAACCTAAATTCGCTGTAAAAAATAATGTCTTAAAAAATTGTGTCCAGGTACCTTAACCAAGTCTTGCTTTTTAACTTCATTTCTTCTCATGTTTGTATTTGTTTTACATTACTTAAAATTCCAAGAGTGTTTTCTTCAAAGCCGCTTTTCCCTCAGAATACCTAAAAGTTGCCTAGATGCAGTAATTTGAGATGCTGTCTGAAAAATATAATTAAAAGCCAGGAAATTAAGTAATTTTTCTGGAGCCATTCTGTTACATGAATTATGTTTAGTGGAATCACATATCAAATTAGAATTTGTTATAATAAAAGAAGGAGAAAATTGTCAACTCAGCCCTCAATTTTACACATTAAGGCAGGTCATCCAGAGAATTTTAATTCAAAGATAATATTTCAATGCCCATGAAAAATTTTGAAACTGAACTTGACTTGGAGGATTTGGGGTGATATGGGACATGAAAGCAAGTAAAATGCTTGTAATAAATATGTTTCTATAATTTCCCTTAGATACAGGTCAATACATTATATGTAAATGCAATGTAGTCTTTTAAATTGCCATTGCCCTCAAATTTCATTATCTTATAATTTTGAATTTTGATTTTTATCTTACCTAATTGAGTTAGATGCTGTCAGCTATACTTCGCACCTAATCTCTTTCACCCTGGAGCTCTTGATCCCCCATCCTGCTTCAATATTTCTTTTTCATATCACATGTGTTACTCAATATTTAACACAATTTACTTTTTTTATTTTTATTATTTACCGTTTGTGTCTTCCTATTAGAATGTAGATGACTTGAAGGCAGTGATGTGTGTGTTTGGTAATTAACGTATCTGGAGCACTTAGGGACCCTTCTGGCACTAAGTAGAAAACATATATTTAACAAATAAATATTTGTTAAAAGACTCTTTTTAAAACAGTGATGGAAGTAAAACTAATAATCTTTTCCATTTCCATAGGATGAAAAGTTTCAGTGTGACATTAAGGATCTGGATATATTTGCCGCCTTTTCAGCACACAATTTAAGTTATATGTCAAAAAATACTTAGCTCTTTATTGCTTTTGTTGTTGTTAACATTTCAGTGACGATTGTAATTTAAATCTCATCTAAGTTTGCAATAAAGTTCCACCTTCTCGCCACATTCCTAAAACTGTATTACATGTTTGAATAGCATAGAAATTGGTAGCTGTATAATATAAAAATCAAATATTATAAGTTTTTAGAATTAGAAATGATCATTAAACTTATACAGTCTCAACTCACCGTTATTTGCCCATGGAAAAACTGAGTTCACACAGCAAGTTAGGAACAGATAAAAAGGAATAAAACTTAAATATATTTTCTGTCTGTATAGAAACTGTATTTGGTTTTATAGTTTTGCTACTCTGAGAATGGGGTTCTGTAATCTGTGTGGCATGTGTGTAGTTTATATCATACAAAAGAATTATGTTCAATGATTTCATAAGGTCTTTCTGAACTTTAAAACTGAAATTTGTTATTTCTTACAGGTTCTTTCAGTACATGATATTTATAAATCATTTCTATAAATTGTTGAATCAGCTCAATAATAACTCTATATCAGAAACTAATAGATCAGATCATTTTTTAATAGACATCTCCTTAAAAATCACATTATCCTTTTGTAAAGATAATTACAAGACTATTTTGGCCTTATTTCTCCCATCATTGTAAATCTATAGATGAACATTAGCTTATGGAGCAGGTGGTAAGAAAAACAACTTAAAGTAATTCTTGAATTACTTGAATTCTAGTCTGAGTACCTACTTTATTTCTCTTGATGTGAAGATATACCATTCATAATCTGGCATTTTTGGAATTTTTTGTAGCTTTGAAATGTTTTTGAAGATTTGTAGTAAACTACTTTTAATTTTTTAAAATTTCTTCTGAGTAACATGACTTCTAGATGAATTGCTACATATTACTTTTTCTGTAAATTATCTACTAGAAAGTGCATAAATTAAATTTTGAGGCCTTTTAAGACTGTCATATTATTTCCTTCCCCACATACTACTCCTGGATAAATTTAATGGTCTGACAAAATTCAAAGGTGATATTGAACACTTTGCTACAGAGGAAATTGAAATGTATGGTTCAGTTCAAACAAATATAAATAATGTAATTGTTCAGTCAAGTATTAGAATACTAGTTGCCACTCAATGTCCTTTTTCTCTTTTTGCCTCAGAAAAATAGTTCATTTGGGGAAGTAATACACTCAACTTAGAAACTACATTTTTCAGAATTTCTTGCGATTAGGGATTTCCACTAACTCATGTATGTGAGTGTTGTATAGGCCTTCATGAAAACTGGTTAATGGAATCCTAAAGTTCTTATAGCCATCTTGGACTGTGAGTTTATCCTGAGGTTATCTAATGACTTCCTAGCTCTAGGCATTTGATAAGTTCCTTGAGTAGCCACATCAGACAGAGGATGCTTACATTCAGAATTCTTTTAAGTAAGGCGGTAAAAAACTGTGTATGTATAAGCCACTGTTAGTACATTGGGTATGGAAGCTACTGCTGATACAGTTCTGAGATTGCCAGTCAAGAGAACTGCACTGATCCCCTCCAGTAATACTTAATATTTGAGATATTTATTAGCAAAAATAAATGTGTTTTAGAGCATTAATGGTTACTGTTACCGAATGAATCGGGGATCCTGCTCACCGCTTACACAATCAATACTCACAAATGGTAGGAAAAAAAGGTGTATTTAATCAGAATGCTGGCAATCTGGGAAGACGGTAGATTCATTGTCCTCCAAAGACCACCTCCGGAGATTCTGCTTGGCCATGAAAGTTATTAAAGGGAAAAAGAGAAGTAATCTCAGTTAATCATTGAGATGAGGGATCAGAGTCATTGCCACTCCCACTGTGTGCAGGCTTGTGTGCAGACTTACTGATTCCTCGTGATCTTCCTCTAGATGTTATTTTGTTCACACAGTTTGGTCACACAGTTTGCTCCGGAGATTACTGAAGGGAAAGCTAGGGAAGAGATCTGGTCATTTGTTAATTACTTATTCTTCATTTCTACCTCTTTGATCTACAGGGAGAACTGACATAAACTCCCGAACTCACAAACATTTTTCTGCTCCCTATAATACAAGGTATTCCTCTGAAGAAAGGTACAGATGCAAGCCTAGAAAGAAAACACAGAGAAGCAGGGAGAATTGCTTATAGAAGCAGTAAGGGGATCTGCGTGGATCTAGCAACAAAAATGTCTGATAAATATGTTATACTAATATGCTATACATAGGTATATTTCTATTATATCAATATATAATATATTTCTGTTGTATGTATATATAATTTTGGTATATACCAAAATTATATATACATAAAATAGTTAAGAAATATGAGCTTCATTTTCATATATATCAAAATGGAACTCACGTTTTCTAACTAAACAGACTTTTAGAGGTCTTAAGCTGACAAAAGGGAGAAATTGGGTGTTCTTATCTCTATAATACAAATTGCAAAACTGCAGTGGTGAGATATAACAACATTGATATGCTATCTAAATATGATCCCTTGTCTCTCCTAAAAAATGGAATATGAAACATTATAGGAATAAGATTCCAACAGTAATGTATATATACAAACCACAGATCCTGAATGTAAATAGTGCCTAAGGAGGATAGGATGAACACTATAGTGGCTTAGACTGCTTTTCAGGTTTCTAGTAAAGTGAAGGTGGATATCAGAGAGAAGATGGTAGGTTAATTGATCTCTGGCTGATCAGTGATCTGCAGGCTTTGCTCAGAGTTCAAAAGTACAGGTGAATAGTTACCTTGGTATTTCTACTGAGGTAGTTGAAGGTTCATAACTATCTGTCCAGGCAATTAAATTTAAAGAATCAGATCTTTGATTTCTTATCACCTAAAGAAAACAACAGCAATTTGTGTTGGCTTAGAATACTTTTTCTTTATGCAGGATATTTAATGTGATTATTACTACATACACACAGATAAACTTGAAAATTGAATAAAGTTTAAAATTAACAAAGAGCATTGAACAAATTATTCCCTGGAAGTTATGATTTATACTTGTTCTACGAAAATATTTTAAAGAAAACCCTTCCTTATTGACTTAATATTGAGAAAGAAGACAGTTTTGGTCCATGTGCAATGTCTTTCAATAGGTACTAATGAAGTAAAATGTATTAAATTTTCTTCTGTATAATTGAACATAATAATACCATTTAAATTAAGAGTTGGAAATATCAAATGTCCAAAATACCACATGTTCTGAAAACAAAGCTTAACTTTAAAACTCAGGTTTTTCTCTAATAGAAATGTGTTTCTAAAAACAGATTAAATGGAATAGAACATTACAATTCTAACCATTTGCCAACTCTCCAAGGTTCTTGAGAATCAGCTCTTTAATAATAAGGAAAAGAATCATCCTTTAAAAAATATATGTAAGTCTTTAAAATAAAAATCATGTTTTAAAATGGGACAAGTGAGAAAAGCCTGACTTAATTTTTAAGAATAAACTCCTAACAGAACCTTTCTTTCAAGGTCATTCAAAATTATATCACAAGAAGTTGAAAATCATATTTAAATTCTTAAGAAATCTCAGACCAGATTCTCATCATCGTCTTTGAGATAGTTTCGTAAAGCTGCAGTGCCCCCTGCTTGCTATTTCATCCACCACTTTGGGCCAGCCTTTGAAGGAAGTTTTGAGTCTCTGTCTGATATCACTCTATGAAATGCTCTTTTTCTTGCACATCAGAGAAACTCCTTAAATCAAGCATGTTGCTTTGGAATGAACCCATGTGGGTTATGTTTTAAAATTTGACAATAGTCTAATCATTGTAACATTATAGCTGGCAATCAATGGCTGGTTCATTGCATTTCTACTGTCACCCATTTTGTATTTATTGTATTGGAGATAGCTGGCTTTAATTCCTTCTCATTTCCACATTGATCAATATGAATTATTGTAGATTTTGGACACAAAGCACTGATACTTTTCAAAATGATTCATTTCATATTTTGCTTTAAACACCTTTCTGTATTCCTAGAACACAAGAAAGATAAATATCACAAATAAGGACTAATGATATGAGGACATTTATCACTTTTTAAAGTTGTGCATTAAGTAGCTGGATTGCCAAACAAAAATAATAAAATAATGCCTTCCATAAATCAAACAAATAAAAAGCAGACCATGAATAAATGTTAATTGACAGAATTTTAAATTAATAGGGTTAATGATAAAGATTATTTGAAAATGTTAGTGAATTAATCATATTTTTCATTAAGAGAGAATAATAGAATAGAGAAGAAAGATATAAGATTATTTTGTTCATTTTTTACATTAAGTTAAATACTGCTCAATTATTAACATCTCAATATGAAGGACAGGAGAAATAATTTTAGTAGACCTTAGGAAAACAAAGAAAGTATAAAGGATTCATGCAATGTTAACTTTAGACTATTCTTACTAGTATCTCTCTCTCTCTCACACACACCCCCCAGAATAAGCTTAAAAGACAGAATTCAGGGGCCTCCCTGGTGGCGCAGTGGTTGAGAGTCCGTCTGCTGATGCATGGGACACGGGTTCGTGCCCCGGTCCGGGAAGATCCCACATGCTGCGGAGCGGCTGGGCCCGTGAGCCATGGCCGCTGAGCCTGCGCGTCCGGAGCCTGTGCTCCGCAATGGGAGAGGCCACAACAGTGAGAGGGCCGCGTACCGCAAAAAAAACCAAACAAACAAAAGACAGAATTCAATAAATAACAGGCAAAAGTGGACTGTGGATAACTGCCTCAGGGAGATCAACTTGAAATTTGAAATGTTCCAAATAATATTATCTCTATATTTCCTTTTTGATTTGATATTTAATAATGAATGTGTCAATGTTATTAGATAAAGTATGAAAACAGCCCCATATTCAACACCATTTTTTAAGACCTTAGTAACTTTAATATTAGTTTCATAACTAATTAAATAAGAATATTCATTGCTAAAAAATTCACCACACTTCCAGCCAACAAACAGACAACCAAGCAAACCAAAATCCTAGTCAATGGACCATGTTCTAATTTAAAATGTACCCTATGGGAACTTGTAAACCTTTTTTTGAAATAGCTGCAGTTAATGAATACTCACCCAATGACATTGATTAGAAATATTGATGACAACAGCAAACATGCAACAAATCCTAAATTAATCATGTATAGAATAACAGATATCAAAGTGAAAGATTCTAAAATAAAAGAGCTAAATAGAAAATAAATAATTCATTATAAATCTAGAAACTATGACTTCTGTCTATAACTTGAAGAAATTTAAACTGAATTTTATAAACACATTTAACTATGTACATTTAGCATATTAAAAAAGAAAATTTCCTACTTGAAGCATCAATTAATTAATATTCCAACCCTGTTCCTGAATGTTGTATTTTCCTCTAGGGTTTCCTTCAGATGAAAAGGCATTTGCTATACAAAAATGCTAACAAAGTGTTATGATAAGCCCATCTGTGAGAATTCCTCAGTCGCTAGTACAAGAACAATTAGAAAACCTCATGTGAGCAGCTCTGCATCATTTCTTGGCTTTGACAAGCAGCCGTGTATACAACATTTCAACAATATCCTCAGAGGGAGTCATTTCAGAAACAACTGGGAAATACTCACCAAACATGAAAGTCTGTCAAGAAAGTACTCCAACTCAGAAACTTACTGCTTTGGACTCTGAGGCTTAAAACATTTTCAGGACTTGTTTGACACTATAACAGCAATAAAAAGTGGGGGTAGGGTAATGCTTTCAACATGGCATTCATTGTCTCCAATTAATTTATCCTTCCTGTTTAAGTAGGAAATTATTTTTAAATGCACACATAAAATTAGAGAAAAATAAATTAGTAAATTGTTTATTTTAAAATGCATACAGACAATAAGAGAAATATTGTCCACTAACTGCTTTTCCCATCAAACTCAAATTGTGTAATGGGTCGTAAGGAGTAGTGGTATGCTTAGGAACAATGGATGGTGGAAGTGTAATGAAGTGAATGAAAGACTTTTCACAAATGAAATATTCTTTTGGGATGATGTGGTAGAGAGAAATTCATGCTTTTTTTAAATCTCAAGTATTTCCACTAATTTCTTTTTTTTTTTAATAAATAAATTTATTTATTTATTTTTGGCTGTGTTGAGTCTTCGTTGCTGTGCACGGGCTTTCTCTAGTTGCAGCGAGCAGGGCTACTTTTGTTGTGGTGTGTGGGCTTCCTACTGTGGTGGCTTCTCTTGTTGTGGATCACAGGCTCTTAGGCACGGGCTTCAGTAGTTGCAGCGTATGGGCTCAGTAGTTGTGGCTCGTGGGCTCTAGAGTTCAGGCTCAGTAGTTGTGGCACACGAGTTTTGTTGCTCTGTGGCATGTGGGATCTTCCTGGACCAGGGCTCAAACCTGTGTCCCCTGCATTGGCAGGCAGATCCTTAACCACTGTACCACCAAAGAAGTCCCCACTAATTTCTTAGACTATCAGTAGAGTTGTTCATCACAGCCCCACCGCATCCCATATGTCTGTCCTCTGAAATTTGCAATTTACTAGAATCAGGAATATTATCACCATAATCATAAGGTGAAAATAATTTTATTTCACATAGCACAGTAATATATTCCATAGAGGATAAAGCAAAGGGTCAGTTTTGTATCATATTATGAAAAGAAAGACTCATAAACTCATGGAATTTTAGATTGATGGTCAAAGACAGTATAAATAAGACTAAACGTGTTAAAATGAGCGCTGAAGTGACCAAAAATATTATGTTTGCCAAATTTTTCTATCTCAGTTTTTAAAAATGATCTGCTAATAAATCCAGCCTGTCATAATATAAACATCAACCTCAGTAGAAAATACCAGTTCAAGTGAGCCCAACTATTTAGACCAAGATTATAGTCAATTTTCTTGATGTTTAACAAGTCAGACCTTCTAGTCAATATCCAGTATTATAGATAAAGAAACAGAAAAATTTTTTAATTATGGCTCTTTCCATGATGAATCTTGTATAGCTGGATTCCTGAAATGTTCTATATAAAATAGCACATTTCATTTTCATTTGAAAGTTCTTTTACATTAAATTTTATCCTTTATTTCCACGATAACTATTTCATGTTTATGTATTTTCTCTTCTTGTCTTCTGTGCCAACTCTCTCTGATCTCTTTTGACAGTGGATTAAGGTAGTCCACATTCTTGTTAACAGCAGTAAGTGCTAAAGGCGCTTGAGTACAGCTTTAAATGAAGATGGATCACCTGCAGCAAATGCAGTGTCTATATAATCTGCAAAGCAAAAGACTGTCTTAATGTTTTAAACTGAAATGAGAGAAAGCTCAGATAATTTCTCTGCAATCCACCTTAAATAGAACTGACTGACTCATCTTAGCATTTGCTTAAGGTACCATATTATTATCATTTTGGGTAAGATGACATTCTTAAAGGCTGACTGCATCAAATATCTCTAAATGGCACTCATGGCCCATAAAACATAACTTTATCTCTTGGTCTTAATTTAGTTTAATTTATATCCTGTAGCATATGGTCAATAAAGACAATACATGTAATACACATTTGGTTTATAAGTACTTTTGAATAAATTAGATTTCTAAAAATTACTCTAAAAACATATCAGTCAGATGGTGAATAGTCCATACAATTATTTTCAGTATGATCTAATATTTCAATAACTTCATTAAATCAAAATAGAATTTTAATGATCACATTCAGCAGTTTTACTAGTTAAAACAACAGTAATTCAACCCTCCAATAAAAAAGCACAAAAGATAAAAAACATAACCTTGGTTTATATTGTTTTTTTCCAAAAATTCATTTCGTAGATCTATAGCAAAAAGCAATAGCTAGAGGCAATGGCCCTGTCAATCTACAGGATAGGAAATTGAGTAAAGCATTTGGCTACTATTTAGCTGGCGTCTGGAGACAGGGGTAAGAAGAGTTTGCTGTGGAGATGACCATCTTAAAGATCTGAAATATAACGTTACTCTGAAGAGAAAAGAAAAGGTTAGCAGTAAAAAAATATATGTATATATTTTTTAACATCTTTATTGGAGTATAGTTGCTTCACAATACTGTGTTAGTTTCTGTTGTACACCAAAGTAAATCAGCCATATGCATACATATGTCTCCATATCTCCTTCCTCTTGAGCCTCCCTCCCATCCTCCCTATCCCACCCCTCTAAGTCATCGCAAAGCACTGAGCTGATCTCCCTGTGCTATGCGGCTGCTTCCCACTAGCTATCTATTTTACCTTTGGTATATCAGTGCCACTCTCTCACTTTGTCCCAGCTTACCCTCTCCCCCTCCCCCCGTGTCCTCAAGTCGATTCTCTTAGTAGTAAAAATATTGATGCACTGCTTTCTTTGATAGTGACCTTTGCTATGACTAAAATTTCCAACTCAAAGGTAGAACAATTGATCATGTAATTAAGTGTTTTGGAAATATGTAATATTATAAACTATTATAAAGGCCAATGGTAGTAACTTTTTAATTTAAAGTATTTTGCTGGAGAGATATCATTATATCCTGGGACGATATGGAGATTCAATTTTGCAAACTTATTTTTCAAAGTTTATTTTAAAAATGACTTGGTTACCAGTAGATACTATTGTTTATCTCATTTCATTTGTCGGATATGATGGTTCTTCAAACCATGAAGAAACTGGTCAACAGTCAGTTTCTTAGGCAAGAAAAAGTTTAGGAAATTAACCAGATTTCTGTAAAGTTAGAAAAACAAGGTGCAGTCCATACAGCTAAGACATGAAAGATGTTATAAAAAGTTTTTTAAATATCGGTAAGTCATAATACTGTTTAAAAGTTCTTTAAAAAAACCTTCTGTAACTACGTATGATGACAGATTTTAACTATACTTATTGTGTTGATCATTTTGCAATATATATAAATGTTGAATTATGTTGTACACCCAAAACTAATCATATAATGTTGTATGTCAATTAAACCTGTTTAAAAAATTCTGAATTAAGAGGATCTTGTTGAGAAGGATGAATGTAACTAAATACTTCACAATTTTCTGCAACCATTTTTCTTCTATGCATTCTGTGCATTAGGCACAGCTCTTTTGGGAATGGGCTAAAAATTCTGACGCTACTTTATATTTATTTTAGGATTAGGAAAATAAACAAGCACTTTGTGGAAATGAGCTAGTATTCTCAATGTTAGAAAACAGAGTTACAAGTATAGAAGGGAAAAACAGCTAGAACATATATCATCCAGTTGTATATGAATTAGAGGTAACAGTATAAACTTATGGCTATAACCATATGTGTGTGTGTGTGTGTGTGTGTATATATATATTATATATACACACACACACACATATATATAAACACATAAGTCAGCTTGTAGAGGATCCCACTGGTCAAATCTGGGGAATTTTAGCAACAAAAATAAATAATTATAGTGATATATTATAATCCATAGAATAAAGTATGTATGAGTTGATACTGGTATGAAAAATAAATGGGGAATAGAGAAAGCTCATGTAGAAAGCATGATGAAAATAGAAATTGTAATTTGGAAACCACTAAGGCAGTAATGAATTGTTCAGACAAGAATCACCAATTGATGCTAAAATTAGTAGGAAAAAGTATAATGAAAATGGAATATATGCATAGTTTCAAAGCATCTTCCCACAGATACCTATTGATAAAGGGAAAACATTGTACTAATAATTTTACATTCAAGACAGGGCAGACACCAAGTTAACAAAGTGGTAAATTTAACCTTACCAGTGATGTAACATATCAACACATAGTACCTTCTGACATCATGTGCTAGAAAGAACACCATGTCACTCCTGCAGTATTCCTGGCAAATATGTCTAACTTGCATGTAATTATAAAGAAACATTAGATAAACCCAAATTATGGAGCAGTCTATAAAATAACTACTCTGAATTCTTCCAAAGTGTAAGGTTTTGAAACACAAAGTAATGTAAAGGAATTATTCCAGGTTAAAGGAAACTAAAGAGGCAAGACAACTAATGTGGTCCTGGAATAATTGATGACAGTATAATAAGGCCTGTAGATTATATAATAGCAATTTATCATTGTTAATTGTCTGATTTTTATAATTTTGCTTTGGTTTAGTAAGACAATGTCTTTATTTTTTAGAAAATATGCTAAAGTATTTAGAGATAAACGTGTTTGAAGCTTACACTAAAATGTTTTAGAAAAAAACCAATATCTAATAAGAGAGAATGAATGATACAAGTGTAATTTCCCTGGCAAATCTGAGTAAAAAAAAATCTACGTATTTTTTTTTTTCTTTTAAATCTACGTATTTTTAATGTTTTTGTTTGTTTGTTTGTTTTTTTGAGGTACGTCGGCCTCTCACTGTGTGGCCTCTCGTGTTGCGGAGCACAGGCTCCGGAGGCGCAGGCTCAGCAACCATGGCTCACGGGCCCAGCCGCTCCGCGGCATGTGGGATCTTCCCAGACCGGGGCACTAACCCGTGTCCCCTGCAGTGGCAGGCGGACTCTCAACCACTGCGCCACCAGGGAAGCCCTAATGTTATTTTTGTAAGCTGAGATTTGTTCAAAAAATATTTTAAATACATAAACCTGGGAGAGTGGAACTGGTGTACCTGGGACCATGTTTCCTTGACAGGATTAGGACATGGTTGGGGAAAGACTTGATATGATGGAGTTCCCACTGCCACATGGAATGAGGAATGAGTAGTTCCTGATGATACGTATAAGAGTTATTGTCGATGCAGACATAGAGAATGGACTTGAGGACGTGGGAGGGGGAAGGGTAAGCTGGGACGAAATGAGAGAGTAGCACTGACATATATACACTACCAAATGTAAAATAGATAGCTAGTGGGAAGCAGCCGCATAGCACAGGGAGATCAGCTCTGTGCTTTGTGACCACCTAGAGGGGTGGGATAGACAGGGTGGGAGGGAGACGCAAGAGGGAGGGGATATGGGGATACGTGTATACGTATAGCTGATTCACTTTGTTACACAGAAGAAACTAACACAACATTGTAAAGCAATTATACTCCAATAAAGATGTTAAAAAAATTAAAAAGTTGTTGTCAGTGAGTGGAGCTAGTGATGTTTCTTGGGCCACATGGCAGATGTTTCCACAGAGAAAAATCTCCTTATTTCAGTTATTTGGTGATCATTCTCAAGGTAAACTTGTGGAAAAGATAAAGAAATATATTTACAGATCACCAATACATATCTATAGCTTATTAAAAATAGAGTTGTAAAGCGTGTTGTTTCTTAGAGCAGTTTTTATCTAAATTCAGTCTAAATTTAGAGGAAGATTCCTGTGCTGTGATGGAAAACTCTGAATTTAAAGACAGAACTGTTAAAATAAAAAAAATTTGATATCAAGAATAAAGATGTGACTATCACAGAAGCTTCTGACAAAGTTTGGTTGAGGAAGCTAATATCTTTGATGACATAACACATTTGAAAGGATCAGAAGAATGAAAGGTTGGACAAATTATAAAGGACTATGATAATAGAGAGAAACATAATTGTTTCTAGATTTAACATAAGAATTGAATAAATACAGAAATAGGGATACACACAGACCTGATACAAAGATGACTCAAGGAGGAGGAAGAGGTTTGGAAGAGGTTGAATAACCACATGGCTCGCTTTCGAATGGCCAACTAAAATAAAAATACTTTTCTCTTAATTTCTCTTATGTATACTCATGCCCTCCTAGATTCCTGGAAGAGTTCAAGCAGAGAAAAAGGTTAACCTGGTTTATAAATATGAGAAGACTTTATTAATCCTAGCATTTCTGCTAAGTTTATGGAAACAAGCTATTTTTGAATGATTCCGTTTGCATCAGAGTTGAGATGGCACAAACTTTTAACTCAGTTCTATTTTCTTTAGCCTTCCGTGGGACAGCTCATTTAAGTGCTTCTGTCACTCTGGTTGTCAAAGCAGGAGTCTATATATTGGGACACAACATACAAAATAGGAATTAGGTTATATAATTTTTGCACTTCCCGTTTCATTTCTTGGCCTTATCCCAGGTATCTCCAAAGCTCATAAATATTTCCAAGGCAAAAAGGGTGAATGCAAAGTAAATGTCAGAATAAGTACCCTCCAGATAATTTTTTGAAGTAATTCTTGATGAACAGACTCAGCTCACAGCAGGAATGCTGGGAATATCAAGGAATGCAGCCCTCTCCCCCATCAGATCAGGTTGGTGGTTGGTTTGGCATGCGGACTTTATGTTGTGGATACTGAGTTCTTGATCTCAGAACTGGAGCAAACAATTCAAGACAGGATAACTTGTAACTTCTCTCAACTCTGTCATGTCTATGTAGTATCTAAGTAAACCTAACCACAAATTGATTCGATCTCGTACGCCCATCCTAATAACTATCAAACACTCATGTTGCTCAAATTCACATAATTGTAATGCAAACAATTGGATTATATATTTCTCTTCTAAAAGACATAATAGCACCTTCATGGGAGAGTTCAAGCCAAACATGACTCCCCACAATTTTTTAAATATCAAAGATGGAGTAAATAAAGGACCAGGAAGCTTGAAAATAGATAATAATTGCAAAACTTTTATTCTGAAACTGTATATTCAATACAGCTCAATCTAACTGGATTTCGATATTTCTGTTTAAGCTTTCTCGTATACACCTGACGAATTTATGTACACACGAGGACATATACACACACACACACACACACACACACACACACACACACACACACACCATAGAGTTAGCACTGGAGAACTCTATGCAAAGGAAACCTTTGCTCTATCTCACTAAGACCACACATCTTACCTGCTGCACCAGGTCTTTTTAAAGGCAAAAAATCTGTTCCAGGGTATAACTACTGTAAATAGACCAAAGGCTCCCACAATTATCAGCTTTTAGCAGCAAGTCACTGTCAACATATTTTAACTATTTGGGAAATATGTTATTTATTACTTCTTATTCTTTTCTTCCTTCTGCAATACCAATTCTAGCAGCTGAAACTTGTATTAAAATGTATATATATCATCATATCAGGCAATGCTATTTGCCAACCTAGTACTTATTTGGTATCCATATTAGAAGGGAAGAAGTGTCTCTAACTCCCTAACCCATATAGGACTAGATTATTTCCATTTTATCCAAATGGAGACCTGTTAGATTCTGTCTTTCTCTAATATCCTGGCAATATTCACCAATGCCTAGATCTGCAGGCATCGTGGTAAGTGTTTGCTAATTGTCATTGTGAACTTCTCTGCTAAATCCTAGGGCATATTGTTTTGTATTTCCTAAAAATATGATATGCTTCTTCCTCTTCTTTTCTTAGTTCTCCTATTTCTAACTTCAATTAGAATCACAAATTCTAACAGCCTTCTTCTTCCTCTCTAATGGTGAAGTGTCAAAAGTGGGAGAAATGACTCACTAAAAGTAAACAGTTAAGAGCTTGGTAGAACAATTGTCTACTTTTTCCCAAAAGTTCTGTTTCATCTGGGTGTATTAGAGATACAGCAGCAAGATGGAGTTCCTCCTTTGAAGATCAGCAGTGTACAGCTATTTGGTGGCTGTCCACCTGACTCCAATGAAACATCAATAGAGATGGAATGTGGAGCATTGTCTAGTGTGACAATTGGAAAATGGGATAGATTATAATTAATGCTACTGCAATCATTCTGTCTTCTGCTAAGAGCCTGTCAGATTCCCAAGAGCTGTCACTAATTCTCGAAATGTTCAGATTCTCTCTCCTTTCAAGTAAAGAGGTATTTGATACCACAGATTGCTATCCAATAAATGAGATGGAAATCTATCACCTGACCTCTTAAAGACATTAACATTTTGTGGAATGCTTAAAATTTAAGAAATAAATGTCAGGTTTATATCTAAAAAGTGCCCACCTTTGGAAGCATAATTTATAGAGATTCATGCATTTCAAGCTTTGAAATCCATTTGTGTACCTAGGAGATAATTAATGACACTAAGATAAATGAGTTCCAGAAAAAATGACACTATTTTAATCTAATGCAATACAGAAGTCCACTCAAATATATCAGAAAATTTTTCCACCCTGAGAAAATATATCCAGGCAATGATCTTAGTAAAATTATGAGAAATAGTTATTTCTGAAATTATGTAACATATATTCTTGTTTTGCTTGTAAAAAAAAAAAGATAACATAGCACAGTTGATGCTTGTTTAAATTTTGCATACAAATATGCATGATGCCAACTGGACTCAATTTATCCTGTCTTAATTTGAATTAACTTGACGGATCTTTTGACACGTGCTGAACAGACTAATTGTTGCTTATTTGGGTGCACTGAATCAGTGAACATGGTAATCAGAATTCAAGCAGATGTTCATAGTTTCTGTGATTGCCCAGAGCCTGAGGGTGGAAGAAGAGGGAGAATCATTTTGTTGATTTACTTTTGTCAAGGCACAGACTGCATTACAAATACAACTGTTAAAATAGCAGGCTCTACTAAAGAGTTGTGAAGAACAGATATGAATACTAATTATAACTTTACTTTTTGACACATTTGAACTTACATAGCTACTTTAATCAGAATTTGCCAATGGTAAAATTGCAACAGCACATTTATCTTCCTCTAGACTTATTTTTTCAAAATCTTAATTTGAAAATGTCATTAATTTATTATGATTAGTTTCAAGAATACAGAAAACTATAGTGTGATAAAGCAAACAAAAGTGTACCTACCACACTTACTGCCTACTTTGACAAATCTTGTATTGTGTTCTGTTTACTAGAACTTTTTTTAAAAGAACTGGAGCATTATAGATTCCATTGAATCTTACCCGGAATAAATGGGAGGGATAACTACAGTCTGATCAATTCCATGCATCCTTTAAATTTTTGTTACGAAGTTTTCTATGTTATCAAATTGAAGTAAACATTTCCTGTATACATTTAAAAAAACACAAAATAACAATAAATTATATTAACAGGGTAAAAGAAGTCTAGAGTTAAATAGTTCAGAGATTGTAAAGTGACTTCTTAAAATTGTCAGTGATCCATTTAGTTACATATTTCTTGTTTATTCATGTTTCCTATTCTATGATCTTTTTCTACGTCTTGCCCATTTTACCATTGCTTTATTAAGAATTGGTTTGTAGACATTCTTTATGCAGTTTGGATACTAATCTTTTGTTGTTGCAAATACCTTCTGACAGGCTATGATTTGTTTTACAACTATTCAACAGCAGTCCTTTCTGAATAGATATTTTAAACTTTTGACATTGTAAATGTTATTAGGCTTTTTTTTGTGGGTTGTGCTTTTTAATTTTTTTCCAGATCAGAGGCCTTCCATCTAGTCTTGTATATTTTCTTCTAAATGTTTCAACGTTTGTTTTTACTCATTACAATTTTTCACACACTGAGAGTTGATATTATGCATGATGTAAGATGTCTTTCTAATTTTTCTTTGCATAGAAATAATAAATTGTCCTATCACCATTTGGTCACTATGTCTCTGTACATTGTTGTTTTGCTTGCTTTTCTAGCCTCCTCTCCTAAATTGCCTATAAGACATATATGAGATCTCATTCTTTTCTTTTTTCTCATCATTTTATTTCTCTATTCTTTATTCAGTGTAATATTATCAACACACTTTCTGGTTCATCAATTCTTTTTTGTTTGTTTGTTTGTTGTTTGCGGTATATGGGCCTCTCACTGTTGTGGCCTCTCCTGTTGCAGAGCATAGGCTCTGCACGTGCAGGCCCAGCGGCCATGGCTCACGGGCCCAGCCGCTCCGTGGCATGTGGGAACTTCCTGAACCCGTGTCCCCTGCATCGGCAGACGGACTCTCAACCACTGTGCCACCAGGGAAGCCACCATCAATTCTTTTTTTAAGCTGTATCTGCCTGATTCCATATCTATCTCTGTGTAAATATATGTAATTATATAGTTATTTTAAGTGATATATTTAATTCTACTAACTGTGTGTGTTTCTAGAAGTTTTATAAATTTTTTCCCAAATCACTTTTGTTATATCTTGTTCTTTCTTCTACCTTTCTTTTTTGACTTTATTTTACTTTTTAAAACAGTCACACCATCTTTAATTCTGTGACACTAATTCTGCTGTTTACTTTCAGTTCTGTCTCATTCATCTTGATTTCTTCAGGGCATTTTTCTAACTTTGAACTGACAAGTCATCTGCAGCAGGTCTTGCTTGTAGAATCCTGTATGTCGAATTGAGAATGTCCCTTAGACCAACTACTGTATTTTTATTTTCTAAAATTTATTTATTTTTGGCTGCATTGGGTCTTCGCTGCTGTGTGTGGGCTTTCTCTAGTTGCAGCGAGTGGGGGTTGCTCTTTGTTGCAGTGCATGGGCTTCTCATTGTGGTGGCTTCTCTTGTTGCGGAGCATGGGCTCTAGGCATGCAGACCTCAGTAGTTGTGGCTTGTGGGCTCTAGAGTGCAGACTCAGTAGTTGTGGTGCACGGGCTTAGTTGCTTCGCAGCATGTGGGATCTTCCCCCACCAGGGCTTGAACCTGTGTCCCCTGCATTGGCAGGTGGATTCTTAACCACTGCGCCACCAGGGAAGTCCCTGCTGCATTTGTTTTTGCTTTTGCTTCTGTCAGGACAGGTGAATTATTGGCATGGAGAAACTTGATGTTAATAAATTTGTAGTAGGGGAGGTCCATGATTAAAAAGGCTCATAAGACTTTTTTTTTAATGCAACCAGAGCCCAAGCCAAGACAGAAAACTTTCTTGTGGTATTCCTTTGACAGTGGGAAATTTTTTAACAGTCTGATTTTCACAGAAACTGTAGCATTTCACGAGTTCTAACTTTATGTGGTGATCTCAATTCTAAATCCCAAACTCATGCAGGCCCAAGGTTCCATCGCCTGATCCCAAGTGAACATTAAAACAGTGTTACTATTTTAAAGACACATCAAATTTGATACTAACAGGGGAAAATGCACAATATGTTTTATTTATACATTCATCTGTTGATGAACACTTGGGTTATTTCCATATCTCGGCTATTGTGGATAATGCTGCAATGAACATGGGAGTGCAGGTGTCTCTCTGAGATCCTGATTTCAATTCTTTTGGATAGCTACTCAAAGCAGGATTGCTGAATCATTGGTAGTTCTATTTTTTAGTTTTTTGAGGAAGCCCCATACAAAAGTTCAAATTTCTCTTCATTCTCACCAACGCTCATTAGCTTTTGTTTTTTAATAGTTAACCTAGTAATTGTGAGGTGATATCTCATTGGGGTTTTGATTTGCATTTCCCTGATGATTAGTGAGTAATATTGAGCATCTTTTAATGTACCTGTTGGCCATCTATATGTCTTCTTTGGAGAAATATTTATGCTTTGCCTATTTTTTAATTAAGTTACAGGCACACCTCATTTCATTGCACTTTGCTTTATTGTGCCTCATAGATATTGTGTTTTTTACAAATTGAAGGTTTGTGACAATCGTGCCTTGAGCAAGTCGATAGGTGCTATTTTTCCAACAGCTTTTGCTCATTCTGTGTCTGTGTCACATTTTGGTAATTATCACAATATTTCAAACTTTTTAAAATTGTGATTATATTTGTTATGGTGACTTACAATCAGTGATCTTTGATGTTACTATTGTAATTGTTTTGGGATGCCATGAAACTTGCCCATATAAGGCAATGAAGTTAATCAATAAATGTGAGTGTTCTGACTGCTCCACCGACCAGCCACTCCCTATTTCTCTCCCTCTCCCTGGGCTTCTCTATTCCCTGCGATACAGCAATATTGAAATCAGGCCAGTTAATAACCCTACAATGGCCTCTAACTGTTCATATGAAAAGAAGAGTTGCACATCTCTCACTTTAAACCAAAAGTTAGAAATGATCAAGCTTAGCGAAGAAGGCCTGTCAAAAGCCAAGACAGGCTGAAAATGAGACCTCTTGCACCAGTTAGCCAAGATGTGAATTTGAAGGAATTGTCCTTGAAGGAAATTAAAAGTGCGACTCCAGAGAACACATGAATAATAACAAAGTGAAATAGGCGTATTGCTGATATGGAGAAAGTTTTAGTGATATGGGTAGAAGATCAAATCAGCCACATTTCCTTAAGTCAAAGCCTAACTTTCTTCAATTCTATGAATGCTGAGAGAAGTGAAAACACAGAAGGAAAGTTTGAAAGTTCAGGAGGTTTAAGGAAAGAAGCCGTCTCTGTAACATGAAAGTGTGAGGTAAAACAGCAAGTACTGATTTTGAAGCTGCAGCAGGGTATCCAGAATTCTGATCTAGCTAAGATCATTAATGAAGGTGTCTACACTAAACAACAGATTTTCAATGTAGACACAAAACAAAGCTTTATATTGAACGAAGATGCCAAAATCACATAATCCTATTTATTATACTCTTTATTGTAAGCCTTGATCTCTACTAGGACAAATTTTCCTACCTTGTTCTACTGAATCAGATTTTGGCTATTCTTAAATAAATTGCTCTGTAAATGTAGATAGATATTGCTAATTTCCACATGCAAAATAAGTTGGGATTTTAAATGGGAATTTGTTAAATTATACATTAGTTTATTGAGAGTTGAGGAATTTTGAAACATTGAATAGTTCTTTAAAATTCTTTAAAATTTAAAGCATGACTCATCGATTAACATGTTATAGTTTCCAATTTGTTGAGGATTAATTTAATTCTTAACAAAATTGTATATTTTCCATAGATATTTCCACTTCTGTTGTTACATTTATTGTTGTTACATTATTTTTAAACAGAATACTTTGTATTTTATTTTTAATTGTTGCCACTATATGAAATATATGATTTTTGTATATTATTTTGTATGATGAGTAACCTATTATAATAATTAAACTGTGGATTCATTTGATTGTCTAAGCATAAAATTATATCACTCGAGATAATAAAATTTATAGCTCGTTAGTCCATTTGTTCATTCAACCAATTATTTCTTTAATTTGTCCTTGCTGCTCAGCTGAGGAATTCCAGTACAAGAATAAATTGTATTGTATATATTCTTTGATAGGTTATGCAACATTCATTCCATTCTTAGCAACTCTTCAATCATTTTTAAAGAACTGAATTTTGTTTTAATGGAGTGAGAAAAAATCAAATACTTATATATATATGCCCCCAATTCCTGACACAGAGCTCCTAAGACCTTTGTATTGATAATTTCCTGAGTGATAGCATCTGACACAGAGCTCCTAAATCCCTTGGAATCCTAAGTGATAGGAATGCCTTTTGCTTTGAGGCAACACTTGGTGGGATCCTGAATGGGGACTGGTCACCAGAAAGACCAAACCATGAATAGAAGCTTGAAACTTTCAGACCACCTCAGTTTTCTGGAGAAGGACAAAGAGATGGAAACCAAGTTAATTAACCATCATTCCTATGTGATGAAGCCTCCATAAATTCCCCAAAGTATGGGGTTCTGACAGCTTCCACATTGGTGAACACATCCACATGCCAGGAGGGTAGAGCACCCCAACTCCACAAGGACAGAAGCTCCCAAGCTCAGGACCCTTCTGAACCTCTCTCTATGTATGTTTTTCATCTGGCTGTTCATCAGTATCCTTTATTATAGCCCTTATAATAAGCCAGTGACTGTAAGTGTTTCCTTGAGTTCTGTGAGCCGTTCTAGAATATTATTGAATCCAAGGAGGGGATTGAACATTTAAGTTCTACTCTCTTAGCAAATTTCAGTTATACAGTAGTGCACTGTTGATTTTGGTGTGCTAATAAATTGTTGAGGTTTTTTGCATCTATGTTCATCAGAGATATTGGTCTGTAATTTCCTTTTCTTGTCATGTCCTTGTCTGATTTGGTATCAGCGTAAGACCAAATGCTGATTTTGTAAAATGAATTTGGAAATGTTCCTTTTCTTCTAATTTTTGGAAGAGTTTGAGAAGGATTGGTATTAATTCTTTTCTAAATGTTTAGTAGAATTTACCAATGAAATCATTTGTTCCTGAACTTTTGTTTGTTGGGAGGCTTTTGATTACTGATTCAATCTCCTTACTAGTAATTGGTCTGTTCAGCCTTTCTATTTCTTTATGACTCAGTTCTGGTAGGTTGTATGTGTCTAGGAATTTATCCATTTCTTCTAGTTTGTCTAATTTGTGACATATTATTTTTCATAGTAGTCTTTTATAATCATTTGTATTTGTGAGGTATCAGTTGTAATGTCTTCTCTTTCACTTCTAATTTTTTTTACCCTTCTCTCCTTTTTTGCTAGTCAATCTAGCTAAAGTTTTGTCTATTTTGGTTAGCTTTTCAAAAAACCAGCTCTTAGTTTTATTGATCTTTTCTATTGGCTTTCTAGTCTTTATTTCATTTATTTCTGCTCTGATTTTTGTTATTTCCTTTCTTCTACTAACTTTGGGCTTAATTTCTTCTTTATCTAGTTCCTTGAAGTGTAAAATTAGGTTGTTTATTTGAGAGCTTTCTATTTTCTTAGAGTCCATGTTTATCACTGTAAATTTCCCTTTTGGAACCGCTTTTGCTGCATCTCATAAGTTTTGTCACAATGTATTTCCATTTTAATTTGTCTCAAGATATTTTTTGATTTGGACTGAGAACATTCTAGAGATAAAGTGAATTACTTGAAAATGACAAAATTTTAAATTCATCAGGGCAATAATAATTTTATATTTATTAGAAACCTTTATAATTTGCATTATTTCTTTCATAAAATGAATCCATATATGTAAATATAGATATCTACTTGTTAAATAGGAGTGAATTAAGAAAAAGTGGTAGGTGACAAGCTAGTAGAGTTGAAATTTTGAAGTATATTGGGGAGCAGTTGTAACCTCCATGGTATGCAAGAAAAAAACTAAAGATCAGGAGTAAGGAGCACATTTTGTTTTTCATTTCCATAAGAGTCATCTCATCTTTAGATCTTAGACTTCTTCACTTAAAGGGCACTCCCAGTCACGTCTATACCTGGAACCTAAGAGGCACTAGCAAGCTACAATTTCCATATATAATTGTTCACATACTTTAGAAACTGAGAAGAGAGGCCAAAGGAAGAAGGTCTGCTCTACAATAGTCCAATAGTGGGTATAGTGTTACACTTCCCAACATTAAAGGAGATATCAAAGTATAAACTATCATAAATTGCATACTAACACTAGTTTTCCATACATATGCTTAAATCTTTTAGCTTATGATTTCAAGGAAGAGTCTAACACCTGCATTACTCTTTTTTGTAGCTGATTTTAACATAATAATTAGAGCTAATGTGTAACTACACCAGATCTCAGCTGCTTCTACAGGGTACACTTGTGTACCCTGTAATTATAAATTATACTAAACACACCAAATGAGCACGTGAAAAACTTATTGTGTACTTGATTATACAAATGCCATTTAATGTTTTTTTAAAAAGCTAGGTAATTTCTGTTTCTAAAAAGAATCAGGGAAACAAAAATATCAAATGATATACTTGCAACAAGTGGAATCTCTACTTGTGATTGCTTAATAATTAGTAAAGTGTTATGCAGTAGTTGTTTTCTGTATCCTCGCACATTCTGGATGTCCTCAAAAGCCCTTAACTATATTTACACTATTTTCATTGCATTGTAAATATTGTTTGCCTAATTATCATGTCAATAAACTATGCTGCACTCTGTTAGGTAGGGATCAAATTTAGCACATAATTGGACCCCCCCACCCCCACTGACTTGTTAAGTGCTGACAGAAATTAAGTACTAAATAAGAGTATGGCACAAATGGGGAATTAAGGAAACAAAAGGAGGTAGTGAGTCATATCTCGAAAGACTAGAAACTCTTCTGGGCAGTGAAATGGACCAAGGGCATTGGAGACATAGAAATTTGTTTGTACAGGCAAGTAGATTTTATTCATTTATTCAATAAATATTTATTGAGCCTATTATACATACTAGGCTGTTGGGATGTAATCTGATGCAAAAACATATGTGGTCCCAACTCTCATAGAGCTTGCAATTTATGAAAAAAAGGTGTCCAGCTAATAAATCACTCAAAAAATGTGTTTCTATAAGCTGAAATAAGTGTATAAAGCAAAATAAGTGTATATAAAAGATAATTAATGCCTTCTCCTAAGTTAGTTCAACATGTTTTACAATCCTAATTTTTCTCTACTATGCATTATTTATAACTTTTGAAAACTGAATGGTTGTTCCTAGGGTGTAAACCCTTAGGTATAATATTACATTATGTGTTATGTTATGATAATGTTGTCTACTTATACAATGTTGTATCACTTAATATGAAGTGTAAGATGCTTACAATGCAACATACCAGTTCTTCCCTCCAATCTTTGGTGCTATTTTTGTCATAAATTTTACATTAACATATCCTTTAAACATATAATATATCCCTATTTTTCTTTAGACAGAGCTGTTAGAGGTATTAAAAGTAAGGAAAAAACTGAATTTTATGTTTTCCTTCATTTATTTTATATCAAGGGTTCATCCTTTTTAGTATGTCCAAGTTTCTGTCTGGTTTCATATTCTTTATGCTTAAAGAGCTTTTCTTAATATCTCTTGTGGTATAAGTCTACTAGACATAAATTATCTCTGTGTGTGTGAAAGTAGTTATTTCTCCTTTACTTTGAAAGATATTTTAGGGTATAGAATTCTATGCAGGCAGAGTCTTTTTTTTTTTTCTTTTAGCACTTTAAATATGACAATTCGTTGTCTTCTGGCTTATATGATTTCAGATAAAAAGTGTGGTGTAATTCTTATCTTTGGTCTTTTTATGTAATGTGTCTGGCTTCTCTGGATGTCTTCACGTTTTTCTCATTTTCATTTATTTTCAGGAGTTTGACAGTAACTAGGGTGGGGTGGTGTGTGTGTGTGTGTGTGTGTGTGTCTTGTATCTGTCTCTAATTTTAGAAAACTTGTGGCCATTATGTCTTTATATATTTTTCCTCCCCTTATCTTTCTCTTCTCTTTCTGGGATTCCAAGAATACATTTATTAGACCAGCTAATATTGTCCAATAGCCCTTGGATCTTCAGTTCTATTTTCTCATATATTTTTGTTTTTGACCTATCTTCACGTTCACGGATTTTTTTCTTTTTTCTTTTTTGATCATATGGAGAATGTTAAATTGGCTGTATTGGGCATAAGTATGTTGAAGGCTTTACTTATCCTTCTTACTGTTGTTTAATTTGCTTGCTTCTAGCATTTTAATTTTTTCTCTCTTATATACTTTATTTCTCTGCTAAAATTACCCATATGATCTTGAATGATGTCCCCCTTTTCCATTAGAGACTTTATTATATTAATTACACTTATTTTAACATTCTTCTCAGAGATTTCTGACATGTGTGTCAACTCTATTGATTATTTTTGTCTCTTGGAGTTCACTGTTTATTTCTTGACTTTTTATAAACCATTTAATGTTTTGTTGAAAGAAATCAGACATCCTAAATAAGACAGTGGTTACTGAGGTAAATAACTTTATTTTTTTGGTCTGGAAATTGGCATGCTTTTTCTTCTTCTAGATCTTTACTGTGTGGGTTTGAGGCTATCCAAACAGGAGTGGCCTAGGTTTGGGTTGTTCTCTTGCCATTGTCACCCTCAGTACACCTTGGTCACTTAATTCCTTTGGTAATAATTTGTGTTTAGTTTGGGGGCTAATATTTTATATGGCATTATCGTTTCTGCTTCAACCTCAGTTTTAGGGCTTCTCTTTACAATGTGCCCCAGAGATCATTCCTCTAGAGTCTTGTACTATTTTGAACCTCTGCCAGAATTGTTCACCAGTCACTCTTTATTTTTTAGTCTGGTGGTAAAATATAATTACCCCTACTCCAGCTGTAACCCTGGACAAGCATGTATTCTGATTCTGCCCCTCCAGTTCCTTCAGCAGTCTTTATTAATGCCCTAAAGGCTATGGTGTTTATTGATTTTCTACCACAGTAAGTTCTGTAGGGCAGGTAGGGAAGAAATATCATTTAGATCTTTCCTATTTAGGGACCCTATGCTCCTCTTGCAGCCATTGCCATTTCCCTCCCCCAACCCTGCACTGTGAAGGAGCTCTCCTCTGAACTTTCACTGATCTTTTTGTGACTATCTTATGAGTCCATGTTTAAAAACCTACAAGTGGGTGTGAACTCCTCCCGAATACAGGCACCACCTGAGGTCTCAAAACTCTCACACTAGGGCTTCCCTGGTGGCGCAGTGGTTGAGAGTCCACCTGCCGATGCAGGGGATGTGGGTTCGTGCCCCGGTCTGGGAAGATCCCACATGCCGCGGAGCGGCTAGGCCCGTGAGCCATGGCCGCTGAGCCTGCGCGTCCGGAGCCTGTGCTCCGCAACTGGAGAGGCCACAACAGAGAGAGGCCCGCGCAACGCAAAAAAAAAAAAAAAAAACCCAAAAAACAAACAAACAAAAAAAACTCTCACACTAACACATAATCAGCTGCCAATTTGTTAGCAACTATAGCTGCATTCTTCTTGTCAGTGCCCGGCTCCATCATCCCAGGTGAAGAAGTGCTCACGTTCCCCCCTTTCTTTTGTTTCCTCAAGGCTCTATCTCTTCTTAGGTTTTGGATTAGTTGCTTGGGCCACAAGCTCAGTTCTTTGGTTCAAGAAAAGTCATGAATTTGTAATTTGATGCATTTTTTTTTTGAGGGTGACAGTGGCACTCTTTCCATCTCTCTTTATTCCAAGAAGAAACTGAAAGCCCAAAGCCATAATTTTTAAATTGATGTTTGAAAAGTGAATCAGAGTTCACTAAGTGAAATGGAGCATGCCAGAAGAGAATTCCCAGGTAAAGGAAACATCATGGCAGTGTTATGAGGAAGCAAGATATTCTCAAACAAATAAAAATGGAGCAATGGAAGCAGTATGGCTGAGCATTGATAATGAATATAAAGGTGAAACTGGGAAAGACTGGAGAGAGGGCAGATCACATCATGCCTAGACCTTGTTTACTTCTTATCCTATGAGTGATAAGAATTCCTTGATGTATTGCAAACTATTTTCAGAATTTTGTTTTGAAATATTTACCTTGGATTCACTCTGGAAAACTAATTTAAAATCATGTGGGCAAACCTATTGGAAACTACTGCAGAAGTCCAGGTAGAACAGGATGAATTCTTGAACTAGGGAAATAGGAGTGGATATGGAAAGAAGATTCCTTTTTTGAAGAGTCTGACACAGGTAGAGAGAACAGTGGGAAGTTCAGGGTGGTGATTGCACAGGTTAGTGATAGGAGTTTTAGGAGATTAGGCTGGAAATGAGTTAGAATGAGATTATGAAAGACGGTGCAGTCCATTCTAAGAAGCCTGTATTGATTTCTTCTATATGTAATGAGATCATAGTAGGTTGCAAGCTGAGATGTGACATAATCATATTATATTTGGGAAAATGTGACTTAAATCACTAAATCATAATCTGTGTGAATGGGATACTGTTGCATCCTGAAGAGTAAATGCAACATTGTTAAGCCTATGTTAGTAATAATGTATGTTAATATTGTAAAACCAGATAAGAATTCCTTTACAAATAAACGAAAGAACTATTAAGACAAGAAAATTTAGCTTTCTTGCCACCCGCATTTGAACAAAATAGTCTGTCAGTAAAATATATTAGTTGGAATCATAGTCCATATAAAACCTTATTTTAAGGTGATGAAGATGAACAAGTTGATAGATCAAAAGTGGTTATTTTGACAATATATAATTTCCTTTATGGTTCAAATAAAGCATAAATGAAAAATACATTATATTTGATACCATAGAAAATTTATAAATGCTGCTTTACAAGTGAGCATTCATTACATGTCAATTTTCTAGTTTTCAAATGTTAATTTCTTGATAGATTGAACAATCTAGCCATTTGTTTATTCAAGTTATCAATGAGCATATACTGGGCACAGAACAAGTGCTAGTTATTGTGAATGCAGGACTTCAAAAAAAATAGATGGCATATATTATGCCCCAAAAAGAAACAAAGACTTTGCAATGCAGCACAGTTTAAAACTAGAGTGCAAAGTAAGAATGGAAGTACCAATGTGAGGCAGGATGGAGACTGTATAATTAAGTAAGCAAG
The DNA here is from genome assembly GCF_003031525.2 of Neophocaena asiaeorientalis asiaeorientalis. Taxonomy (NCBI): domain Eukaryota; kingdom Metazoa; phylum Chordata; class Mammalia; order Artiodactyla; family Phocoenidae; genus Neophocaena; species Neophocaena asiaeorientalis. The sequence continues at coordinate 8,220,120 of NW_020173758.1, forward strand.
ACTTCTTAAAATAATTTGTAATGCATTTATTTCTGAAATAATATATTGATAATATATAGCTTAGCATAGGTAAACCATATGCACAAATATGCATATCTCTCTTCTCTTCATATTTTATCATTCCCATTTGGATTTTTTGGTTTGGGACATTTCTGCCTTCAGGCTTGTCATTGGAACTATTGATACATCGCCCCCAGCCTGCCACTTATTAACAGGCAGAAAACCTTCCCTAATCTGCCTTACTTGAAGATGTGAATGACTGGATGGGAATACCCCGGTAGGACTGCTTCATGGATCCCAAGTGGCCACACCACTGCTTCTGGTCCCATCAGGATGTTGTCTCCTTTAGTGCTGCTGAAGCCTTGCTCTTCGGATTTGCTGTGGACTCGGGTTTTTTGTTTGTTTGTTTGTCTTAACATTTTTTTGATGTGGACCATTTTCAAAGTCGCCATTGAATTTGTTAAAATACTGCCTCGGTTTTATGTTTTGTTTTTTTTTTTTGGCCCCGAGGCATGTGGGATCTTAGCTCCCTCACCAGGGATCAAACCCGCACCTACCCACACACACATTGGAAGGCAAAGCTCCAACCACTGGATGCCAGGGAAGCCCCTAGACTCATGTTTTGGGCCACAGTGGTTACTCTTGCTATTTTCAAATCCTTCACCTCTCTATCCTGCTATCCTGCTGCCCATTCTTTTCCATTACTCCCTACGATACTGAATTCAACCTACTGTTTTTCAAACTCAAGTGGAAGAATTTTCCTTCTCTAATTATGTCATCTCAGTAGGGACAAAGGCAACTTTTAACTTTTTTTAAGCCATGAATTAATGATAAATCTAAGTAATCGCCTTGGTTATTAGGCCCCATTTTATTTGGCTTTCATACGAACATTTACAAACCACAATTTAGTCGGTACTTTTAACATTCCCAGGTGGCTATATACTGTCAAATCAAAGAGCATTTTTGAATTTTGTTCTTCAAGATTTTGAAAACTACTATTCCCCTTTCCTCTTTTTGAAAACTATCCCACCTGTTCTTCAATTGGCTTTAGAGTCTGAAGAACAAGAAGGCACCCTAATCACTTGAAAGTGAAAGAAAGAGAAGCTCTACCCTCCCTACCAACAAAATTGTTCTTCTCTACTAACGAGAGAATCCAGTGTCACAGAGCCCCCAAATACTTAGTAAACTCTTAAATTTTATTTAAACTTCTCCTCTGCCTTCTTCCATTTGAACTGCACTTATTTAATTTATTCCTATTTTCCGCATTACATTCTTTGTTATCCTTAACTAGGACCATTGTTTCCTGCTTTGTCACTAGCAATTTTATTGCTATCAAAAGTATCAGAAAGCAGAACAAATAATTTTCAGAACCATCAAAAATATCATGTATTATGACTTTAAGTTCACTCAGAATGTTTATATATAAAACAACCTCTATGTGACTTACACTACATATGGCCCTGCTCCTTAAGAGCAGACCGGTATATTATAAAAACCCTATCAAATTTAGCACATATATGTTACAATTCTGTAAGCACTTAACTTTCAGATAGTCTCCTCATATTTTTAGCAGGTCTTAGAGATTTCTCAGTTAGGTTCCTGGACCCAATTCCAACGTGTGAGGAGAGGGGGACAGAGGGAGGTTCTGCACCCCTCCAACAAGCAATGCTTTGACACCAGCTGGGTGTCTTATAATTCAACTCAATTCTGACACTATTTACTTGGAAATAGCATCAGATTCCACAGGTTGAGGGCTCAGTCCCACAAGACAGATCCCACCTCCCACCCCCAACACACACCCAGGCTATTACCTGTATTCTGACAGCCTGGCTACAAATTGGAGATTCCAACAACCCGCTTCAACTCAGGATGCCAACAGTAAGTCCAGGTTGTTACAGGTTATTTCTGACTAAATAGCTATAAATCAGAGATTCCTACCACCACTGCCTTGAGTTCAATTAATTTTCTAGGATGGCTCACAGAACTCAGGAAGATCTGTTTACTCACTAGATTACAGGTTTATTATAAAAGGATGTAGCTCAGGAACAGTCAGATGGAAGAGATGCATATGGCAAGGACAGGAAAGGGTGCAGAGCTTCCATGCCTTTTCCAGGCCTGCTACTCTTCCAGAACCTGCTTGCCTTCAACAACCTGGAAGCTCTCTGAACCCAGTCCTGGGTTTTTACAGAGACTTTAGTACATAGGCATGGTTGATTAAATCATTGGCCATTGGCAATTTTTCAACCTCCAGCCTCTCTTCCCTCCCTGGAAGTCAGAGGTGGGACTGAAAGTTCCAATCCTCTAATCACCTGATTGGTTCCACTGGCAAGGTTGGTTCCCCATCCTTAGGTGATTTCCAAAAGTCACCTCATTAACATAAAAAGAGACACCTTTACACTCTAAACATTTGGGAAATTCTAAGTGTTGGGGGAACTGTGAGTCAGGACAAAGATCAAATATTTGGACAAATTTCAAATATTTGACAAATATTTGACTAAAACACATTTTGGTCATGTGAATAACCAAATATATATTTTTCTTGTAAATCAAATTTTCACATTTTTACATAAAACAAACACAGAAAATTCATAAAATTATAGCCAAAGCAGGATTTAGTGTAAATTGTTAAATATTCAAATAAAATAAAATATGGCGGGCTCTTTCAGTTTTGCATTGGTTGTAATGGAATGATCACCATATAGATAAAAACCTATATTTACTCAAGAGATTAGAGTTATCAGAAGACAACCTAGTTCACTAAAATTGTTTTTCTCCATTCATTTTGCAACATTTTATATCCTATTATTTTCTGAGTTATGTGATGTATCTCCATCATCTTTTCCTAGAACATTTAAATATATATATGATTTCTCAAACAGAAAATATAGCCAATTTCAATTGTAACTCTGCAAAAATACCCTCTGTTAGAAAAAATGGAAAGCAGCATGTCAAGACCTATCATGTGGCATCATGATAAAAATTCTAATAAAAAAAATTGAAAACATTTAGCACTGGGAAAGAACTACTTGATAATTATTTTTCAGATTATATTGATGTGTGAATACAGGGTCCTACTCCACTCTAACAGATCTCCACAGTCTATAGAAAAAACATCTCTCACTAATTAATTTTATGCCAAAAAAGAAAACAATGCTTAAAACAGCCCATTTTATAATAATACTTTAATTTAATTTTATCTAGACTGATACCATTCTGAATTCTCAGAAATTATGGCTCATCCTAGAAATAGTGATGCACAACTAACAGATACAAACTTAACAGGTTAAAACAACATACATTTATTATCTCACAATTTCAGTGGTTCAAGTCCAGGCACAGCTCAACTGGGTCTTCTGCTCTGGGTCTCACATGCTGCAATCAAGGTGGCAAGTAGACTGCATTATCATCTGGAGACCTGCCTGGAGAGGAATCCACTTCCACACTCATTCAGTTGTTGGAACACTCTATTTCTGTGCGACTCTATGACTGAGGGCCCCGGCTTTTTACTGGCTTTCGGCAGGGGTCTAGCCTCAGGTCCTAGAGGCCACTGCAGTTTACTGCCATGTGGCCCTATTCATAGGCAGTTCACAAATGGCTCAGCAGGAGAATTTCTTGTTCATCAATCTGCTAAGATGGATTTTCGTATAACATGATGTAATCATGATAAGACATCACCTTTGCCATATAAAATAACCTAGTCAAGCATGTGATATCCCATCACTTTTGCCTGTATTTTACCTTCTACAAGCAAAAGAGAAATCCTGTCCACACTCAAGGGGATGAGATTATACAGGCTTGGCAGCAGGAGGTGGAGCTCATGAAGTCACCTTAGAATTCCCTCTACCACACTTTTCTAATATTCCATCAATTCCTCTTGCATAGGTCATATCAAGGATGAATTAAATATATATATTTGCTTATAATTGTACCAGTAGAAAGGTTGTATTCCAACTTAAGTAAACTCTGAAATTTCTAAATACAAATTTTGACCCATTTGATCAGGCTGTATTTTCACAAACAATAAAACCCAAAGGCTTTGCCTGCAAAGAAATTGATCTAGCAAGGCTATTTTAGAAGAGTTTTCACTTTTAAAATTTAACTTAGGGCCAGTCTTTCCCCTTGGCCAATTTTCCATGGGCATACAGTGAAGGCCAAACTTTTGCGATGGCATCCCCTCTTACATTGGAAATGTTTGTTATTTATTTACTTCCCCTTGGTTTGGAGGTCCTAGAGATCTAATCTTTTCCAGTGATTTCTTTTATCTTGGAAGGTAGAACTGCTAGTAGAAGTGCCATTTTGTTTCCTAATTTCCCTTCCATCCCCTTTGTCTGTCTAACCACAATGAGTTTCTCAACTGAGGACTGTAAGCAGGACGCAGGTCACGTGCTAGATATTTTTACTTTCAGGCTTGTACATTCCTTGCTAATGTATGTCTCATCATTTTCTGATAACCAAATTGTGGAATTGGTTGTGGTAATATAAGGGATCTTCCCCCAATTTGTATAACCCCCATAAGATTCACAGTCCCTTTGTCTGTTAATGACAGAGCAAGATGAGGCCTCCTTTCTTCCTGTCTTCACAGAGTTCCTTGTGGACTTATCAAACATTTCACTCTAACTATATTAGCAGCTTCGCTTTCATTCCCACTGCCAGAATTGCCTGGGCAAAGATGCCTCAGTGATGGATGGTTAAAGTGGTGCTCTTTGTTCTATTCTAATTATTACAATATTTTGACCATAAACTTGGTAAAATGCTGTCTAAAAACTTGGTCAGGCATCAAGCTCCTGTCCTTTAAACAAAATCTTGCAGAAGGACCCTCTGTCCTGGTACCCCAGTTTGTGAGCTATTTCCTCTTTCCTAGAGATAAGTATTTTCTGTACCTCTAGTGAAAACCCTTACATTAAATTTTCTTCAGGAAAAGAGAAGTTTCTCCCTCCGATATCAGTGAGCTCTGTAGGAATTTCAAAGTACACAGACATTTTGAATCAGAAAATGAGAAGGAGAGAGAGAGAGAGAGGTTGAGAAACAGCTGATACGAGAAGGGGAGTGCTTAGAGAAAACCGAGTTGCCAAAAGATATACTACACTCTGTATGACAGACTCTAGGGTCAGAAAGAGAAAGACAAATACCGTATGCTAACACATATATATGGAATTTAAGAAAAAAAATGTCATGAAGAACCTAGCAGTAAGACAGGAATAAAGACACAGACCTACTAGAGAACGGACTTGAGGATATGGGGAGGGGGAAGGGTAAGCTGTGACAAAGCGAGAGAGAGGCATGGACATATATACACTACCAAACGTAGGGTAGATAGCTAGTGGGAAGCAGACGCATAGCACAGGGAGATCAGCTCGGTGCTTTGTTACCGCCTGGAGCAGTGGGATAGGGAGCGTGGGAGGGAGGGAGACGCAAGAGGGAAGAGATATGGGAACATATGTATATGTATAACTGATTCACTTTGTTATAAAGCAGAAACTAACACACCATTGTAAAGCAATTATACTCCAATGAAGTTGTAAAAAAAAAAAGATATACTAGTATATTGAATGGTAAATTTATGTAGATATTTATAATACTTAAAACAATATGACACATGTTTCTGTGGGTCCAGGGTTGGAGGGGATGGATTGTAGAAGGAGTGAATGAATTTTGGAGGAATTAGATGTGTTTCATATCTTGATTGCATTGGTGGTTACTTAGGCTTACTTGCTCATCTAACTTCATATTTAAAAACTTTTTACTGTGTATATGTTATACTTCCTCAGAGTTGATCACATGAATAATACTATATATGGCTTGTAGTTACCTTTATTTATAGATAAATGTATCCTTACAAGTATGGGAAACATATTACCAACTTAGGAAGGGTGAGGAATGGGAGGAGGGGACATGCCCTTTGCAGTTATCCATAGCTTTTTTTTTTTTTTTTTTTTTTTTTTTTTTG